>NC_091130.1:57283076-57613493 GCF_040183065.1 Periplaneta americana
GTAAGCAAAAATTTAATTTAAAAAATCCGATTTAAATAAAAAAAATTATTATTTTTTATTTTTTTTTTAAGTAAAAGTCATAATTTTTACACTCTGTGCATGTCGATCCTATTAACACCCAGTACAAATCCATTTGACAATTGCTAAAATGATGAGGAGAGTTCTTGTAAATGTTATTTATTTGACCATGATCCATTTACATATGTAAGAATTGGGATTGGGTTGATACCACAATTTCTTGATACTTGATACTACAATTTTAAAAGGGAAAACTGTAAGCACAACAGAAACTTCAGAGAACATTGAAATTGTTATACTTTACTAATATATTCCATGTCTCATTAACTATGTCTTATTTAAGAGGCAGATAAAGAATTCTTGCACTTAAATAAATTATTTTTCTGAGTAATACCAGACCATATCAATTTTAGTTAAGACACGTCTTATACCTGACCAGAATTATTCTATGTGAACAATGTCAATACTAAACGTTTTCATAGTATGTCTATTTCCATATGAATTCCTTTTATGCACCACTATTGAGATGTTTGCCTATGGTACATCTGTGGGTATTGAAATTTTTGGTTTACCAGAAGGTGAGATTATTTTACAACTTACTGTTAATATTTTTATTAAGTTATTAAAACATAATAATTATTTCTTTTCCCATATTTTTGTGGAATTTCACCCCTTTTCTTTTGATTTGGATACACAGTGAATTACGTACTTTTTAAAATACTGTTTGAAGGCTATAACACTAATATTATAATTTGCAAAATGATGAACTGACTTGTTGCGATTCTTGTGAAACATGAATAATTAAAAAAGTACGTAATCTCCATGACATTAATTTTTTCCTATTCCATAACAAATATTTGACATTAATTTTTTCCTATTCCATAACAAATATTTCTGTGGCAAGCATTTTCATTCATTACAAGTAATGATGACCAAAAAAGAATTCTGAAAAAAACTGTCAAAAAGTTTTCCATCATATATTTGGAAAGTAGCAGAAGTTGTTAGAATAGTAGTAGACTCATTAGGTGAAGTGCATTGCAATGTAAGGGGACTATTTCAGAAATAAAGTTGAAGTTGTAGTAATGAATGAAGGTAAAAACCATAAAGAATCGTTATTAGTCTTTATTGAACAATCTCCCTCTCATGATTTAACGTGAAATTGTAATTTACATTAGTCTTTTATTTTATTTATTATTATTATTATTATTATTATTATTATTGTTATTATTATTATTATTATTATTATTATTATTATTATTATTATTATTATTATTATTATAGATAATTCTCTATTTTTTCAGATAGTACTCCAAAACTGGTAACTATAACTTAAAAGCTGAAAGTTTCCTTGACTTTTAACCATAATTATTTTTTCATCTGGGTAATTTAAAAAAATTCTTAGATAAAATACTGAACACTAGAAGCTTTCAGAGGCTTTTACTTTTTCCATGATTTAATATTTTAAAGTTTATTTGAAATGTTGTCTAAAGCTATGACTTCAAAAATTTATTTTATTTTATTTTCTTATGTAGGAGTATATTATTCATGTGTGGCCGTACTGTCAGTAACTGGAAGACGCCTATCTATGTCCTGGGTGATGCTTCGGACGTCGATAAAACTGTGCTCATGTCAAGGTTTAATGACAAGAAGAATGGCTGGGTGACACGTAGTGTTGTCCGAATGTTAGGGCACTGGAGTTACAAGCAAGCTGAAGCTTATGTTGCAGATATTATTAAAGAACATGTTGATGTATCAAAAATGCCTAAACAGAAGGTCAGAATATTTGAATTTCTCATTTTGTAGCATTTCAATGCCAGTCTTTCTCTCTCTCTTTTATCTTCATGACATAATTTCTTTAAAAATTCATAATATGTATTTGTATGTATACATACTGTGGCTACCCACTTTATTTGCGTGATTCGGGTTCCGCATATTCCTGATAGATGGCAGTACTGTGACCCATTGTCAAGTTGCACACCACTTTGACGGGCCATGCTATGCATAAAATTCATAAAATAGAATTGGCTAAACTGCCCTAGCCTGTAGTATCTACTTACGAAGCAACATTTATGCTTATTTCCTTGGTAACCATTTTCACCTTTGTTTATGATGAAGGTTCAATTTTCATGTCGTAACTTAATTTTCACATGTTCACATTGACTTTGTTTCTATTTATGGTTTTTGTATGGTTTTAACATTTAGGTAAGTTAAAACCTGTCCTTTTTCTTTACACCTAACAATATATATTTTTTTTTTCAACATGAAATTACAGTATTAAGGAATTATCATACTCCTTTTACTTTTGATCTCTTGATAATGAGAATGTTGTTTGATTGTGCAATTTGTTGGCTACTAGCGTCTTCAGAGAACTGATATCTTTCTACCAATTTGACAAATTCGAATCCCTTTGAGGTGGAGACACTTGGAAGAGTCTATTACTACAAATTATTTAAAAAGAGATGAAAATGGTAAATGGCAAAATTGAATTTTGTTGTGTGTGAGAAATGGCTAGTAAATTTTGTCTAGACCTCTCTCCTACACAAAGTTATTGTATGCACTCTAAATCTGTAAGATAAGACATTTGACTTCATTTTATTTCTGAAGAAACCTATGTTAATGATTTTCTAGCCCTTAAACATTGTTTACTCTTGACTGAATTTAAACTAATATACTGATGTGTATGATAACTGTAATATCTACTTGACTATCAAAGTCTAACTTAGAGAATTTTGTGAATAAAAGAAAGGACAGTTTCCAAGTATTACAGAAAATAATTACCGATGTCTTCTGTGTTAATTGTGAGCATTAGAAAAAAACTCTGTCTAAAAATATTCTCTTACCAGCTGGCTGATTCTCTGTATTGGAGAAACTTAAGTGTACTTGCTTCTTCCCATATTTATCAAAATTCAGTTGTCCAATTGCTCTGTGAATTTTCATGAAAATCGAACAAGAGCTGCATAAAAATTTACATTTCAATCTCGTTTCAAAATGAGAACAACAGAATAGATGTTGATATTACCGAAATAATAGTTTAAATACCGGTATTGTTTATTAATTATATCATATTGCATTTGCTTCCAGGTTAAATCCTGTATCACGAACGTATACGAAATTGTTGGATCTATTAGAAATACTGAGCACCCTCAAGATTGCAGTTTGTCCCTTAATATATCATGGAGTGATTCGACTTCAATTGCTTTACCTCCATTATATGCAGACACCACCTTGGTGAGTACTTCCATTGTGTCAAACAAGTGATTTCACCTCTGATTGAGGTTCTGACTGATACACATCTAAAGTCTGGTTAATGTAATATGTATCTGGTCAGTGATGTATGCAATTGAGGGGGAAAGGAATTGGTCACCCTAACCCATTATCTCCTGGCGTAGTTGCCTCGTGAGTGATGCCTTATTGGTGTCACTTACTGTATGAGGTTCAGACCTGTCTTCGGACAGTTGACTAAATAATAAGTGATCTTCATAGTTTTTTGTAATATTGTTGTTACTTACAGTATGAGGTTCAGACCTGTCTTCGGACAGTTGACTAAATAACAAGTGATCTTCATAGTTTTTTGTAATGAATTAAGTAGGCTGTAGTAAGGCTCCCACTTATCTGATTCACTTTATACCACTAGTTGGTTTCCGTTATTTAAGGCTCTGAAGGCTTGGAAATGTTATCAGTGGTGGAGTTAACTGTTACGAAGAGTGCAAATCTGGCTTTCAGGTAGTAGCTCCCTGTGAAACAGGCTTAAATAATTTCAAGGGAAAAATTGTTCTGGGCCCGAGTATCGATCCCGGGACCCTTCATTTAGTGCACAAATGCTCTACTGACTGAGATACCCCAGGATCTATACACGACACCGTCACAATTCTTCCCTTTACATCCACACAATTCAAATGGGCTGACAAGATGCAAGAACCCAACTTTGAGTAAACACAATTCTGTGTGACTTTCTGTTAACATACCTACTGTAACGAATTTTATATGCAAATCTGACTTTCAGATAGAAGCTCCCTGTGAAGCAGAATTGAACAATTTCAAGGGAAAAATTATTCAAGCAGGAGATAAAAAAAATGTCGTATTGTATTGTAATTGTCAGATACAGTGCATAAGTTTTGTCTGTTTTATTTCTAAATTCTGTTTTCCTATTCTGAAGTGCCGAAACTATGAAAAAATACTAAATTTCTATTGACAGTCTACAGACAGACTAAAGTCAATTACTATCTTCTAAAATGATTTCCACAAGTTTTGGATATCACACTGATGATCCTATATGTAGAAGATGTAGATAGAAAGACGGAACTTCTTCATATATACAACTCCATTGTTCTGAAGTGGATGGAGCGATGGAGAAATACTTTGAGAAGTGCTCGTTGACTTCTGAGAATGTGAAGGGGATAAAATTAATCTATGCAGGTTTATACTTGCCTCTGAGGTACCTGTTTTGATCCCCTACATAAGGCATACAAAGGGCTAAATTAATAGCCTAAATAAGTCTTGAGTCCTGGAAGAGGGGGAAGAAGTACCAGCAGCTAACCTCTGTATCACTTTCCGATTAAAGCACAATATAAAATTGGTGTTTTTTCTAATTTCTGTGGTATGGTGATGCTTATCTTAATTTTCTGTTTTTATATTTCATTAATTAACATTGCCATATTATAGCTGTAAAACCGTTTTTAGGGTGTATCACAAGGAGGTAGGTCTAATTTGGAAACAAATATGTGAAACATTTTTGCAAAGAGAATTCTATACATGATTTAGATGTCAGAACATCCTAAAATCAATGGAGACCCTTGATCCAGAACACACTGTGTGAACCCTGAAGAACTGCAGTGGCAACCTTCCATCTGCCCATTGTTTTACAATATACTGGCCAGACACCTCTACCAATTGGAATGTTGCAATCCTTTACTATTTGGGAATCTTGTAAACTACAGCTTGCGGTCCACACCTGTGGAGTAACGGTCAGCGCATCTGGCCGCCAAACCAGGTGGCCTGGATTTGAATCCCGGTTGGGGCAAGTTACCTGGTTGAGGTTTTTTCCGGGGTTTTCCCTCAACCCAATATGAGCAAATGCTGGGTAACTTTCGGTGCTGGACCACGGACTCATTTCACTGGCATTATTAACTTCATTTCATTCAGACACTAAATAACCTAGATGTTGGTACAGCTTGCGTGTTTGCAACATTGAAGAAATGGACTGTCAATATCTTCAAAAATGTCCTGCCCTTTACTGCTTCACAGAAGTTCAACACTAGTGGGAAGCAAGAATGATAGCCGTTTTTTTTTATACAGTCTGTGATCTATGTATATATACATTAAGGTACGGTCACACGTCGTTACTTTTGCTGCGCAACTTTTGTACTGCAGCTGCAAAAGTTGCGTGTAGTGTTCACATGTAAGCCAAAAGTAGCGTACTGCACGCTACTTTCCATGGTGCACAACTCAAGCACTGCAAAAGTTGCAACTGGAGGTTACGAATCTGTTAACACACAAGGCGCTACTTTTGCAGCTGCAGTCTAGCTGCAGCTTTCCATCTCCATGTTTACTTTTCAATATACATTTGTGGTTATGTTCGCATTAGAGTTTCGGATTGTGAAACTCATGCGATAGCTTACTTATTTCTTTTTCTGTCCTAACTAGTATTCAGAAATTGGCATTATTTTTACTATAAAGCTATTAAAAATCGTCTATATACTTAAATGATAACCAACAGCATATTCACGTAATTAATGTTGGCCACCCTCCTGTTTGGAACTAGTCTGTGGAAAATAAAAAAAAACTAATTATATCAGGAAATATACTCTGACTGTGTTGTACATTTAGTAACTGTTACAAATCATTTATTTTCATCATATCTGACATTAAAATATATTCAAACAATACACGTATCATTGGCACATTTGGGTGGCAGCACTGGTCTCAACCACTGCAAAAGTTTCAACAAAACCAATATCAAAAATGCTGCGGCTGCAATCCTGAGAACCCTGTTCACATGTCGCTACTTATAAGCTGTGCACAGCATGAAAAAGTAGTGGGCAGCAGGTTTGGCAGTTGTTGCTTTTCGGGTTGCACCATTGTTCACATGTCGCAGTATGAGAGTTGCGCAGTTTTTTGTACTGGAGCGCTGCAAAAGTAGCGACATGTGACCATACCTTTATTGTGATAATCAAATAAAACTTTAATACTAGCTTAATAATTTTAAAGTTATGTTTCTGTTGTTTGTATGCATCACTCACCAGGATAATACTAAGCTAGAAAATATAATTGGTTTGTTTCATCCTCTATTACATCCAGGAAAAAAAAATAAGAATCTATCAACATGTCCATTTCTTTAAGAATTAACTTAATGCCTTTTAATAACGACCAATTCAGTTAGGATAACTGCAGAATTTTATATATATTTCGATTTTGTAAACAGCCTATTGAGGTCTCCATAAGTGTTTACCATTACGTCTAAGGTATGTAAACACTATAAATTTGTCTGTATATTCCTGCACCTGTATTTTGTTAAAGTTCACTGATGATATAATTGAAGATTCTCCAATTCCTATTCTCATAGGAGACAATACTTATTCTGGACCAATCTGTGAGTCCAGCATATAAACTATGGCTCCAATTGAAGCTGCTGCATCAGCTTCTTATTCTGCTGACATCCGCAAAACAGAAACAAGATCATTCTGTTATACAGCTTCCTACGTCCGAGCTGGTAACTGAGAGTAGTAGAACTGATATGCTAACTCTGATTCATGAGTTGGATTACACATACAAGAGCTACTCAGAATCTGTAAATTTTACAGACGTAAGTAATTTATATTTTTAATATTGTGAGTTGATGTTTGCCAAATTTGTATGTTAAAATACTCGTATATTTTATGTTAGTCTAGTTAAGCACCATTACTAGGGCCCACAGTCTTAGGTTTTGACATGTTTAATTTCTTGCTATTAAATTTGAATATTTTAAAACTTGTATTTCACACATGATGGAGCAAAATATGTGAAAAATTCACATATTGGATCTGAAATACCTAAAAGTGCTAGCACAACCTAAAATGACCTTTGATTTTGACTTACCTTTTTGCAAAGATTTTGCAGATTATTTTTCTAAACTGAACAGTATTATATTATGTTCAGAAAAATACACCTACCACATAAGTGCCCATGCAAGCATGCGCACACACAAACACACATGCACGAGCACACACACACAGGTAGAGAGAGAGAAGTCTGCATAGTAATGAATTGTCACAAAATTTTAATTGTCGATTTAGTGCAGCAAAATTCATTATTGCGTCATATTTTATTTTGATATCCACGTTATTTTATTACTGTAGCATTAGTACATGGTTTGCTGTTCTGTTGAGGTGAACAAATCTGTGGATTTAACATACAAATGACATTTTTTACAGGGCTTCAAATGGATCATATTCAGTTAAAATTATGTAAAATGTGTGCATGTGTTACCATTGAATTGATAAAAGAACCTTGCAACATATTGTAACTTTAATACAAAACAATAATGTAATTTTATTGTTTCAACAATAATCACTTTCTATAATTTAATTTAAACACTCCCATCAACAATGGGATTTCCACTCCACATAGCAACTCAGTATTCGTTATTGCACTCTACAGATGACAATGGCAATTCACTTGGATTATTGAAAACAACAATGTACTGCTAATCTCAACTAATGTTCACAAAGCACTATTTACAAAACAAAACTGTCAGTTCTCAGTTCGTTTGCCTTGGCTAGTTATTCTAGCTCATTCATTCAAGTTCACAGTATATCGAACCCAAGCCTTCTAGAGACAGTCCACTGCACTCGAACTCCGGTCCCCCAACTGCGGTCCACCGCACGTCGAACCACAGAATCTGGACACTCACACAGTTGTGGACACACACTCAAGTCGAACTTCGGTCTTGAAGCTAGCTTCACTGCTACATAAGTCTGGCTTGCTGACCAAAAACTGACAACTGGCTTCTCCTCGCGACCTGTATTTATTAGTAAACCATAGTTTCGAGAAACTACGATGCTCGAAATTTCTACTTCTACCGACTTCTTTTCTCGCTGCTTCTTCCTGGACGATTCTGTTCGGGAGGTTTCATCCCCCCCACCCCCCTTCACCTCGCACAACGAAGCAGACACAGCTTTGCTTCCCCTTTCGCCTCGCACCGCAGTGCACCTTCCCTTGCCCTCTTGGCATGCAGACATTCCCCTTATGTCCGTCCCCTTCAGACCCGCACGGCTGCAAGCTTCCACGCGCGCCCTCCCTTTTGCGGGACGCATGATCGAGTCTCGATGTGGCTGTTACAATATCATACAGCTAGTGTTCTGTTAACAATTCATGAAATACACGAGTGTGGTTGCCATGAAATGCTCAATTTAACGAGCTAATAGATAGGCAACAGATATAAATATGCTGTTTAAAGCAATTATACAGTAGAAAATATGAAATTTGGCAAACACAATAATTAAAGTACAGTGAAACCTTGGTAAGACAGTCTTCAATGGACTGCATAAAAATAGTGTATTAAACAGGACCATGTATTAGCGAGAGTGAGTCATTTTTTGGATTTTTAAAATTTTAACACGAAGGTAATACTCAGCATAAACATTTGTTGAAGAAATTTAAGGATTAAATACTGTAATTATGCAGGATAAAAGGTTGTTTTATTTTCTTTCCTTTCAGAAAATGACAGAACAAATACACTGTCTTACTGAGGTTCTGGATGATATGTACATCTATTATCAGGCAGTACTACATATCTCACTTGACAGTATATGTCAGAGGAAGAACAATTGTTTGTATGCATCTGAAGTCTGACTAGTGTAGTATGTAACTAGTCGGCGATGTATACAAGGGAGGGGCAAAGGAACTGGCCACCCTAACCCATTATCTCCTGGCTTAGTTGCCTCATAAGTGGTGCCTTGTTATCACTTAAGAGGTCTTTGGACAGTTGACTAAACAACTACAACATCAATTAAAGTGCCCCTTTATTAAAAAAGTAAAATATTGTTTTCTGTCTTGCACTTGATCCAGTACTATGAATAAATTAAATTGCATTTTCCACACGATTTACATTGGAAGTGACATTAGTAATTTGATTACTATAAATATTAACGAATCTATGAATCACAGATACTGCAGCAAGGGCTTCATTGTGAGAAGGACTTGGAATGTCTACGCTTCCACTTTCTCTTCAGTTCTTCACTGACAGTGCGATTTAAAACTGTGAGCAAGGAGGACAGGCTCTAAATACAGTAGTCTTGCAGGTACTCTCATTCCATTCTATTGTATTCACCAAACAAAGACTCCTACAAATCCTTGAATATGTGGGCGCTAGCGGTAAATGTAGAAGTCCCGGAAAATTTTCTCAGTATCTTTCAAAGTGCAATATTTTAGAATTTTCAGCAGATGAAAGAGTGTATTAAATGGGATGAGCATATTAAGCAGTGGATTTTACATGGTTTTATATAGGGATGTCAAGGGACCAGATGAAAACAGTATAATTTTATAATGTGGGATAGCATAACAAACGGCGTGTATTATTGGGGTTTCATTGTAGATGGTAAAACTTGTTCACATGAAGAGCCAAGTGAGCTGCGATTAAATATACATTCCTTGAAAATTACAGAATCTTCGCGAAGCAAAGCAAAGACGTAGGTGCTCGTAACTATATGTGTCTTGAATAGAACAGAAGTAGAGAAGATGGATCTCACTTCTTCAGAAGACAGGCAAACTTTCATAAAAGTTTTCATTTGGCATGTTATGATCTGAAGATGACTCAATTGAGTCGAAAACGTTTATCATTTAATAAAATAATGTACAAATAACATTTAAGTTATTTTGTCATTCACATATAAGCATAGACGGACCCATTGCATTTAATTATTTAACAACGTTAAAAGTTGTTTGAGAGAACATTGTTCTATAAAATAACTGCGTTATAGTTTTGCATAAAATGTAAGGTGATAAATATGTGCAGTTTGTGTTTCAACATGTCAGCATATGTCAGTAATATATGCCTTTTTACTGTTCACAGGAAAATATGGCAGAAATGAGACAACTAAATCTCTTAGTTGAACAAACTGTCTCTGGCAAATCAACTCATTATTGGGACTTCACACATCACCTCTTTCTGCTGCTAATTAGTGAGTAATTATTATTGAGTTTTAAGTTATCATATAGGTGTGCCATTTTGGCTGCATGGCGAGTCTGTGGTTCAATTCCTGGCATGAGCAATGAAAAATAAATATCATATAATTAAAACTAATTATGTTCCTGCAAGTCTTTATTTATCATGTACTTTTGTTACATGTTATAGACTTATCATTTCATCTACCCTTCTGTTATAGTGTGCATTTTATAAACATATTCTGTTTTCTTTACAATAGTATAGGTTGTGCAGTGTTTTACACTTAAAATTAAGAAATAAAGAACATTTCATGAATTTAAATCTTATTTTCTGTAGTAAGTCATGTTCATGACATTTGGAAGGAACTGTATTTTATTGTAACCTCTTGACTGCTGTCAAAAAAAAGCAAGGAACAGGTTAGTAGCAGTGTATGGAATTGATGTTGAAAGTAAATAGCTGCAAGGTGTCTGAGAATGGCGATTGTACTTATATTGTGTGAATGAACGAACCTGCGAACACGAAACATGAAAATAACGAGAATTCACTGTGCTTATTACTCTTAATTTATAACGGGTCATATATTCTATTTCAAAAATAGATACAGTGCGTATTTCCTATTTTCATTGACTTTAACATTATCTGCATTGATTCAAATTGCTCTGCAGGTTAACTCCCAATGATACTTTTTGGTATATGAAAGAGGAAAAATGTAAAAATTTCCGTACATTACCTCCTTTGTCACTTAAATCTTTTTCTTTTTCTTTCTCGTTGCTGGTAATTATTTCAATGAAAGACGGGATGCAAGTCGTACACTTAGGAATAAAAAGAGAGGTTACTTGAAGGAAAAACTGAATGATGTAGAAACAAATAGTAAGAATAAAAACATTAGAGATTTATGTAAGGGTATAAAGGAATTTAAGAACGGATATCAGCCAAGGGTAAACGTGATCAAGGATGAGAATGGTGACTTGCTTGCAGACTCTCCATCAGTCCTAAACAGATGGAAAAACTATTTTGCGCAACTACTAAATGTACATAGGCCAGATAGAAATGATCGGGACGAAATTGAAATACAAACTGCTGAGCCATTTATACCCAAACCCACGCTTTCAGAAGTCGAAATTGCGATAGAAAATCTGAAAAAGTACAAGTCTCCAGGTATCGATCAAATTCCAGCAGAATTAATACAAGAGGGTGGAAGTGCATTATATAGCGAAATTTATAAACTTGTACTTGCTGTTTGGGAAAGGGAAATTGTACCAGAATAATGGAAGGAGTCCATAATTGTACCTATTTTTAAGAAGGGGGACAAAACCAACTTTGGTAACTTTCGAGGAATATCACTTTTGTTGACGTCGTACAAAATTTTGTCCAATATTCTTTTAAGAAGATTAGCTCTGTACGTAGATGAAATTATTGGAGATCATCAGTGCGGTTTTAGGCGTAATAGATCGACTATTGATCAGATTTTTTGTATTCGACAGATAATGGATAAAAAATGGGAGTAAGGGTACAGTACATCAGTTATTCATAGATTTCAAAAAGGCATATGACTCGGTTAAGAGGGAAGTATTATATGATATTCTTATTGAATTTGGTATTCCCAAGAAACTAGTTCGATTAATTAAAATGTGTCTCAGTGAAACATACAGCAGAGTCCATATAGATCAGTTTCTATCTGATGCTTTTCCAATTCACTGCGGGCTAAAGCAGGGAGATGCACTATCACCTTTACTTTTTAACTTCGCTTTAGAATATGCCATAACAGGCAGGGTTTGGAATTGAACGGGTTACATCAGCTTCTTGTCTATGCGGATGACGTGAATATGTTAGGAGAAAATCCACAAACGATTAGGGAAAACACGGGAATTTTACTGGAAGCAAGTAAAACGATTGGTTTGGAAGTAAATCCCGAAAAGACAAAGTATATGATTATGTCTCGTGACCAGAATATTGTACGAAATGGAAATATAAAAATTGTAGATTTATCCTTCGAAGGGGTGGAAAAATTCAAATATCTTGGAGCAACAGTAACAAATATAAATGACACTCGGGAGGAAATTAAACACAAAATAAATATGGGAAATGCGTGTTATTATTCGGTTGAGAAGCTTTTATCATCTAGTCTGCTGTCAAAAAATCTGAAAGTTAGAATTTATAAAACAATTATATTACCGGTTGTTCTGTATGGTTGTGAAACTTGGACTCTCACTCTGAGAGAGGAACATAGGTTAAGGGTGTTTGAGAATAAGGTGCTTAGGAAAATATTTGGGGCTAAGCGGGATGAAGTTACAGGAGAATGGAGAAAGTTACACAATGCAGAACTGCACGCATTGTATTCTTCACATGACATAATTAGGAACATTAAATCTAGACGTTTGAGATGGGCAGGGCATGTAGCACGTATGGGCAAATCCAGAAATGCATATAGAGTGTTAGTTGGGAGACCGGAGGGAAAAAGACCTTTGGGGAGGCCGAGACGTAGATGGGAAGATAATATTAAAATGGATATGAGGGAAGTGGGATATGATGATAGAGACTGGATTAATCTTGCACAGGATAGGGACCGATGGCGGGCTTATGTGAGGGCGGCAATGAACCTTCGGGTTCCTTAAAAGCCATTTGTAAGTAAGGTAACTCTATAGCATCTATTAAATGCTTTATGGTTGTGCTAACAGATGGAGTTACTTGTCAACAATGTGATGCTGAAACGTGTTCAGGTACTGCCCAGCGATAGTCCTGATGTATTTTATATTTTGATGATTGGCTAATTAATATTAACCTGGCACACTCACAATCACATTCACATCCATTCAAATTTCCAGACCCTAGACACCCAGGTAATTTTTCTTTTTCAAGAAAAATTCACAGAGAGCCCGGGAATCGAACCCGGGACCTCCAGATCTGGAAGCCAGCATGCTGACCAACAGACCACTGAAGCAGTCTACTTAAATCTTGTAGTAATTATTCTCGCCTATTACTGTATCAGAAAAATTAATTCCTCTTTATTGGTGCCCTCACCAATTTATTAATGCTAAACCAGGAGAATCCAGGAATTTTTAGAAGTCATATTTGAAACGTTTACTAAGCAACTAACATTTCTCAGTGAGCAGCTAGACAATGTGATTGACCGCAGCCTGCTAACTCAGCAAAATGCAACAGTAATGCAAGCCATTTCATAATAAGAAATAAGTGAGGTGGAGGATCTGCTGAGAATGGATACCACAAGTCTAAGGGAGATCATCAATATCATTAATAGTAAACTGGAAGATTTACAAAAAGAAAACAATATATTAAAAAAGAAGGTGAAATATTTAGAAGAGAAAAGGAGGAACAATCTAATCTTCTTTGGTGTTGAAGAGCAAGTGAAAAAACAGCCTTGGGACACGTATGAAGTGATAGTGAATGTGTGGTGGGAGTGGAACAAGTGAAAAAAGTGTATAGAATGGGAAACAGGAGTAATAGGTCCATTTTGGTTAGGCTGGCAAACTGGATGATTAAGGAGAAAATCATAGATAGTAAGAAAACACTGAAAGACTCGAGTATTAGTATAGACGACGATTTTGAATATGAGGTGAGGTGCAGAAGAAGGTGTTAGTGCCATTTATGAAAGCAGCTAGGAAAAATGAACATTATGTAAAATAAATTAAGAATAAGTTGAAAATTAATGGGAGGTTATTCAATGTCGAATTTTGTTTAGAAAATTTGAATGAGTCGACAAATGGAGAGAATATAAATGAAAGAAAAAGAATAGAGCTAAAAGAGAGAGTAAGCGGGATTGTAAATAGAATTGCAAGGAATAGAAAAGGTAAAGTTGCGGAAGGCATGAGGGCAATGACACAGGAGATTGCGATGGAAGGATGTCGGAAGAAATCATCAATGTCAGCAAATTCCTCTCAGACGTTAAAGAACTCTCAGGTGATGGCGATGACGACATCATCAGAAAGACAACCAGCAATGACATTACTTCAAGGTCAAGTCAGAGGAGTGAAGTTGCAGAAAAGTGGAAAAATAAGCCAAGTATCAGATGGTAACAGAGGTGGAGAACTTGGAGTTGGAAGGCAGAAGGAGGGAGAGAAGAATGGTGAATCAACGAGAGAAGAGAATGGAGAAGGGGGAAGTGAAACAAGTGCAGAGAGTTGTTGTTTTCTAATGCCAGGCGTTTGACAATAAAGTCATTTGACCTCTTGCATTCCAATATTTTTCAAAGATATTATCATGGTCAGCCACTGAAGCACAGATTTTGAGGTGTTCCGAATCCATTTCTTGGTTTGAGTTCCACAATGGGCAGTTAGGGGACTGATATATTCCAATTTTATGCAGGTGATTGGGCTGTTGCCAATCTAAATGCAGCTACAGACGATTTTCGTGGTAAATCGGGAATTAACTGTGGATTATGATGCAGAGAGTTCCATTTTTCCCTTGAGATTGTATTATCAAATTTTGTTTGTTGTAGTCTAAGTATGTAGATTTAATAAACCTTTTCACAGAGTAATACGTAGATTAAGTGCAGAGAGTAGAAGGGGAAGTTCGGAAAGTTTTAATCGAGTTATTGTAAAAATTGATTTGAACGGATGCACTTCGTCAAGGTTATGGAATTGTTTTTTTTAAGACCAGTTATGAATGAAGTGGAACCAATATTCTAGGGTATGAGCGCTAATGTGATTGTGTTAAAACTATTTTTACGGTGAATTTAAAAATAGTTTGTTTTGCTGAAATAGTAAATAAGGGTTATGTCTTCTATAGATAGTCCCGCGCCGTGGCATCGCGGTCTAAGGCATCTCGCCTAGGACTCGTATTACAGAATGCGCGCTGGTTCGAGTCCTCATGGGGGAAGAAATTTTCTCATGAAATTTCGGCCAGTGTATGGGACCAGTGCCCACCCAGCATCGTGATGCACTTGGGGAGCTACTATAGGTAGCGAAATCCGGTTACAAATACCAGCTATAACAGCTGGGGGGATCATTGTGCTAACCACACGATACCTCCTTTCTGGTTGGATGATCGTCCACCTCTCCTTCGCCATGTGGGTGTGAGGCCAGCAGCCGGCTTGTCGGTCTAGGCCCTTCACGGGCTGTAGCGCCAGGGATTATTATTATTATTATTATTTCTTCTATAGTTAATAAGTTTAAAGGTATTAATGTTACGTACAGGGGAAATTATTTAGTTAATTATGAGAAAGGTGGGATTGAAGTTGAATGAGAAAATTAGTATAAATAGCTATTAGTGTAGCTGAAAATAAGAAAAGTGAAGTAGTTTAATAAAGTGTGATAAATTAGGAGGTATAAGTGAAAGTGAAAGTACATGAAAGATAGCCTATAGTTAAGAGCAGGTATTAAGATCATGATTAGTCTGCGTTTTAAGCTGTAAATAGTGTAAATAAGAGAATGCTGACCCGAATACATAAATGTGAAGGGTCAGCAGGACTGAATATATTGAGAGAAATGTATATACCATATATCATATCATACTAAGCAACTATTGACGTTTGAAACTGATCATTTGGTCAGATTGCAGAGACTCTCAGGACTTGGTGAGATGCTTGATGGCTGTGTTTCAAGAAGTGCAGTCTGGAAATGCAAAACCATTTGTAAGTAAATAGTGATGGATTATTTCAATAGCTTGTAAATGAATTCTCTGGTTGGCGGACAAAAGGACTTAAGTCACTTCATACAAAATTTTACAAAAGGAATTTTCGAAGATTTAAACAACTGCTGTAAATTCGAAAAGTGACTTGTTTCGGATATTTAATGATTTTCTTGATTTTTTGACGTTACTGGTTTTAGGATTTCTTTCAGGAAAAGGGTTTAATGAAGAAAATCTTATATCACAAAAAATAATGACTTAAGCTCTTTTGCCCGCTCACTGAAGAATTGATGTTTAAAACAGAATTGAGATTTCATACTGAAAGAAAAAAAATTATATCATCCTTTATGATTAGTATCTTTAAAGTGTCAAGAATGTTTGTTGGAATATCTGCACCACTCAGCACCAAGTGCCAGGGCTATACAGAATTATGAATATAAATTGAAAAGTTACATTTGTTAGGTACTGTCATGTCATAACTAAGTGCTGAAGTTGTATCTAAAATACTCAAAATAGATTTTTCCGAGGTGTATTTTAGTAGCTGAACAGCTAGAGCATTGGCTTTGCATCCAGGTAACCCAGGTTCGAATCCTGGTGGGTTCAAGTGGAATTTGTGGAGGACTAAGACAGTGCTTGATGGTAGGTTTTTGCAGTGTAATTCGGTTTCCTCTACTGACATTCCACCATTGCTCCGTTAATAGCACATATCTAGACTTTTATATTGCATAATTATATCCTTTTTTCTGGCTTTAGTGCATATATTAACTTGCATAATAGTGCCTTTAATGAACGTCACTTCGTAGAATCTGGTATTTGCATGTTATTTGTCTATTGAAAAGAAAAAGAGCTACCGGCAATACGGTTTCGTGGCATTGTACCTGACAACTAATCTTTAGACTTTCCACTTTGTTATACAGAAATTTTCAATCCTCAATTCTCACTCTTTACAAGCCAGAGATCAAAATACTGAAAGAAAGGATGGCAGAAGCAGCATGTTTGCAAACTGGAATCTAGCATACTTTTGTGTCGAATTGTGAAGTGTTGCTATAGCTCCTGTTAGAACTGCAAGAAGAGATCTTGGGCCTAGATCATTTATGTAACAGATAACTCATTGCTATGTTAAAATCGGTAGCACTTTGAAGAGAACAACTGCCAGGATCGCCACCCATCCGCCATAAACAAACATGAGATGGCAGTACAGTCGGTAATGAAATTCAAATGGGAATTATGATGTGACTCCTTATGTAACAACTAGATGGCAGCATAGTAAACCTGACAAAAGTTGTTAACGTCAAAGCCTATAAGGCAGACCTATCTGGGTATATAATTATGATCTAGGCCTTGGGTCAAAATGGATTGAGGGAAAGGAATTTCTGAAGATGGACAGTGAAGTAGATTATTGTGATTGTTGTAATAAAGTAAGTATTTTTGGCACACGATAGCATCACAGTTAAGGTGTAATGCTACAAAGTTGGAAGATTGCGGGTAAAAAGCATTTGCATGGAAATCCGGGTTCGACTCATAAAATAACAGTAAAGTCAGTTACGACTTCAACAAAACTTGCAGAGCAATTGTTCTGTACATTTCAAATGGCAATGTTAGGAAATACCTGCAGAGATATTAAAGGATAAACTCTTTCTTCAGTTATTTGGAGGCTGGGAATTGGAAACTGATTACTTTATTGCTGCATGTGTCGCAACAAACAACTTTTATAAAAACTAGGTTTTTTTTAATTCTGTCAAATTATAATATTTTGTTAACTGGGCCGTAAAATGTGAAATTTAGAGTTTACTAGGATAGAAATTGCATAGGTTCAACTTCAAAGTCTGAAGCTTAGATTAAAAAGTGATAATGCAACATTTAATCATATTTATTAAATACTGCGTACAAAACCAGTATGAATAGGAGAAACTTGGAACATAACATTCACGAATGGTGATATGCCGAAAGTGTTTTTATAAACATATGCCTTCTCGTATGCTATAGTTATGCGGTCATACTTATTTCCATAGGTGCACCCCAAGAATCCAACAAACATAGCTCGAATAATTACAGAATGTATTCACAGTGGATTTGTGTTACCAGAACTCAGTGGGACAAAAGCTGTGGAATATCTTATCGAGATTGGGCTGAATAAATTGTCCAAGGACTATGCAAACATTTTCCTACATTCTGAATTGGCAACTTTGGAACAGTTAAATTTGTCGTCTGCTGACGCTAATATGTAAGTATTTTAAAGAGAGTGTTGCTGATAGTTAATAAATGTGTTTTGAAACAAAACCTATAGATGAAAATTTGTAATTTAAATTATATACATACTTCTTACATTCATTAAATTTGTTTAATTAACAAGATATTGTCTTGATTTGTAGCATGGATAATCCACGTGGTAGACTAGATACTCTAGCCAGGCTTCATGTGACATTGGAAATCCTTCTACTTGTTGCATCTAAAATGCAGTTCTGTCTTACATCTCTTGCGGCTTACATACTCAATAATATCCACACTCAAGTGAGTAACTGTTGTACATGTTTCAAGGGATTCTGAAAAAATGGTTTTATCGAAATATCCCATTTCTCATTAGTGATCTCTTGTTAGTATAGATGTGTAATGGAATATCATCATATTTTAGGTTAAATCTGTAACACAGCTCTTGGAAACTGGTCATTTAAAGTTCAAAGCACCTGTTGTCACTAAGGATGTACAAGAAGTTATTACCAGGTAAGGTTTTTTTTTTTTTAATTATTGTGCATATTGATGGAAGTTAGAAAGTATAAACAATTTTGTGTGTTATCTGTGGTGATATTGTGTCATATGGCAATAATAATAAAGTTGCAGTGTTTAATTAGATATCGTAAGAAAAAAAAAATCACATACCCTGAGAATTCACTATAGGAAAAATATAGAAAAATCTGTGACTTAAATTTTACAGTATGTTTAATGCCATTGAAATTGTTATTAGAGGAGAAAAATTCGCTCCAGTGCTGGGGAACGAACTCAGATCCTTGGTTGTACGTATCAAGCACTCTAACCACTGAGCTACGCCGAAGCTCAATCCACAGCACTGGATCGAATCCCTCTCCTCTAGTGTTATTCCCTTTGTGGCCTTACTCCATGTTCGACATATATGTTGATGTATATTGAATCAACTGGTGTTATACAAAGAGCGCACTCAATTGAGTGACTTGGTGGCCGGGATTCCACAGTATATGCACTGTTGGGCGAACATAATTAAATTGTAGCAATGATGTTTTTAATTTATTGAAAATAAGGTTACATACAGTAACATGTGTCAAAAAAGACACATGACCACCAGGCATGTTGTCATAGAGATGTCATCCAGTATCATTTAAAGTGAATGTTTCCCAAATACATTTCCTTTTATTGTAAAAATATTGTTTTATTATAAAAATATTTGAAAACACCACTACCATTGCTGAAAGAATATGTATCAAATTCATTCTATTTTGTTGTTGACAGGAGATATTTCAGTTCTCGTCTAGAACTAACTTCAGTGGGAAAAATTTACAAAGTGAGTTCGGTTCTGTATTGTAGCACACTTCCTGTTTTCCCATATATTCGGCATACTTCAAACATTCCAACAGGTGAGCAAAGGAAACATGATTTGTATTTCATTTTTATGTAGGCCTATTTTATACTTTCGTTTACTATCCTTATGACAAGTTCCTTTTTTATAATCCATAGTTTTATTTTGAATGAGGCAAATGTTTTCTCTCCAGAAATGCTATCCTGACTTTCGCCTTTGGAGACTTTGCAGTTAACAGTAGACTGTGAATCTTCTAGGAAAATAGTATTCAATCCTTTTTGCTAGCGTACCCCCAAAATCTTACATTTTTTTACCTTTGCACCCCCAAACTGCATTGTCATTATGTGAGACATGACAAAAAACAATGTAAAGTCTAATAATTGTCGACAAATACATTTTTACATACGTAGTCAATGAGTCTGTGGGATAGGGATATGCATACCATACATTGAATATCACTGTTCTAGGAGATGTGTTCCAATAGCCCTCATGCTCCATAGCTTTCATATAATGCAGCATTTTTAATAAGTTACACATTAATGCATACAATAACAGGTTTTTTTTTTTCTCAACCTCTCATGAATATGCCTATAAGTTTGATCCAGAAAGTCGACAGACACATTTTCAGACCATTCTTCTCACACCTGTAATTTCTAAACTACACAACATATTCCAAAGAAGTAAATGTGATTGACAGACGAAGGATTAAGGCATCCAACATGACTTTGTGTTGGAGTGAGTGATGTCATCTAGTGATATGTGGGAGGGTAGATGTTGCACGATTTGATGGGTCACATGGCAGCCAAAACAATGTAACTCGAGAATGTGAAGCAATAGAACGTTCAAGCTATAAACATTGGAGAAAATATATGAATTATCTATTTTCTAATCTATTCAATGTTAACTTTAACAATCATTGTAATTGTCAGATCACATCAAATTTCATTTATTAATCAAACGTTTTTAATAGGAAATGAAATATCCACAGTGGTGTTAAACGATTCATAACAAACAAGGTTACAGTCTCAATTATTGAGCATCATAAGCAGTTGACAAGTTTAATTGCAAAAATTAACGAGTGAAGTTGAGTGAAGAGAGAAAATTCACAATGTCAGACTTACACAGTGCGTATAAGCATTCCATCCCAAGAGACATTTTTACACATAAAATTTGCGCCTCCAATATAGCTTACTCCGATTTCTGTATGTTGTTAACAGACATAACTAAACAACAAAGAATCAGAGACAGCTGTCATGTGTTTACTTTCTGAAAGGCTTGGGGAGAAGGAGCATCACTCATTTTGAATCTGTCTAGTTTATAAGACTCATTTCAGCAGAGAAAATATATGCAGTGGACAAACTTTTTACTGTTTTATTTTGGTTATCCTCAACTAGGATTACCAGGTATCCTGTTTTCTATAAAATGTCCTGTAATTAAGGCTGGAAGAACTTGTGCCAAATGGATCTCTTACACCAGAAATCCCGTATCTGCAGACATTATGTTATAGTTGCTAACATTTTGTATTTTTCTTTTTCATATTTTTTGTAGGGATATCAAGTGTAAAAATATGTCACTTTTTTATTAAATAGTTGTACGAGGTGCGTCCATAAAGTAACTTTCCCACTCGTCCCACAGCTAGCAAACCATATGTTGCACAAAGTGACTGCATGTAAGTGATAGCGTAATGTCCTGGCATGGTGCATGCACTAGCAGAACTTTCCGAGTGCTCTCAGTAGCTTCGTTGCATTGATTGAAGATGGACGCTCCTATTCCATCTCGCTCTGCATGTGAAGTGCGGTCAGTGATAAAGTTTTTGAATGCACAGGACATAGCGCCGATTGAAATTTATTGTCAGCTGTGCCAGGTCTATGGGCATAACGTCATGAACAAGCAGTGGTGCGTTGCTCCACAAGGTCGTCTGTGATGATGGTTGGCCTCCCACTGCGCTCCTCGTCATGCACATTTTGGCGTCCTGCTGAAAATTGTCTACACCAGCACCGCACCATCTGTTTGCTCATGACGTTAGGCCCATAGACCTGGCACAGCTGACAATAAATTTCAATCGGCTTTATGCCCTGTGCATTCAAAAACTTTATCACTGATCGCACTTCATGCGGCGGGAGCTGGAATAGGAACGTCCATCTTCAACCAATGAGATGAAGCTACTGAGAGCACTCGAGAAGTTCCGCTAGCACATGAGCCATGCTAGGACATCATTCTATCATGTACACGCAGTCACTTCGCGCAACATATGGTTTGCTAGTTGTGGGACGAGTGGGAAATTTACTTTATGGATGCGCCTCGTATGAAGGGAAAAGTGTTTGTAGTACAACTAGTTCTTTTCTGTATTTGTTTTGTAAACCTTTCCTACATATATATAATTATGTAAAATTATAATTTTTTTAAGAAACTTTCATTTGCTTCTCTCTTTCCCAACTGTCAATCTCTCTTCTCCATACGTGGTAACCATCACCATTTTTCAGGTATTTTATTTTTTTACAATTTATTTGCATAATCAGGATCAATCTTATCCGGCAATGCAGGAAAATTTTCGATTGTGGTAATAAATTTATCATTATGGAAAACACTGTCCATACTGGTAAATCACACACATACACCATGAGAGGTACTGTAGTTATCATATGAATAGTACAGTTTGCTTCATTGCATCATCAGCTGCCTTCAAAGCAAAATAATCACCAGCAGCTGATACTCAAAGCACGTTTGAACACTTCTTCTCTGTGTATGTAAATTCTGAATATATTATATACGTACTGGTATCATCATGTAAAAGAGCTCTAATAAGGCAGACTGCACCACACTGTTATCCCTGGTAGATTAACTGCTTGTCCTTCCATTACATGTGGATTTTCGTTGGACTGGCACATACAGTTATGTTAGTTAACAGAACCATTAAATTTAATAGTTGCTTCATCTGATCAAACAATTAAATTCTGAAATAATAATATAGGGGAATGAGTGTTTTGTTACCAATTTTTTTAAGTGTTTTTCATGTTTATATTCAAACTTTTTCTTCACGAATTATAGTGGCTTTATTTATCGACTTTGATGTATTTTATTCAGCTTGCCTGCTGAACTGGAGTTGCGCTTGGGCGCGGGTTCGGTTTCCACTTGGGCTGATTACCTGGTTGGGTGTTTTGCGAGGTTTTCCCCAGCCATAAGGCGAATGTCATGTAATCAATGGCGAATCCTCAGCCTCATCTCACTATCACCAATTCCATCAATGCTAAATAACCCCGTAGTTGATACAGCGTGGTTATTCACTCATTTACAGTGTCCCTACTTATGAGTCATCTTGCAATAATTGTTGTCTGTGTTTGTGGTGGTGGTCCAAATTCATTTCTCCAATGTCTACACCTCACATTCTCCGTTTTCAAGTAACACTTAGGAATACACTTACATTGTTCAGAAGATAAATTGCAGCTTGCCATTTTCACTAGCATTCTGACATTCTTTTTGTCACTCTTTCTTCTTTTGTATATGTGATATTAACATTCAAAATGTGTATAAATCCTAATGAGACACCTGTCTGTTGGTAGCAAATCTATTGTGTGAGTATCACTAAGAAAATTGTGAATACAGTAAAACCTCGATAAGACACACCTGCTTATTACGTTATCCCATGTAATACGCTTTTTTTTGTCCAGTCCCTGAACATTTCATATGTAACGCCTTTATAAAATACCCCATTTGTTGCGCTCAAGTCCCGCATAACTTGCTATTTTTGTGGAATATTTTTTATGTAATTTTCAGCAATGTACTGTAACAGTAATGAAACATCTTGGTCATTGAACTCACTGGTGCCATTAATCTGAAAAGTATTGGTATTCGACCCTTTACCTACGCATTTAAACCTTCATACTTCATACCTTAGTATACCCCACCCTCTTGTTACACTCTCTTATTTGACTCCTTATCTGCGTGGTTAAAGCCTACATACAGTTACAATACCTCACCCTCTTGCTAACCCTCTCTCTCAAACAACATTCCTCACATGGCCATAATAAAATTCTGGAAATTTTTGCTGGGCACTCAGTTTGTTGTCCTTTTGTGTATTGAAGTGTCTGTGAATGTGATTACAATGAGTGTTAAACGAAAAGCCCTTTCTGTGTCGGAAAATTTGGAAATCTTACGAAAGTATGATGAGAACAGTACTCAGAAACAACTCTCCCATCATCGACATTAAGAACGACTCAATCACTACAGCTGCGACGTCGGAAGGATGTAATCGCAGAAACTGAAGTATGGTAAACATGAGGACTTGGAGAACACACACATGGCAAACAACTGTAAATGGCTTTTTTTTTTTTTTCGAAAGAATTTAGTACAGTACATATTGTAAATGTCTTTGACATACAATACAGTAATTACATAATTGAGTAATCTTTCATGAATCATGTACTTCAATAAAGAAAAATGCTAATAGATACTGTATATAAGTCAAAGTTAGTATACCCGTCTAATACGTGGTCCCGGTTAATATGCGTTTTACACCTGGTCCCTTGAACAGCGTCTTATTGGGGTTTTACTGTATGTTAATTTGAAAATATTCCGAATGTATTGTTAACCATGCTGCAAATTTTAAATTATGTTCATATGTTTCCATCGTAGAATCGCAGCTGCTTGATGAAGTTAGTAATGTCATCAATGAGGATGTGTATTGCAGTCATCTGACTTACATCGGCAGCAAACTGGGGAACTTCTAAAAGTGAGATGAAGAATCTCTGTCATTGTGCTAGTACCATAAGTATTTGGGTTGTTATATTACCTGATTGCATTCGATGATTATCAGGGCCTGGATTTTGATTACCTAAAAATAATAAAAAATGATCTATAAAATGACAGAAATCAATAAAGTGATCTAAAAAATGGCTTTAAAATCTCTGTCTTCATTTTAGGGCAGTGGTCTTCAGCACATAGGGTGACCAGATGAAAATGTTCAAGAGCAAGACATTTGAAGAAGAAAAAAAGCAGGACTTTTGAAAAAAAAAAAAACTTGACAACACCCTAAATTCCTTTTCATTCACTGAGAACAATAAAGACAATAGGCAAACACAATACCAAAGCTATCCATTGTTATTAATCTTACAATTTCATTGTTCATACTTCTATGAAGAGGAAAATGTTCTTCAGTAGCTTTGAGGACTTCAATAAATAGGTGTGAAATTCTTTACAAGTCAAATGCTTCAAATTATATTGTACTGTTACAATACCCTTTACTCTTTCTACTGATAGTATGTTCCTTTCATAGTGTTTAAAAAAAAAATGACATATACAGCGAAGTTTGGAAACACTTGACATTCACAACCTGCTCAAAAAGTGTACTCCATGAAAATCTATTGTTTCCAAGAAAAATGCTTTATCTTACTTCAAAACAAATTCTTTTAGAGCACAGAATTCATAAAAAGCATATTTTTCGTATAGCGACAGAAACACATACTCTTGACCTCAGATTGTATCATATATATGTACTGTATTTCAATATTTGGTACATTATGTTGCTGAAAGGCAGAAAACCGGACATTTTGGCTTTATCGTAAAAACCCAGCCGGACGCCCACAAAATACTAAAATAGCAGGACATGTCCGGTGAAATCTGGATATCTGGTCACCCTATCAGCAGTGCACCCTCGGGCTAGCGTCTCTTACCACAGATAAGACATTGCATAACGTGCATCTGTGGCTGCTGGCAGTATGCTTCCTCCCTCTCCCTTCTCATGAAGGTGCATATTTAGATACACTTCTTACCCGTTATCCATTTCAGCAAGTGCTGACGACCACTGTTTTAGGGTATGGCAGTACAGCACAGTTTATACTTTGTAACCTTAGGACTGAAATTAAAAACTAATATGAATTTAAACTCGCGAACTTGTATGTTCTAGGAAAGAGCATGTATAAAAAAATATTACCTTATTCAGAATTATTGCAGTAGGTAACTCCCAGCATGCGCAGATTCTCGAAAGTTAGGGAACACATGTTGTCGGAAAGCACATTTTTGTACTGTGAGAAACTCCTTTCCACATCTGCTGATACAACTGGAGCATATTTGAAATGCGCTAAATCACTGGTAGTGAGATATTATTCAATGCAGGAAGTGTCAAATGCTTCACAAAAGTCTCCTAAAAATCTGACGATTTATTCTTATTCATGGATACATTTTATTGCCGTAAAAGTTGCATGAATTTCTTCTTACTTGAGAGTTACACTGCCCGTATAGGTTTATCACAACCCACATGTTGTTGAACAGTGAATTTTCTTTCGGCTGATACCTTTGTTTCACACAACTTATAAAATAATGCTTCACTGTCCATAGAAAAAACATCATCTCCAAATTCAGATACAATCTGTCTTAAATGAGAAGATTTAGATGGCTTTATTTTAGGCATGGCTGAATGAAACTATGAAAACTGAACACCAAACATTCCTCTCTGAAAATCTATAATTAACTAAATCTGTGACAGTGAAAATAACTAATCAAATGCTTGCCGCGACAAGAAATTGCTAAAATAACTACTTTAAACATGTATGTACATTGTCGAGCATGTTTTTTTCTTTTTATTCTACAGGCAGGTTGGAAAAAGGAGAATGGTTTCAGCGACAACAATAAGTAGGGGAGAGTCGGGTAGTATCGGACAGTGCGTTTCTTTCATCTACCACCATATGGTAGTACCTGAATGACATGGTTACGTTTCTCTATGCGACATCACAGAAACGTAACCACGTCAATCAGGTACTATCATCGTATGGTAGATGAAAGAAACTCACTGTCCGATATTACCCGATGTCCAATACTACCCGACTCCCCTATAGCTAAGACACAGAGACTCAACATGTACATTATCGAGCCACTGATCAAACTTCCATTTATTTTGTTAGATTAAAAATAAATTTTAAATAATCTAAAAATTTTAATTAATTTAATATTTTGCAAAAAGAAAGAAAGAGAAGGACCAGAAAAGGAAGTAAAATGTGAACAGTAATGACTAAAAACTTGAAAAAATGACCTAAAACTTTAAAACTTCAAAAATAGAAAATATGACGAAAAAATGCACAATGGAATTAATATTTTTATAACCAGAGGTTTGTGTTCAGGATTGTAATACTTGAGAGCACTGCATACTGCATGAGGAAAAAAAAAAGATGACGTCATCAAAATCTGGGCTCTGATGATTATTACTGTACTGTATTATATTGGTTACCAAATGCATGCACGCATTGCATTGATTTAGAAATGCTACTTCTACTTCTTAATTTTAATTTTATTAAGAATTTCAGATTAATTTTAATTCTTCTATTAGCATTAGCAGTATGTAAAATTTTGTTGAAGTTCAAGAACAAGAACAGCACATTAACAACAGAATTAAACAATATTTCTAATAGTTACAGTGGTTACAATAATATTACCCTTCATCTCAATTTTTTACAACAGTTGCACTGAAATATAATCACTCCTAGAAACCATTATATCTAACAATCCTGGGGATTTTAGTTATATTTCGAACAATTAAATAAAAATATCAGAAGTATGTGATCGGATGTTTTATTTTCATTCTTGTTAAAAATAATTTAGTCGTATGTATCTTAATACATTTTACAAGATATTTCATATTTACTCAACTGTAAGGTGCCCCTTTTTTTCTCTATTTTTAGTTCGAAAGGGAATAAAAATTGTGTCATTTTAGTATTTTTATGTCATATAGTATAGTTATTTAATTTAAAGTTATCAATTCAGAATGTTTTTTTGACTTTCAAAAAGTAAGGGGGTACTATATGTGATGATTAGCTCTGATAGCCAAGTAAATATGGCACATTGGTTACTGGGAAAATACATATGTAATGCCATTTAAATTTAGAACCTTAAATCATAAAGACATGCATGTATGTTAATAAATCTGATTACCTTTCTTATAATTCGTCAGTATCTTATTTATTATTATGTGGTATATTATTTCTTTTTAGAAACGCATTTCGTAACTAGAAAATATTTGGAACTACTTCAGTATAGTAATTTGGAAAACAGTTTTTTTTGTTCTTTATACATATTCTGAATATTTCTTACAAAAAAATTTCAATATTCTTTTATTTTTTTCGAATTGATTTTCGTAGTCATTTTTTGTTTTATATTACATTCTATACGAAGTTTGTAGATTTTTTTATATAAAAGAACTGCATATTATCACTGGGTTTATTTAGTGTTAATTTCTTCAAGGTCAGATGTCCTTCTTCTTGGCCCTTTTATTAGATAATTGAATGTAATTCATCTTCTTTCTTTGAGATGTCTGTGGATCTGTGCTTGCAATATCTGCAAGGAAACTTGTTGAAGAGTTGGTTAGCTTTATTTTTCCGGCGGTGCAGAATCTGCTTGTGGTGGTGCTTTAGAATCTGATGGTGATAGCACTTGGCCTTCAGGTTGATTTTCTCCTTCTGGTAGTTCCATAGCTGGTATATTTCCAAATTCTGAGAATCCACTTATATCGTCATACTCTTCTACATGCTTCTCCGTTTTCTCATATGAATACACAGAAACTCCTTCTCCTGATTCATCTTCTTCATGTACAGAAAGTTTCATGTGCTCTTTTGGCTCATCAGATTCAAATTCTTGTATATCTTCTTCCTCTTCTGGGAAGAATGCCTCGTAATCTTTCTTGCCATCTTCTGTATTATCACTTATATAGACTGGGCCCAGTTGACAAAATGACAGCAAAGGATCACTGCGCTTGCGATTCAATACAATGACCACTGTCTCACCACTATAACAAAGAAACAAGAAATATTTTACACATACTGGTACTTTGTAGATATATTAATATTTTGTCTTAAATTGATTATCACTACTGTATTTATTTTATCATAATAACTGATGAAAATACAGCGTTAAAATTCAGCGTGAGATTTTTAGAAGAAAACATTTATCCACATATCTGATACGCACAGCATCTCAAGTCAAGAAAGGTTTTATCCTTGCTACACATATCTTACAATATAATTTGTGAAGAACGTTTTCGATAACTTCTTATCTTATAAAGGTAAATCGCGATTTAAAACTGTATTTCAGTGAAAGGTGATTGCAAGACTTGAAGAGTAAATTCCAGCTTGCCTGGATTGTAGACAGTAAGTCATTGTTCCAAATCCTGACTTTATAAAATTACTGTTACTAGGTTTCTTAACTTACACATCAGTTTCAGCCTATGTTTTTATTAGTTGATGTAGCTGGGTGCTTATGTAACAGTCTAATATGCATGAAGTTCTAATCTTCATAGTTCCGTTGTCACTGTTTAGTAGTTAGATACACTAACTTAATAAAATTTCACATAATATGCATGAAGTTCTAATCATAGTTCCGTTTTCATTGTTAGTAGTCAGATACTCTTAATAAAATTTCACATAATATGCATGAAGTTCTAATCATAGTTCCGTTTTCATTGTTAGTAGTCAGATACTCTTAATAAAATTTCACATAATATGCATGAAATTCTAATCATAGTTCCATTTTCATTGTTAGTAGTCAGATACTCTTAATAAAATTTCACATAATATGCATGAAGTTCTAATCATAGTTCCGTTTTTATTGTTAGTAGTCAGATACTCTTAATAAAATTTCACATAATATGCATGAAGTTCTAATCTTCATAGTTCTGTTTTCACTGTTTAGTAATTAGATACACTTAATAAAATTTCACATAATATGCATGAAGTTCTAATCATAGTTCCATTTTCATTGTTTGTAGTCAGATATACTCTTAATAAAATTTCACATAATATGTTCAGACACATTTCTCGCGTAATGTACTAGGTACTGTAAGTTAGATCCTGTTAAGTTGATACACATGAAGGGTATGTCTACACAAAACATGTGATATTTGATAAGAATAACAATAATCATCATATCCCTCACGTATTAGACCCTACAGGATCTGTTATGCTCTCATGCCAGCGCTTTTGTGGTCTTCCCAATTTCCTCTTTCCTCTTGGTACATAAGTAAGAGAATAACAATAATAATAATAATAATAATAATAATAATAATAATAATGTAATTATCATACAATAAAATATTGGTTGTGTACTTTGTGACCTGGTGGAACATAAGAGAATGCCTTATGGCCTAACTGTGCCATTATAAATAAGTAAAATAATAATATAATTTAGGTTGGTGTCAGGACATCACTGCCTGGCTCACCATCTACACAGGATAGGCATATATCACTCCAACAGATGTGTTTTGTGCAACAACCCTGACCAAATCATGGACAAACATCTTCTGTTCTGCCCAGCCTTAAACCCAACTGCACAACAGACTGAGGACCTTGTTAGCTTGTACTGGGAACAATTAATATTAGAGGAAAAAAATTCGCTCCGGCTACAGGGATTGAACCTGGGTACTTGGTTCTACGTACCAAGTGCTCTCACCATTGAACTACGCCAAAGTCCAATCCACAGCACCTTATCGAACCCCTCTCCTCCAGTGTTTTTCCTTTTGTGGCCTCACTCCAAGTTGGGCATGTATGTTTACATTTTTATATTGTCAACTCCCATTATACAAGGAGCGCACTCAGTTGAGTGACTTGGTGGCCGGGATTCCACAGTAATATGCGCTGTTGCTAGAAGAATCTACATAAAGATTATTAGTTACTTATTTATTTATTCATTCATTTAATTATTCAATCATGTAATGATTTATTTATTTATTCATTTATTTAATTATTCAATCAGTTAACTACTTAATGATTTATTTATTTAATTATTTATTCATTCACTTAATTATTAAATCAATTATTTATTTAATTATTTATTTAGTTATTTATTTATTAGTTCATTTATTCTGGTGTAGTTAAGGCCATCTAGCCTTCTCTTCTACACCACCAGAAATACAAATACAATAATAGAAATAAAAAGAAAAATCACACCATAAACAAAGTAAAGCCACACAAAAATATATACAGGTTGCAGTCACACAAACTTTAGATGAGTGATTAAATATCGTAAATAATTATATCCTAATTAACCAACATAAACAAGATACTTGCAATTTTAATCTAGAGTAAAAACACACAAGTCAACAATTCTAACGATACCTAAAAAGCATTAAATAAGACAAAATTTTCCAATTTAATTTTGAATTGTGATAAAGTCCAGCAGTCCCTGATGTAATTAGGTAACTAATTCCAGAGACGAGACGAGGTATTTTTACAGTGTAGGAGGATGAGTATAAAGATGTTCTGTGTTGAGGGATAGAAAGAAGTGCTTGATGCCAGTTTCGAAGAGTTGTAAGAAATTAAAAGCACGATAGCAGATAATTCGGAATAGAAGTATGCATGATTCTAAATAACAAAATAAATAATAACAATAACATGGAGGAGGAGAAGCAGACAATACAGTACTTACTCTCGCTTATAGATCCGTTGGTCATATTGCTCTGGAGTTAGAGCCACTTTTTTAGCAGTAGAAGGATCAGCTCCACTGAAATATCCCATTGCAATAACTTCTTCTGTATAATGTTCAACTTTCTCACTTACATCTGCTGATTTTGTGGCCTCAAATATCATTGTAATTACAGGTGGTAACGTAGGTGGAGGTGGTAGTTTATATTTGTCGGCAAACTTGGGGAACACCTTAATTATTGCATTTGCTTTTGCAGTAGGTGTTAATGGTGTCCAGAATGCTGGTATATCAGGCCCTTTACTGTACTTTACTTCCAAGCTGTGGAAAAGTTTGTATGGATTAGCAATTACAGATCATATTACTTACATGAGGCAAGAATAGCACTCACACATAAAGAATAATTGAGACATATTTTATAAAGGGATGTGCAGAGTTGTATTCAAGTAAGAGTTAAGACTTTCTCGGTGTTGAATGCAGTGCGAATGTTTGGAGTTTTTGGGTCGAAAAGGCTAATGTAACTCATCATCAAATATTATTGCTTTGACAGCTGGTTTTACTTCCTTAAACCTAATTAATAATTCCCGATTTACCACGCAAATCGTCTGTAGCTGCATTTAGATTAGCAACAGGCCATGATTGTTTGGCCAAATACCTGCATAGAATTGGAATATATCAGTCCCCTAACTGCCCATTGTGCAACTCAAGCCAAGAAATGGATTCAGAACACCTCAAAATCTGTGCTTCAGTGGCTGGCCATGATAATATCTTTGAAAAATATTGGAGTGCAAGAGGTCAAATGACTTTATTGTCAAATGCCTGGCATTAGAAAACAACAACAACAATAAGCATTTTCATATGTTGTTTATTTTTACTTGCATTGTGCAGACTCAAGTTCACGAACTAAGAAATAGATTACAAATACCCAATGTCCCATCCCTACCTTCCCGTGGTGCAGCTGTTAGTATGCATAATTTTACAAGCTAAACTAAAGGGAGGGGCTACTCATCAATTAGCACTGGTCAGCTTGATGAGTTAATGACTGAATTTGGTATAATTTTCCTCTATTCAATACCTAATTCCCTCTTTACCCTTTCTTATCCAGTCCTCTGGCTGAACTCTTACTTTCTTTGACCCCGACGGCATTAGAGCATTCGAGGCCTAGGGGTTAATTTCACTTTCCTTCCTCCTCTTTCTATTTTTCTGTTCCTAGTGCTGACCTGCTATGGCACTAAAATCGTCCTCCAGTGGCTTAAGGAGGGAAAGCTGGTGATCAACAAGATCTCCCAGCTAGGTCCAATGGACCCGTCGACCAACAGCAGGTGTGGTCCTCCAGACATTCTGGGGGTTGTGTGTGAATGAAGTAGCCACCAAAACGTTAAAATATGGTGTTCACTTAAATCGGCTACAACTTGCCATATTCTTTGAAAAATATTGGAGTGCAAGTGTCAAATGACTTTATTGTCAAATGCCTGGCATTAGAAAACAACAACAAAACATTTGTCTATATAGTCTACATTGTCTACGTGTATTTTTTTTTTTTTTTACATCCTCGACAGCTGCACGTGTATTACCCTAGATCATATATATAACAGATAACTCATCGCTATGTTAAAATCGGCAGCACTTCGAAGAGAACAACCGCCAGGATCGCCACCCATCCGCCGTAAACGAACACGAGATGGCAGCGTAGTAAACCTGACAAAAGTTGTTAACCTCAAAGCCTATAAGGCCGACCTATCTGGGTATATATGATCTAGGATATTACTCATCCTGTAACCTTCATCCCTAGTTTATCAAACGTGAGTTAAATGATATACGTTTTATCAAACATGAGTCATAAATTGTATACGTTTTATCAAACGTGAGTCATAAATGATATACGTTTTGGTAGCTGTGTTAATATTCATTCGAAAAAAAGAATGTTGTAAATATGATGATTTTAGTATGTACTTATTTAATTCATTCATTGAAGAAGACATCTAGCTTTGCTATTAACTGAATGAGTGCAGTAAAATCACTTAGTATAACAGCTTTCTTGAAAAGTATTATTCTGTGAAATAATTATTTAAGGGCAATGTTTAAAGCTTCAACTTCACCATCAAAGTGGATGCGTTTGCTCCTAACAAGATATAAAATAGAAACAGAGTAGGTAAATTCCTGCTCCAGCTTTGCCATTTCTCTCTATAAGCAAGCCATCTATACATGGGTCATTCAATAATTAGTGGCAACATTTCAATTAACAACAAAGAAAACATTTTTGGGTCAATCACGTTGTTGCAGTGCTCAGAAGTAATCTCCTCCAACACGAAGAACTCGCCTTCACACCTCTGGGAGACGACAGATGTCATTCACAGCATCTTGTTATACTAATCTTGGAACAGACTGCTCTACTGCTGCTATAATTGCCTGTCTGGTTCTAAAGCGAACTCCTCTAAGTAGTAATTCCATTTTCTGGAAAAAGTCAAAATCACAAGACTCGTATCTCGAGAGTATGGAGGATGCTCCAGAACTTACCAGTTCCGAGCACGAGCTTCTGCTCTTTTGGGCCGCAATGCCTAATGTAGCTCAAGTGTAAAGTATTAAATAAATAAATTAAATTAAATTAAATTAAATCTGCGAAGTAAATTAACCACAAGGGCAACTATGTGAGAGTGAACACCATCATGTAGCACACTAGGATTTGGACGTTTACAGCACACCACTGCTGGTTGTAAATAGTGTTCCAGAAAGTAACTGTAGGCTATTATGCACCATTCACATGATGTGCGACAGGAACTGAATGAGTGAGAATGATTCCGTCAAAATCATAACCAACAGCGGTGTTCTTCCAGCAGCGCTCTTACAGCTTTCACTTGCCGATTATTGTCTGCCAGCTCCACGTTTTTAATGAACATCTTCCCTCTCGTTGCGAAATGCATGCGCGCACCTAGCCACGGTACGATATGGTGAAGTCTCTCTACCACAAGCTCCAAATAATGCTTTATGGCATTGTCAAGCATTCTTGCCTCTTGCAATCTGAATTTAAATGAAGCATATTTGTTCATACTTGCTAAGCATTTTAGAGTGCTACAGATAACAGTCTACATTAAACTCACTACAAATATCTTATAAATGAGATTATTGTCATCTAACTCACATAACATACATCAGTTGCTCTTCTTCCTCATTGTTATCAGCTTGCTTCATTTACCACTGATAGTGCCACATACAAACATTGTTGCCACTAATTATTGAATGACCCATGTATAAATGTGGAGCCATTCAGATGCGTAGTGTTTATTGTTTCGAGAGGTGCAACCTTTGTTTCTACCTGATTTTGACCTTTCTTGTGTATGTTTTGAACTAAATTTATTTTATAATCTGGTTTTAAATATTTAAGGGAGCTTGTAGGAATTATGAACTTTTCTTGCTAGTATGATGGAAACATGTGCAAGAAGAGCATAAGTAGGGATTTACCATTGATCTTTGTGCTTTTAAGTGTGGCATGTACAAGTTTTTGATGTCTTCCAGTAAATTATATTGTTTTCTTCGTGTACTGAATTGCAGGTAGACGCTTAATCTGCTATGGGGGTTACTATCCTAGCTGCCGCAGTTTCAAAGTAACCCCATTTAATATAATTTTCTAGTTTAGTAGTTTCCAGTAAGGTACGTGTCATGTAGTAGAGTTTTCGTATTATGTTAGACCCCAATTTCTTTGACAGTTTGGAGTTTTGTACATAGAGTTCTGCAATTTTATGGTAGTAAAGATTCATTGCACACACTAATATCATTGAAACTCGTAGTTTTCTCATGACTGAATGTTGGATATCACAGTTATTGCAAATAATTAAACAATGAATACATCAGAAATCGTGAAATTTTCTTGTCCTGTCACCACTGGAGCGCCATGTTTGATTTTTTGCATTAAAGTATCTAGTAATAGTGAAATTTCTCCTGTATATTCCTGTTTGTACTCTTGAGAGAGTACACATAAATAAAAATAAATGAAGTGATGAAATTTAATAAAGAATTTACATTAAAAACACAAGTTTATGTACAGAAATAAGAGGCTGTTAAGTGATTGGGTTAAATGTGCTATGAAATAAGCTTTATTTGTGCTTTCAATATTTCTGTAGAGTGGCATTTAAGAGGGGCAGAAGGGTAAGCATGAGTTAATTTTGGGTGGGCACTAGACCTCTGAATCCTTCTCCACTTCTGCTGCTGCCCTTGCATACATTTGAGAATTGCTAAACCTACAGTAAGTTAACTGTATCATTGATGATTGTTAACAAGGGAATTGTCAATGAGTTCATATTGAAAACTTCCTTGAAATTTCGCTAACACAAGGAATGTCTTGTAAGAATGCTACACACCGGAAATCAGCTGCGAGTTACAACTGTAATGTCCTGAGATCGAAGTTGCAATGTCATCTCATAGAGCAACAATTTAGTGTAATATGTAGCTAGTCGGCAATGTATGCAATGGAAGAGGAAAAGAACTGACCATACTATCCCATCCTCTTGGGTTATTTGCCTCATGAGTGGTGCCTTGTTGGTATTACTTGTGAGGTTCAGACCTGTCTTCAGACAGTTGACTAAACAAGCAGCAGTTGGGCATCCCTCATCAGCTGTAATGAGAAGAGGCAGGGCGTACTGTGATACTAAAACAGCCGTACAGGGATGCACAAATCCAGTGATAAAACCCCCTGCTTTTCCTCTAGTGTTTAACAAGGATTGCTATCTCGATATCAGGAACTTGCAGTTTAAACTCATAGCTAATTTTTTTGGTGTATGGGCTTTCTATAAGGTGTAAATTCTGTCAGCAAAATTTTAGAGTAGGTTTCGATATGAGCTCATTGACATTTCCCTTATAAGGAGTGAAAACCAATCTTGCTTAGACTACAAAATAAAAACCAATTATAGATATTTTGTTATCTCGTAAAATGCTTGGGGCAAATCGCAATATAGCGAACGTAGAAGCTCCGCTCACGACCCCTTCCACTTTTCCCCAACTAGCTCATCAGACACGCTACGTGATAGGCGAGTGTTGTGTCGAATGCACATTTCATGTGGGTGGGGATAACTTCCCCCACTGGCGTTCGCTATATTGCGATTTATCCAATGCTTGTGTGCGCCATAGCATATAGTAAGAAGCTTATGGTAGGGGTAAGCAAGCTCGCTGGGTACAAGTAGGAGCATAGGGAGGGAGAGAGAGGGAAGCTTCCCAGTCCACTTTCTTCTTTTCCTGACTCGCAGAAAGGTTTCACGAGATAGCGAATGGCCTATACAGTATTACCTATCTGGATTTATGTCCAGCTGTTGCCCTTCTATTTCCGGAGGACTGCATCCATAAATGGCTTTAACGACACCAAAAATAGCATCAGTTTCAGCTGCAGTGATGGGTCCTGCATCTTCTCCTCCTCCCAGCTCCTCCTCTTCAGCAAGTGGCTGTTCTTCAAGTTCTAGAGTTTCTTCCGCTTCAGGTGGCGTGTAAAGCATCAGTTTTGCAATAGTGTTTCCAGCCTCCAGCTCCTTTGCAAATTCTTCTGAAACATCTTGCATGCTGCTGTAAATTAACTGTGCAAAGAGGGCACAATTTTTTTTTTCTTTCATACTCTATACATATCAGGGTATTAAAATAAAGATAACATTAATTTGTATGATTGCGAGATTAGCAACTCATGTTCGCTAATGCCCTTCTTCTAAGTTTTAGGGCAAATTGTCTCTTGAATGCTGGCTAGTGAGACAACCCTTGCATCTGTTTCTATATTTCACAGTTTTTGTCATAGAATAGTGGCCTGTCTAATGAAACATGCATAATGCTCAAAGTTCCCAGTAGGTGCTCTACAGGGTGCTCTAAAATTCCCCTCTTAAACTTCTAGGACTTGTTAAGGGGACTGAGTAGATAATATTTTGAATTGGAATCCATGTCCGGAAACGTACTGTTTCTGTGCTACAGTCGTTTGAAAGCAAGCACTGCCTGAACGTACGTCACATGTCTCAACAAGTAATAGCTTCGCGATTCGTCCGCCTGAACTGTTACATGATGAGGGATGCTTACGTCAGATCATGTGATGTCAATTGACGTTTATCCTACCTCTCGGAGCTAGTTCGAGCGTCATTCACGTGTCTTTCAGTGTTAACCGTTAACCATCATTTGAAAAGGACAAAAACAGTTTAAGTTGAACTGTAAACAAAAGTGTTTGTGACAAATGATTCGGTTTCCATTTTGTTTCTTTGGTTATTAATGAGTTGAATTGTAAAACAAGTGATGTACTGGGTCACGCCTCATAATAAAATAAATTACTTGTAAAAGTGGTCGCGTTAAAAACATGTTTTCAAACGTTTGTAGCACGGAAACGGTACGTTTCCGGACATGGGTTCCAATTCAAAATATTATCTACTCAGTTCCCTTAACAAGTCCTAGAAGTTTGTAAGGGGAATTTTAGAGGACCCTGTATAGTAATTCGGGAGAGTGGCCAAAGCTATTAGAATTTGCCAAAAGGTATATTGATATTTATGATAACATTATACAGGGTAATTCAGGAGGCATTACCACCATTTACAGAAGATATTTTGAGCAAAAAATTCCATATAAACATGGGTTCTACTCTCAATATTTTCAGAGTTACACAAATTTCAAATTGTTTGTAAAATAGCTTTCATCTTTATTTTAAAGGGTAAAAGAATACAGCAGAGCATCAATTATCCGAATACCAATCAACCGAAACATTGGTTAACTGAAAGCATCCCAGTCGACAAATTCAAATTTGCGCGCGCACCACATAGAAGTTCCGCTAGCACTGTTTGCGAGATTTGGCTGCAAAAAAATGAGTCTCAGCTTTGAAGCAAAGAAAATTTTGGACTGCTTTCCTAAACTATAGGCCTACTTTAATGGCCATTTTGAACTTGTCAAACTAGGCTAGTCAGTTTCTGTGTTATTTGTACAAAATATATACTGTATGTACAGTTTTGTGTTTAATATCAGTGTTTCTTTGTTTTATACTGCTCCTATGACACCGGTACAATTTTTTTTCGTAAATGATCGGTTATCCAAAAAATCAGTTATTCGAACACCCCTTGTCCCCAATTGTTTCAGATAATCGATGCTCTACTGTATTACAAATAGGTGATGAACTATTCAGAAGTATAATTTGTTTAATAGGCTAATACCATATTCTGAAGCTAAAAATTTGTTGTGAATTGTTAGTTGCTTCGTACAGATTCCCCCCCCCCCTCCCCCCGAATTTTGAACTACAAAATTACATTATTCTTATGCACTTATCACAACAGTTGTTACAGATCACGCCACTCTTGTAAACTCTTTGAGATCGTATATTAGGATGCAAAATTGAACTGTAAAAAATTAAGTCGCTAGAGGTGGTGTGATTTGTAACAATTGTTATGATAAGTGCGTAAGAATAATGTAATTTTGTAGTTTAAAATTGAAAAAAAAAAAAAAAAAAAAAATCTGTACAAAGCAATTAAGGAATTCACAACAAATTTTGAGCTTCAGAATACTAACCAATTAAATAAAATATACTTCTACATAGTTCATTATCTGTTTGTGATATTCTTTTACCCTTTAAAAAAATATTTTACAATCCACTTCAAATTAGTGTAACTCTGAAAATATTGAAAATAGGACCCATATTCATATGACATTTTTTGCTCAGAATGTCTTTGGAAATAAGCTGTCTAAGTGGTGGCAACTCCTCGTAAATCACTCTATATATTTGGGAATTGAAATTACATAAAGAAAACAATGATTCACAAATAACAAAGAGAATAATTAAGGATCAATGTGCAAGAGCAATGCTGTATGAAATTTTGTGGGATAAATATTAAAAGAAAGAAAATCCATATTTATAAATCAATCTGCAATGAGAAGTTCAATAACTTATGGTGCAGAAATATGGAATATGGATAAAAAATTAAAATCAAAATTGTAGTCAACAGAAAATTATTTTCTAAGGTCATTACGATACTCTAAAAATGAGATAGAATTAAAAATTATATGATAAAAAAAGATTAACTTTAAAACTATTATACAGTTTGTGGAAAATAAGCAATAATTGTAATGTTTGGACATGTGAAAAGAATGGACGCAAATGAGTTACCAAAGAGTAGTTTAGAATGGGTCCCAACTTCAGGAAAAGACGGGAATTTTACTTGAAGCAAGTAGGGAGATGGGTTTGGAAGCAAACCCCGAAAAACAAAGTGTATGATTATGTCTCATGACCAGAACATAGTACGAAATGGGAATATAAAAATTGGAAATTTATTCTTTGAAGAGATGGAAAAATTCAAATACCTTGGAGAAATGGTAACAAATATAAATAACACTCGAGAGAAAATTAAACACAAAATAAATATGGGAAATGTCTGTTATTATTCGGTTGAGAAGCTTTTATCATCCAGTTTGCTCTCGAAAAAGCTGAAAGTTAGAATTTATTAACAGTTATTCTGTATGGTTGTGAAACTTGGAAAATATTTGGGGCTAAGTAGGATGAAGTTACAGGAGAATGGAGAAAATTACACAATACAGAACTGCATGCATTGTATTCTCTACCTACATAATTAGGAACATTAAATCCAGACGTTTGAGACGGGTAGGGCATGCAGAAATGCATATAGAGGGTTAGTTGGAAGACCTGAGGGGAAAAGACCTTTGGGGAGGCAAAGACATAGATGGGAGGATAATATTAAAATGAATTTGAGAGAGATGGGATATGACGGTAAAGACTGGATTAATCTTGCTGAGGATAGGGACTGATGGCAGGTTTATGTGAGGGCAGCAATGAACCTGCGGGTTCCGTAAAAGCCATTTGTAAGTAAGTTGTAAGTATAATAATAATAGTAATAATAACAGCAACAACAACAACAAGCTCTTTTAAAATTATTCAGGATAGGGTATTGAAACTTCTTGTCATAGTTTGCTGACTAAGCAACAGTAATCAACGATTTGGAAAAGTTTGTTAATTCTCCGTTAACTAATTCACTTTATGGTACTACTCCTTACCTCGAAAGCAAGATCCTTTTCTAATTGAAATCTTTCCTCATCATGCACAGAATATCCCATTGGTCCCAACTCCTCTATCAGTTCTTCCCATGCTTCTGGAACCTCACCTTCATACAAGTATGGCATAAGCAGAATTACAGTATAGCTCTCTATATACTTCATTAAGTTTCGGATTTCCTTGCGATGTGCAATTAATCTCTCATGGGCTGAAACAAGATAATTTGTAATATATATATATATATATCTCAGGGACGTATTTTGCGGGCTGCCGGGGCTACCGGCGGTAGCCCAAGGAAATTACAAAAGAAAAAGTTTATAATATAACATAATGTAATAATTTTGTATTATTAGTTTTACCATAGTAATTAAAATTAAAGTAATTGTTAGATATATTTTGTGTAATAATAGGGTCAGCGGTAGCCCAAACCCTTTAACCAGTATACGCCACTGATATATATATATATATTTTTTTTTTAATTTTTCATATATGTACTATTACAAATCAATATTTATACATTTGTGAACACAAATTTGGAATACTACATAACATATGGCCCCTATGTAGTCATTAATTTCTGTAAGTATTTCTGTCCCTCATGATACTGCTGAACATAACACAGTTCAACTACAATGGGTGCTGGGAAATTCAGGGATTCAGGGTAATGAGAGAGCAGAGGAGGCTGCCAAAGAGGAAACTGAGATTCCATTCATAGGACCTGAGCCTGTGTTGGGACTATCTCTAAGACCAGTAAAGCAGGTTATCAAGGGCTGGGCTCTTAAGAAACACCAAAACTACTGGAACTCAAGTGAGGACCTCAGACATCCAAGGCCCTTGATAGTCACTGTGTGACCTTAGAGGCTCATTGTAATTGGTTTCTCCAGTCTGTCTATGATGGTGAAATAATTAAATGAGGTAAGTCTGTTTGTTTCTTGCTGTGGTTATTATTTAACCTGGGTGAGCGCCTGCTTTGGTTGAGGCAGTGCACATTCGTTAGTCACTGTGTGACCTTAGAGGCTCATTGTAATTGGTTTCTCCAGTCTGTCTATGATGGTGAAATAAATAAATGAGGAGTCATTCCACGTCAAATCGCACAGCAATAAAACACGACCTTCTCAGAAATGGTCGAATTTTTTTTCATGAATTCCAGACATCAAATAAGGAGACCCGTATTTTTTTATTTTCACAATTATTAATTATTTGTGTAGTTATGAATATTTGAAGTTATGCAAATTATGCGCGCACTGTTACATAAACTCGCTTGGAACTTTGTGTCTACATATAATTGAGATTTGCGGTTTGGCGCATTTGAAAGACGAAATACAACACTTTTTATTACTTTAGGCCTATCACAAATAAATTTAAAATTTGGCCTATTTTTTTAATAATTTTTTTTAAAGCAAAATTACTATATTAAATAGTCAAGTTAAAAATCTGAAAAAAAATATAGACTTGTTTGCTGATGTATTATCTGTAAATTACTGCTTTTATAAATATGGGATCGGCACCCATACATTTGTTACAATTTATTTTCCTGAGGCATGCACGCGCTCGCGATGCCCAGCTAATGAACTGCTTGCAGCCATAGGCTAGAAGGCTGCCCGTGGAAATATCCCGTTGCATCTGATGTCACCATACTAATCATCAAATGATTAATACCTTAAGGAACAGTAAATATCTTATTTAAAATTATTTTATTATTGTCAGCTCAGGGGGAACCCTTCACAGTTTATACTGTAATATAGCCAAGCGTTTGATGATAGCAAGACTGGGTAATGCAGTAAACTTTATGGCAGTAAACAGATGGCATGAGAGAAAAATAATCAGTTTGGGTTTGAATTTCGCGCAGTGACGTGACTTCTATACAACATGAGTGATGGTAAAGATCGCGTAATATATAACAAGTGTTTAAATCCATTTACCTTCCTAATCACGCTTTTAAAAAGAAAAGTACACTAAGACGCGTAAGTCGCGACTTATTGATAAAGCTCAATTTAAAGGAGTCTTTGAGTGTGCAAATATGTGATTTGTTCCGTAAAAATCAATCAATTTCCGCATAGGTCAGGTGAAATTATATGTGAAGCTGGTAGTTCTTGTGATATTAATAAACATGAATCAAATGAAAGTGCAGACAGAGAAAGTGATTATCCCAGTATTTCTTGTAGCAGTTCTATGGATACAGTGCTAGAAATCAGTAATATTGAGGAATTAAACAAGAGTTTGATGTCAATAGAATCCCCTATCAAGAAAAGAAAGATACAACAAAACGATACCCACGTTAAAATGTTCAAAAGTAAAAGGCTCCCTAGCATGTTAAGTTTTTCATGTAGAAGATGCATCATCATCCATTCAAAAGTCAGCCATATTTTATTTTTGACGAAATGCAAAGAAAGTACAACCTGAAAATTACATAGTTATTGCAGACTTTTCTGAAAATTATTCATTTGTAATACAAGATTGTATACAAGGTGTGCATTGGAATATATGCCAAGCCACAATACAGTACAATTTTAATTTTACTTCCTACTTTATTTTATTTTATATTCTCTTATAGGCCTATTAATATTATATCTGAACTGTGACCGAACACGAGCGCTGCTCATTCGGTCTCAAATTTTGTTAATACTACTGCATCTCCTTTTTTTATATTGATTGTATTATTTTATTTCTATTTCTCTTATTTGTAATTATATTCTTTATTCTGTATATTTAAATAAATAAATAAAGAAATAAATCCTTTCGTAGTATATTTCAAAGGAGATACAGAAATTCGTTACAAAAGTAATGTCATCTCAGAAACCATGAAACATGACACCGACCGATCCCTTTCACTTTTTTCAATCCGAAGCAATCAATTTCTTAAAGCAAGAATTCAACGATATGAAAAAAATCATCTACTTTTCCAATGGATCAAGTTCACAATAAAAAAAAAAAAAAAATTAAAAATAATTGCTTACATGAAGACGATTATGGAATTAGTGCTGAATGACACTTCTTTGCAATGTCGCATGGTAAAGGTCCATGTGTTGGCATTGGAGATACTGTTAAAAGACTTGCCACGAGAGTTAGCCTATACAAGATCCTATAACAACACAAAAAAACTGTTTGATTAGTCACAAAAAACATTTCTAACGTGTAATTTATATTTTGTCCATTCAGTAAGCACAAAAACCACACTGAAAATTTGCAGGCCAGATACCATAATCTAAAACCAATAACTGGTACATTAAAATTATATTCTTTCATTCCGTTGTCAAAAACTGAAGATTTAGTAAAACAATTTTCTTTCAAGAAAGAAGGTAGGTGAATGAAAATTTAAAATGTGAATGAAAAGAAACATTTGAAAAGCATAATGTACAATTATTTGAAGATATCATAATAAGTAAATTAGCAGTGTTTCCTCGAATAACTTGATCCGTACTGGGTGTAATGTTGCAACGTTCAGTCAATTATCCAGTGCCGATAAACCTCAGCGCGCTTTAACGCTTCCCGTCCACTGCTGCTGCGCCGACCGCTACACATTCTGTCATAAGTAATTAAATTTCCATTAAACTATTGGAGATCCCATTCTGATTTTTTCTGGAATTATTAAGAATACTTCAGTGCACCTAGTAGGCATTTTTTTAGATTTTTAATAGGGCTATTTCACATTGATGTATATGTTTTAAAAATTGAATTATAAAAAAATATTTGAAATAATTATATTAAAATTAGTTAGTAAATATTTAATAAAAGACAGTACTTTAAGCTTTTAAATGCATTTTTAAAAAAAAATTTAACATCAATATCGTCAGAAATATGACGCTTTAAATGTTGCATTGTGCGACATTTTTAACGAATTTTAACATGTATTATTTTAAAAACATATGGACTTAGGAGGAAATAAAAATACACTTGTTGGTTTATGAGACCCATAGAGTTGGTAAAAAAAATATAAACGCAATCAGAAATATGAAGGTCAAAATTTGTATAATTTTGTGCGATTTGACGTGGAATGACCCTGAGGTAAGTCTGTTTGTTTCTTGCCGTGGTTATGGGACCGATTTACCCTGGGAGAGTGCCTGCTTTGGTTGAGGCAGTGCACATTCGTTAGTCACTGTGTGACCTTAGATACTCATTGTAATTGGTTTCTCCTGTTTGTCTATGATGGTGAAATAAATGAGGTAAGTCTGTTTGTTTCTTGCCGTGGTTATGGGAGCAATTTATTCTGGGAGAGTGCCTGCTTTGGTTGAGGCAATGCACATTCGCTAGCCACTGTGTGACCTTAGATACTCATTGTAATTGGTTTCTCCAATCTGTCTATGATGGTGAAATAAATAAATGAGGTAAGTCTGTTTGTCTTTTGCCATAATTATGGGACCAATTTCCCTGGGAAAATGCCTGCTTCAGTTGAGACAGTGCGCATTCGCTAGTCACTACATGACCTTAGAGACTCATTGTACTTGAAGTTATACTAAGCACTGTATTTTATAATTCTTCTCTGGGCTTGAACAGGAAATCTTATGATCTAAATAGCAAGCATAGTAACTATGGTTCACTATAGAATATGTGTTGGTAAGATTATTTACTTCATATAAAGTAATGTTTTTTTCTACACCCCAACTCTGGCTACTAGCAACAGGCATTTGTAATGAACACCGATGAAAATACCCCTCATTTCTCGTGAAAAACATCAACTGAATCGACTACAGTGGACTATAGTGGACTTTACGTTGTCAGCAAACAGCTGGATACATTAAGAAGATTGATTAATTGAAATTAATGTTTCTCCGAATTTTATTGTAGTATGAATTTGTGACAAATTCGAATCTTTGAAATAATTTATTGGGTAGTGATGGTGATTATTATTATTTTTTATGAGAATTACTCTTACGATCTTATGTATAAGAAAATATGTTACAATTGAAACATAATTATATTTTAGAAGTTGAATTGTTTACTTTCTTTGCCCGAGCTTAAATTAGGAATCTATATTATTACCTAAAATTGCTTCTTCCTCTGCTCTGGCAGCCATCATTATTTTCTCTTTCTGTGCTTGGCGTTCTTTCTCTTCAGGAGTTAACTCATCAAACGCCATCTAATTCAATATTCAGAAGAATTAGCAACACTTTATTACAAGTTTTTTTGCGCTGAATAATGCTACAACAGTAAAGATAAATAACTACAAGAACAAATGAACATATGAATGAGTTACAAATAATTTTATCTTTATACTTCAAAGTGAGGAAGCTGTGGTCATTCTTTATCGAAATTATTACTAAAATGACTAACTAAATCATTCAATACTTATGCTCATGCAGAATGTATCACCAACACCAACCACAACTAGAGCAACATGGAAATAGACATGGAAATCCTACACTTTGAACCGAAAAGCCAGAAACTAAGTACATTAGAACAATACAACAATACGAAATATATATAAAAAACATACGTACAACACATCCTCAACACTCAACTAAATTTCAGAATGCACACCCCTTTTTGACACAACACTACCAATCAACCAATGCATCAACAAGAAGAAATCAGAAACAAAATCAAGACCTCACTAAATATCTGAAAATGGCAGGAATTAAGCCGAAAGTAATCATTAACTAAGGTAAAATCCATAATAGTTTCAATTAACACAGAAAGTTAAAAAAAAAGTTGTTTATAAAACAATTTAACAAATCATTATTAAAATTTCAAATTAATGTATTTATGTTATTTCGTTCATTTGGAACATTTAACATTTTTCTTCTATGGCAGTTCACCATGCTAGATAAAATCTATAAATGTAGCATTACTTACACCTTTACGTGTAGTTGTTCCAGCTAATACCTCCTTCTCATTAGATATTTCTTTTATAATGAGGTTCATGAGCCTCGGTGCATCTGCTCCGAACATGAGATTCACCAGTTGCCCACCCTGCAAATATAATCACGTAATGTTTTGATTTCATATTAATTCTTCCTCTATATAAGTTGTATTAAATGCACGACACCACAAAAACTCTTGCTTGTACTCACTGCCAGACCCACCAGGAAACTTAAGTTCCTTCCATCAGGACTGTTTAATGTTATCCTGTAGCCATTTCAGGTCTTGATTTTATCCAGTGTATACAGTGCGAGGTACACAAGGGAAACTCATTAAGCAGCTGTGGGCAGCAAGTGTTGCTTAGCAGTGAGGTTATAAAAAAGACACTCTGTATTTGACTAATTTCATTAGATTCTCTACTCCCCACTAAATACAAGTTTTTAATTAATGTATTGAAACAGAAATAAACTAAGTGATAATCGATTTGCCATTGCAAGACATTAAGTTTTGTGTCTCTTTTAAGGGGTTAGGTTACAGCTTACAGCAGTAAAATGTTGGAAATATTCAACATTTTTTCCCTCCATTACTGCACTTGTACAATAATGAAAATTAGTATGTAAAACACTGTCCTTCTGCTATATGAAAAAAATATTTTTACGATTTAAAAAATTATTTACAATTCCCCCCCCCCCCCCAAAATTCAGTTCACTGTGCAGTGATGAAGCATTTCCCGCATAACTAAAAAAACTATCCAACATTCTGTGATGAAATTTTTTGTGTGTATTTATGCACGTCATATCTACAATATGATGCAAGATCACTTCTTTATCTTTGATAGCTTGTCTGATAAAAAATAAATTCATTTTAAAAAATAGTCAAATATCAGTATTTTTTATTACACAAAATAAAAAAAATATATATTATTTATTAAGAAATGTAGTTGAAAGAGCATGATATTGTAAACATGATTTTCAACAATAAAATAAAAGAGAGAGAGAACATGAAAAATTTAACAAGTTTTTGAGTTATGAGGGAAATGCTTCATCACTGCACAGTGAACTGCCAACATTTTGAATTTTGAAAAAAAAAAAAATATAAGTTAAATAATTTTTTTAAATCGTAAAAATATATTTTTCATATAGTAGAAGGACAGTGTTTTACACATACCAATTTTCATTATTGTACAAGATACAGTAATGGAGGAAAAAATGTTGAATATTTCCAAAAATTTTACTGATGTAAGCTGTACTTAAGCCCTTAATATTTACAAAGAAAATGTGATTCTAAAATGACTCCAGCTTGGGTTTCCTATTCTATCCTGTGCAAGTGTGAAAGAAAGTTGCCATAACATTCCAGTGCCACGCTATTGGCACTTACAGTTATGGTGCATAAACAAAAAGTGTATACCAAAATAATTCTGTAGCAACATTTAGCTCAACTCTGGAATTTGGTGGGTTCATGGGTAAATATGACCATACCGCAATAAACATCCATGTTGGTTCACTTCGATTTCGAAATCTTGCTAGAGCTTCTATGCCATCTGACTTTGCCTATGTAAAAACCACAGACACCACAATAATTAATTAAAACATAAATGCATATGAATCGTTATTGCTACAGCTTTAGTGAAATATTGAAAACAGTTGCAAGAAACCAGTACCGGTAATTAAAAAGGCCCTAAAAACAATTCTAGCCCTGCACTTGGAAAAGTGAACTTTGCGTCTTAAAAAAGGAACTCCAAAAGAATATTATTATATTTGCATTGCTATTTTTGTTGATGTTTTATGTGCTCAAACTATTACTTAAAAAAAATAAGCTTACTGGTACCTACTTACTATGGCAAAAGTTAAGAAGTCTCCTCCAACCTCCAGTTTAATTTTCTTCAATGTTCCTACCATTCCTAAACATGGTCCACACCATTCCGAATACACATCTACCACTGGAAAATATGAAATAAAGTTGTTTTCAAATATTAATTTTTCCATTATGAAAATGTTTCAAGCACAGTATTAAATCGTCAGCTTAGAGTGTAAACCTGCTAAATCCATTTTTTTTGTCTAAAATGACATTTTAGTACCATTCGAAAGGGAACAAGACGACAAATCGTGTAGGAAAAATAGCTATGCACAATTCAACTCATAAGTGTACATAAACGCGTGATGAGTAAAACAGCCAAATCCACTTCGTTGAAAGCTTGCTACAAATTCCATAGCAAATGTTAGTGTGGATTGTGTGTTCGATCTTTGCGCATATCCTCGTGTAGTTCTGGATGTTTATTGCTGTTATTCAAGCTTTTAATAACTGAAATATTGCAGAGGGTGTATAATTATGATTGTTCAATTACTCTTTAGTGTCAAAGTATTAGAAATTCATTTCGTTTTAGATTTCAATTTTTTAATCTTCTAGGTACTGAGATTAGTAGTTTTTTCGGTGCATTTCGGTACATAGCAAATATTTTTCATGATGTTTGCCGCTAAATATTTTATTACTAATTTTATTAGTTTATTTGATTTACGTTTTCTGCGATACGAAAATGGGTTTTCTATTGTTCTACATTTCTTCAAACAGTTGTAACCATCTTTAGAAAGGCAACATCGTCATAGAACAAAAGTTCTTTTAGGTTGAACACACCCAAATGGAAGCAGACTGCATCCATTCCACATTTGAACGGGCTCTTAAAAACAAAAACATCAGTGTACCAGCAGATTACATAGAAATCTGCAGTTCAGCCAAAAAAAAAAAAAAAGCCCCGTCCATATGACGTGACATACTTACTGTAAGTCATGAATTCTTACAAAAATTCGATGAGGTTAAATTTTATAAGAGCACTTGTCCTGGTCGTGATAGAGGTGATCCTAAGGTTACTGACATAAGAGCTCTTAGCTACACTTCAAATGATAACATATTATTCAAATTGAGTTTCCCATATGATTGAAAAATATATAGGCCCCCTAATACCGCAAAGAAAATCGACATCAAACAGACGTACAAAATCTTCACCAAAACAGAAAGGAGATCAGTGTAAGAAAATTTGAAGACTTGCAATATTTAAAGAATATTTTACCAAAAGATTACCTCTAGTATTATGACTAATATTACCTCATGATTGAACTAAATGAAGACTGAAAAGAATTTAGAGTTAAGGAATTAGATAACTTACCTATTATTCAGTAGAAAATATGTTTTAGTTTGACTTTCTTACTTTTATGTAATATTTTTCATTTTGAATATTTTGAGAATTAGAATTGGAAAGAAGAACATTTTCAGTTAATTTTTAAGAAAGAGTGTTTGATAACAATGAAATAGAATGTTTATTTGCCGTTGTATTTTCCTGTCAGTTTTATTAAGTATGTCCGGAATAGAAGCTTTTTTTTTTTTTAAGAAAGACTGAAAGAATGTCAAAGATAGGTTAGATGTGTGTAAATTATTTATTTTTATAGCTTATAATATGTTAAATCATTCGTTTTAAATAATAGAAATACTGTGGTAAATAAAACAACAGTTGTCATTAATTTCCTTAATTTTCTTGAAAAACCTGCTAACTCCATACCGGTACTTAAAAAAATTCCTAGCTGCAAAAACTTGCTAAATTACAAAAATGAATATAAATAAAAATACATTATATTGTAACATTTATTTTTTATCTATTAATGAACTGACTCAAAATATGTACTACCTGTAATTACTTTGGATTTGGTCCTAAAGTTTGAAGGTTAATTTTTAATCAGTTTTTTGTTTCCCCTGTACCTTTTTGTTAGTTAGCAGGTTTACACTCTAAGCCAACGATATCCCATAATCTATGAATATTAGTAGTATACACAGCGTTAAGAAAGAGAGTGATTATTATTTATATGAAACACTCATATTTTCATTCATAGGAAGGCCAGTCCTGTTAAAGTATCAGACTGAATTTTCTGGGAAACAACTGGTAATTAGAAACATTTTATATAAATCTTACATTCTTGTAAACACCTGTTAATCAAGTGACATTAATGACATTTCGTATAAGGCTTCAAACTTAGCATAGTATAGGGCCTACCTATAAGACCCTCTTTTGCTAGCAGACTCTGCCAGTCTTCTTCTGTATTTATCTCCGATTGAAGTTGGACAACTTGACCCTTCTTTCCTGCCATCTTTCGACCTCTAGCCTGTGTATGACATACATCATAATATTAACATATTTTAATTCTTTATTTTATTCATAAATGATTAATATTATTTTATTTCCATACCATTCCCCTTTTAGCCATAATCCTAAGAATGACACAAAACACTTTTGACCTAAAGAAAATGCTAACACACTTTTGTAACTTTCCAAACTAGTTCAAACTACAAGTTCATGTGGCTTTTATATACCAGTCTCTGCCGATCGAATACTGCAGAAAATTAGCTAATGATATGGAAGAGAAGAATAATGATACACCTCGAAGAAAGTGACAGCTTGTACCATTATACTTATGACATGCACTGTAGGAATGAATGGGCTAGATGCGTGTTATGATAGGCAACATGCAATGTAGGAATGGAGATGATATTCTTTGCATGTTTATTCATTAACTACAGCTATATTAAATCTGTGTAGCTTACCTAAAGCGAAGGCAAGTATATAAGGTAGACTTTTACATAGGTAAATTTAATTTGATGGTGGTTTATTACTCCATAATTTATGCAGATGTAAAAACCTAGTTGTGTGTGAAAGAACACACTGTTACTGTTGTATGGTTGCTATTGGCAACGAGCAGTGTTGACAGACTTACGATACTGTGTTATTACCTTCTGACCTTGGCATTTTTGATTGATTACGTGATATAGGATTATCCAAAAGTGAGGATACTTTTGAAATAACCAAAACTTCATTAAAATAAGATCTGCACAAAAATAAAAACACTGTTCCACTCACAAAAGAACGAAGTTTGTTACAGTACCCTACTTGTTTCCAATTTCATTAAGATTACTTCGAAATGTAATAAATCAAAGCTAGCTCTGTGTACTTTATTTTGTTCTTTTTTTTTTCAGCCAATTTATTTTTACAAAATAATGGTTTTGTTTCTACAGACGCAAATTCAGATCTTATTCAGAGATATGATTGCAATGAATCTTCCAATAAACGAAGGAGATTTAAAACTCTAAACGATTTGATGTGTAGACTTCATACTCTGTTTTCGTTCTTGAGGCTTGTTGAAAAATTTGAAGGTACTGGTAACGATTCCTTGGCATTTGGTTCTGATGAACCAAAATCCTCATAAGACTGTAAATATTGCGATGATTTTACAAGAAGTCCAGAAAGTTTGCGAACACTCTGAATATGGGTCATACAATGCAAAAAATGTTGCAAGATGATTGCAGATTAGCTACTCAGTAGCCTAGAGAATTCTCAGAAGGCAGCTAAAACCGACTCAAAAAAAGAAAATACTTTCAGAAATTAAATAGGCAGAAGTCCAAACTCAGTTCAAGAGCTGTTTTGCACGGATGAGCTTGAAAGCAAGATTATAGAACAAAATGTCATATTTTAATTTTATATTAATTTACTTACTTACAAATGGCTTTTAAGGAACCCGAAGGTTCATTGCCGCCCTCACATAAGCCCGCCAGCGGTCCCTATCCTGTGCAAGATTAATCCAGTCTCTATCATCAATTTTATATTAATAATAGGCCTATTTCATATAAATCCCATTCATTCAGCCACTGGCGATTTCTAGAAGTGGCAAGCTGTTCTTATACTCTGAGACCACTGGAGCATGGGTTTAAATCCCTTTGGACTGATTATTTGCAGGGGGGGTTTTCCGAAAGTTTCCTCAACTGTAAAACAGATTTCATCAACTATACCAGCGGTCACAGCACAGGCTAGCATCTGTTACTCGCAGATAAGAGACTGCACTATCGTGCATCCATGGCTGCTAGCAGGCATACTTTCTCCCTATCCCATCTGCACGACAGTACATATTCAGATACACTGCTTACCCATTACCCATTTCAGCAAATGCTGACGAACACTGAACTACGCAAATGGTACAGCGTTATTAAATAGCTTATTAAAAAAAAAAACAAATCTCATTATTTTGTGGAGATATACAGTACTGTTGTTATTTTCTTGTACACTTTACTTTATAAAAATAGTTTCAGCAATTAAATTCCTAACTTTAATAACTCCATATTTATTAAGTCTATTAGATCTGTTTTTAAAGAATGGGAATATTGAGAAATCCCACATGTCCATAAAAATCAAATCTTCATTTTTGTGTATACACTTATATAGCAATGATTAAATTTCCAACTTCTTTACTGTGTTAATATTTAGGATTTACCTTAGCTGACTAGTTTCGAAGTCTTGTTCTTCATTGTCCATAGCCTAGGAAGTTGGAAATTTAATCAGTGAAAAGTAAAATTTTCGGCAAAGACAAAAAAACCACACAGCTACTCTTACTTAATACTTTGAACCCGTAAAAAAATATATATGTGGTTAAGTACAATAAGTGTAAGATTTTCAATAGATTTCATCCCTATGCAACTTCTATTTTCCGAGGAAAAATATATAAAAGCCCTTGGACATGTGTTGTTTCTGATTATTTTGAACATACCGCATATAATAAGCAGAATACAATAAAATATTACATCTTTATTCACAACGAATGGTTACTTATTGCAAAACTTTCACAGATCATCAATATATAATTTTCATATTTAGTCATATTGTAAACTTCAGAATAGAACAATAAAATTAAATTTTTATTCAAAACAAATTGTTACTTAGAATTGCAAATTCTTTACAGATCATCAATACAATATAATATTAATTCATTTTCATGTGTAGTCAAACTTTAAGTTTCAGAATAATAATAGTAATAATAGACTAATAATAATAATAATAATAATAATAATAATCTGTTGTGCTACAGCCCGTGAAGGGCCTAGACCGACCAGCCGGCTGCTGGCCTCACGCCCACATGCCGAAACAGAGGTGGACGATCATCCAACCAGAATGGAAGTATCGTGTGGTTAGCACGATGATCCCCCCAGCCGTTATAGCTGGCATTGGCAACCAGATTTCGCTACCTATCATAGCTCCCCAAGTGCATCACAATGCTGGGTGGGCACCGGTCCCATACACTGGCCGAAATTTCATGAGAAAATTTCTTCTCCCATGGGGACTCGAACCAGCGCGCATTCCATAATTCGAGTCCTAGGCAGGATGCCTTAGACCGCGACACCACGGCGCGGGACAAGTTTCAGAATAGAGCATTAAAATTACATTCTTATTCTGGAAAAAATGGTCACTTATTTCAAAACCGTCACAATCTTTAATATAATACAATATTAATTAATTTTTATTCAGAACAAATGGGTGCCATTTCAAATCCTTCACAGATCATCAATATCATACTCGTATAATATTCAATCATTTTCATGTGTAGTCAAACTGTAAACTTCAGAATAAAATTCCTGCACCTCTTCGTTTTCTGGAAGGAATCTGTGGAACTTTTTCAGATCATCCATCTTTTTCTTGTTGATTGGCAAACTTCCTTTATAGGGTATGGCTTTTAGGGATCTGAGGAATCGATGAACGTTCTGATAATACAAAAGTATATTTCATTATGTGTACTTTTGCTCTTGCATGTGTTGCCAATCTAAGAATCTAAAATATTGAGAAACTCCACCAGTCCTGTACATGTGTGGTTTCTCTTCATATTGGAAATAAATTGAACTGAATTCTGGCATAGAGTTTTATGAAAAATACGGTGTCTCTTCAGAATGAAGAGTCTTTGTATGTATAATACAGAATGGCAACTAACTCAATTTCGTAAAAAAAGTGGACATGTGGGGTTTCTCAATATTTCCAATAGTGATATAGAGCTTAATATGACTGAGAGCTATCTGGCATGTAATTTCATTATTCTTTGATTCTGGTCGAGTATAATAAAATATTTGGGCGTAAATCTGTCATTTCCAAAAATAAACCCAAATAGAGAGGTACAGTAACTCTGATGAAAAGTAAAATGAGCATTTTCTTTATTATTACCCGACATGGAATTCCAGCTGAAAGAGAATAGTTTTGACACAATTGAGGAGATCCAGGCAGAACCACAGGTGTTCAACACAGTCACAATTTTATTGAAGATTTTCAGGTATGCAAAGAATCGTGGAAAAAAACGCTGGTGTTGATATAGATACCGAAAGTAACTACAATGAAGGAAATGGTGAAAACTAGGGATTGGAGTCACTACATTTTCTGTGGTCAAATTTTCCTAACTTTTGGGTACCAGGTAACATCTTTTATGCCATACAAAATGTGCGTAATAAATTGAGCTACAATTACATTTAATATACCTACCGGTACCTAAATTCAGGTCATCATTTATAAATCATTAATAGGTTCTACAATTATAATTTATTACGTAAGATTTGTTATAGAAAAAACTTTCATGTGTTAAATTCAAACGATTTGAAAATTTATCTTAGTTGGCACACACACATACAGATATGTGTATAAATATATAATGTATATATAATTTAATTTTTAATTGGTTTATTGTACGACACTTTATCAAGTACGATGGTTATTTAGCGTCTGAGTGAGATGAAAGTGATAATGCCAGCAAAATAAGTCCGGGGTCCAGCATCAAAAGTTACCCAGCATTTACTCTTAATGGGTTGAGGAAAACCCCGGAAAAAACCTCAACCTGGTAACTTGTCCCAACCAGAATCTGAATCCATAGTATAATTTTATTATCATACATTAAGTAACTACGTACTGTTGAACTGTTGCGTATGTTTTTAATAACGCAATAAAATCAAGGACATTAGAGCAAGTCGGTGATTTGCTTTGTGAAGTATGCACATAAGAGTTAAATTTAAGAGGAAACAATCAGTTATCTAACCGTTTACTCTTAGGCCGGGTGCACACAGAATCAGACGCGACGCGACATTTTGTGTCGTGGTACTTGTCTCCTATTGATTTCTTATGATGCGATGCACACAGAATCAGGCGCGGCACGACGGTTGCGAGGAGAGACAAGGAGACACGAAGAGACAACATCGAATGACTGCTAGAAGTTCGTCGCGAGGAGACTGTCTGATAGCTGCAGTGTACTGCGCATGCATTAGTAGTGGCTATGATTGCACGCTTTCATTATCTACAAAAAATACTATTGTTGTGTAGTGCACATTATTCATAATGGAGCTTGATGCGGATAAATTAGTTGATTTAGTACAGGAAAGATACATTCTGTACAATCTTTGAAACAATATCACGAGAATAATGTGGTTTCTGAAAATATGTGAAAAATTGCAAATGAGATGAAAGCACCAGGTGAATAATAATTTATAATAATAACACTGCGTAACAAATGTTAACATTTTTTTTGCGCTAGGCATGTGATATATGTTTTCTATATAATTTGAGCCTTCTGAATATGACAATAAAAACAGTTGTTGGTTACGGTTTTTGAGAAATTTTGGAATTTATATCTTTTCAAAATATTGTTTTATATAATGACAATAAGGCTAAATATTCACTGTTCAGACAGCTTTCTTTTTCTGCATTTTCTTTTACACTGGGCATCAGGTACATCACGAGATAAAGTCCAACAATAGTCTGCTAGCATATTGGTACTGTATTCCATTGTCCTTTGTATCTTTTTTCCATAGTTGAAATTTCTTGATGGAAGCGCTCATCATGCTCATCACTGAAATCGCACAATTCTCGGGAAAAAAGTCAAGATGTGAGTGAAGGAAGTGAATTTTCAGGGAAATTTTACAACCCCTAGTTTAATACGCCAACAGTAAATTTTTCACTACTTCTTCATAGTTCTCACTTCTACAGTTATCCAGAAAATTAATTCAACCTCCTTGAATGCAATCCAGACGGCTGTCTCTTTTCCTTCCAGCAAAGATTCGAAGTGATTGTCCATTATTTCTCTAGTTTGTGGTCCATTGAGAACTCCCTCTTTTATTTTTGAATCACTAATAGCAGGAAATGTTAAGGAATCCGCGCTGGTCCGAGTCCTCATGGGGGAAGAAATTTTCTCATGAAATTTCGGCCAGTGTATTTGACCGGTGCCCACCTAGCATTGTGATGCACTTGGGGAGCTACGATAGGTAGTGAAAGCCAGATATAATGACTGGGGGGATCATCGTGCTAACCACACGATACCTCCATTCTAGTTGGATGATCGTCCACCTTTGTTTTGGCATGTGGACGTGAGGCCAGCACCCGGCTGGTCAGTCTGGGCCCTTCACGGGGTGTAGCGCCATGGATTATTCGGATTATTAATAGCAGGAAATTTTTCCTGGATATTTTTAAATGCTTCAGTTTTTTAATTCATCCCTTTAACAAAATTCTTCATTAACCCTAACTTATTGTGTAAAAGGGGTAAAATTACTTCGCTTTGAGGTACAAGAGGTTGATGTATAATATTTTTCTTCCTTGGTTCTAGTGATTGTCGTTTTATTTTATAATGCTTATCTCTAACGCGAGTCCACACCTGTGGAGCAACGGTCAGCGCGTCTGGCCGCGAAAACAGGTGGCCCGGGTTCTAATCCCGATTGGGGCAAGTTACCTGGTTGAGGTTTTGTCCGGGGTTTTCCCTCAACCCAATACGAGCAAATGCTGGGTAACTTTCGGTGCTGGATCCTGGACTCATTTCATTCAGACGCTAAATAACCTAGATGTTGAAAAAGCGTCGTAAAATAACCCAATAAAATAAAAATAAAATATCTCGAGCGCGACTGTCTAATTCGTACAGAAAGCAGCAAAATTTTGTGTAGCCTAATTGCATTCCAAAAAGCAATGCTACAACCTTCAAATCCGCACATATAAACTATTCGTACTTTGAATATTATCATTAAAGCACACTTTAAAGAAATACACGTCTTACACAGAATAGTAACACCACAGAAATATCCTGGTAAACTGAAGCGTTTTCATACAGCGAACCTGTTTCTTCCCCTCCAAATGGAACCGAAAAGGGCAATAAAACAATTTCCGCTTCTAGAAGTGGATTTGACATGGTGATATATTGCAAAATATAAACCACAGTAAGTAATGTAATTAAAGCTCACCATGAAAGAATGCACATCTCAAGTAAAATCAGGTAAACTCAAGTGAATTTATACCGCGAACCTGTTTCACTCCCTCGAAATAGACTCGTAGAAGGGCAATAAATAATTACCCTTTCTACAAGTGCTTCTAACATGGTGTCCTACTTATACTACACATAATGGGTCTTCACATTTGTAAAACAAAATAGTTACACACGAAATACGGCGATTTTTTAAATAAAATGCATATAAAATTAATTATATTGTGCATCTCGAAAACCCGAAGTGATGGAACATTTTGCTTGTTATTTATTAATTCAGGAGGTCGAAATTAGTAAGAATTTGTTAGTTTTATGTCTGGCGCAAAATGACTGTTGACCAGTGTAATTTGTAGTAAGCCTAATTCTCTGCTCTATACTGTCACTCATTATTGATTTAATATATTATTTTTCTTTATTGTGAGTCGTGAAGTAGTCATAAACATAAAAAATGACGTTTGTGCAGTACATTTTAATTTTAAGACTCTTTCAATCGTATAGATTTTTAGGAGCTTACGTCCTTAGGAAATAATAAGCAAATACAATAGAATTTTTCATATAGACAGTCCTCTATTATTGACGCCATTTTCTAGCCTAGGCCAGTTTTCCAATCCCACAGCCAGCAAATCAGTTGTCGCGAGCAGACAGTTTTAAGCTGTCGCGAGGTGTTGTAAAGCAAAACGTAGCTTCGCGCCGCGCCGTGTCGCGTCGCGTCCGATTCTGTGTGCACCCAGCCTTAGTTCTGTTTCCCGTTATAATGACGTGACTTGTAATAACTACGAAACTTGGACACGATCGCAAAGCTTGGGTAGCATCACGAACTACCGGCAACACTGGGAAATTATTGTTTTCGTTGTCATAGCAACAAATCACGGTTCTCTTTACAGCCCTTTGAAATTATTTGTTGTTAACAGAACATGTGCGCAATGAAATATAATGGTCAACGACAAAAACTTTGTAACACGCAAACGTCAGAACAAAAGTTAAGACAGTTTGATGGTTTCTTCGCTGTTTTAGATGTTATTCGTGACTTAAGGAAAGAGAAACGTTCTCATACTTCAGAAGTCATAATTACTTTTATCCGACCTTATAATGAGAAAGTACCGAAGAGCAATGAAATTCCAATTTTCCGCGTTTGTTGTAGATTCTTTGTAGGGTAGTAGCTATTATATTAATACTTAGGCTATATCACGAGAGTAAAACATCTTGAAATAAAACTTGTTTTTAAGGCTCAAGGAGTACCGGTATACAATACCATTCGCTTATTAAATTTTATACTTTTAGTTCGTTAAAAACGGTTAATATATTGGTACCGGTACTTAGTATAAGCTGTACTTTAGTACCGGTAGGCACATTTTGAGATCAAGCAATTTATATCGCTTAGAGATTTACGTTACTTGCTGTCACATTCGTCTTACATGGACGTAGGCCTACTACAATCTGTAAAATATAGTAGGTACACTACCGGTCAAAAGTTTTCGATCAGCTATGAAACAACTATACACTTTATTTCAACGTACAAACACATCGGGAAACTAAATAGACCAACAAAATAAATATTTTCTCTCTCTAACATTATGATATGATAGAATATTCAAAACGAAATCCCTGTTTTAACCACAAATCCAAAGTTGTGATAGGTGATCGAAAACTTTTGACCGGTAGTGTAGGTGAATGAATAGGTTGGGCAGTTTGTCATTTTCTCTTTCACATTTTCGACGTTCAGAATATTTTCATCCGTACAAAAATGTCTAACGAAATTACGAGTATAAACCAGTAACGCGACGACAGAGCAAGGGTAACAATGGTCCACCGCTGTGAAGTAACGGTTAGCACGTCTGACCATGAACAAGCAGGCTCGGTTTTTTCCGAGGTTTTTCCTCGACCAATTGAAGCAGAATTGCTGGGTAACTTTCGGCGTTGGACCTCGGACTCATTTCACCATTATTTATAATATTTCCCCTCTTTCATCATCATCATCAATCATCATCATCTCCGTTTCTTTCCTAAACTTCGGGCTTGCTCCGTTCGTTGCTGATGATAGGAGGAAAGGTAAAGGGATCATGTAGGCTGTAGAGAAGTTTGGAAGTGGTGCACAGGGGACCAAAGAATGCACACCATTCCATTCTGGGTAGTACAGTGGGCCCATCCAAGCGGCTGTATGCGAGGACACTACCAGTCCATGCCCTCCCCTGAACGGGGACTAATAGATAGAAAGGTAACAATGCATCGGGACTCCAAACTGTGGATATTGGATTGAAATATAGGTCTTATTAGCAGAAAAATGACTTTTATGTTATTACCGGTATTTCCTTTTTGGTATAAATGCCTGTATATTACTTGTTAAAACTTAAGTATGAAGTAGAATGTTGAGTCCAAGGAAATTTAAATCACGAAAGTATGCGACACAAGTCTGTAGTATCGCATTTTAACATTCTGTGCCATAATCTTATGTAAATGATCACTTATAAAAGTAGTTTTTTCACATTTGAAAGCATATTCCAATGCAATACTAGTTTATCTGGCACAGTCTCTTGTAACACTTTTATTTCATTTTACTCGAAAAAAGTTAGCAAATGCGGGACAGACAAGTGCCCTTGTATAGTTTGGGCTCTGATGGAAACGAGTTCAAAGATTTTCCTGCGAACAGCAAGAAAGATACCTTTACTCGTATATGTCTCTTTATTTGTTTTACTTTCATATCATTATTAAAATTTCATACAAATACTACCTCCTACAGCACTACGTAATGAACAAATAGTAAGTCAGAAGCACTGAGTTTTTTTTCACTTGGTTATTTAACGACGCTGTATCAACTACGAGATTATTTAGCGTCGATGGTGATAGCGATATGATATTTGGCGAGATGAGGCCGAGGATTCGCCATAGATTACCTGATATTTGCCTTACAGTTGAGAAAAACCTCGGGGGGGGGGGCAACCCAACCAGGTAATCAGTCCAAGTGGGAATTGAACCTGCGCCAGAGCGCAACTTCGGATCGGCAGGCAAGCGCCTTAACCGACCGAGCTATGCCGGTGGCTGCACTGAGTTATTCATATAATATTTTATTTAGTTGTTTATTTATTTATGATAGATTTATGGCTTTTAGAACCATTTTCTCTGTGCTATTTAGGTTAGGCTATATTAATATGCTTCCTTGAATAGAGGAAGAACATTAGAAAAAAATAACTTCCTTACTCTATCATACGAATAAAATAAATGTAACAATCCGTTCATAGTTTTCTGCTCCAGGCCAGGTCTTTCTTCGCAAACCCAACATTCTCCAATCTTACCCATTTTCTGACTTCCTCTAGTCTTCGCTTGTGAACTATACAGAATGAATTGTAAGTAATGTCAATTTCAAGGGGCTATTCTTTCATATATTTCGAACAAAAAAGTTTTTAGTAGGCCTACAATTTTCCTCGTTCTTGTTTTCTTTTCGAGAAAAAATTATTGTTTTATCTTAAACATTTCACAGTAGGCCTATGGTTTAGGAAAGCCTTTGATTTAATTCCAAATATGCTCAGTCAGTTTAAGATAAATTATTCAAATAATTTTAGTTTTGTCCTTTAAATGTGCAGAAATTTGATCCGAACAAATGTAACATTTTAAAATTCCTTTTCAGAACGAAAAGCTTGAGTAATTTTTACTGTCAGATCATCAATGTTGCTGGGTTGCTGGGTTTAACAAAACCCCACACGAAGAAGTCAGGAGGGGTTAGATCTGGGGAGTTTGGGGGCCAAGCCAAGAGATAGCTGCTTCTCGTACTGGGTTTCGCCTGCGACCTTCTGCATGTTTTTTTTTAAACATAGAACCTGTTTTTACAAATGTTCGATACCACAACATTATAGAATCGTATTTAGGTACATTGCGCACACCATACTCACGTCGAAATTCTCTTTGAACTCTTAACACACTCGAATTTAGCATACCAAAGAACACACTGTGCCCGCTGTTTTTTTAATTTTAATCATCTACGATTTTCATTTGTTCATTCAGATTATGCATTGTTGATTGTCATATAAGGAAACTCCCATCTTTTAATCATAATATAAGCAGCAAGAAATTTTTCCTACTATCATAATAGCTTTATAATAATAAATTAAAATTATCCATACCCAAACGAATGAGACTGTAAATGCGAAAAATGCATTTGAATTCAATAAGCTACAGCATAACAACAGGTTGGAGTAGAGTTATTGTTAGTCGATCACGTGCACAGAGTAATAATATTATGTACGGTATATTAAGGGCGGATCTTACGTTGGATGAACTGTATTATTGTCGATAATAATAAGTTATTGTTGCTGAGGTTCGATTCTGACATAAACTATCAACATTAGGCTGTAAAGCTTAAAATATACAAACGTTAGAAGTTTTTCTCTGTTAATATATTTTTATTAATTTAGACATCTTGGTAGAATCCAAGGAAGAGTCGCTGTTTTCTCGATCAAGAAGTTGGATGACGTAATAGCACAGTCTAGTATATACAGTCACGAAGCTTTAGTTGTGAGGGTGCTAGGAACAATAGACTGTGCCGGTACTATTTCACATTGTCTGTAATGAGGCGATAGTAGCGATCCTAGTGGTCAGCAACTATCTATGGAAGCATATTTACTACGTATTGAGCTTCGTGACTGTATATACTAGACTGTGGTAATAGACCTATATGACGTCACGTTTGTCCGCACATTTTTTTTAGTTGGTTATTTAACGACGCTGTATCAAGTACTAGATTATTTAGCGTCGATGAGATTGGTGATAGCGAGATGGTATTTGGCGAGATGAGGCCGAGGATTCGCCATAGATTACCTGGTATTCACCTTACGGTTGGAAAAAACCCAACCAGGTAATCAGCCCAAGCAAGGATCGAACCCGCGCCCAAGCGCAACTTCAGACCTGCAGGCAAGCGTCTTAACCGACTGAGCCACGCTGGTGGCTTCCGCATATTACAGTGGGGGGGGGGAGAAATAAAAATGTGGCAATTTAACTTATCTCAATTAAAATTAATAGAATACTAAAGGGAGTCATGTATTCTAATTTAATACAAAGAAGTTAGTAGAATCTCTGATTACTTATATATTCGTAATCAGGGGTAGAATAAAATAGGTAAAGGAAACAAGAGGGAAGTGGAGGAAAATAAAGGTGAGGAATACAGTGGAGTGGTATAGAGTGAGAGAAAAAATCAGTGGTAGCGATTAAATTAATGTATTGAAGTAATGTGATCAGGGTGATAATCGCGACCTCTATTTATATGTCTATGATCACGACTGTGGTGATAATGATAGGCAGTTGGTGATTCTGTAGTATTACGGTTTTTAGGTTTATGATTGTTATTCGTCAATGTTGGCTATCTTGCGTAACCTTGAAGACCACATGGTTGCACAGTGTTGTAGAGTGCGAACTGCAAGTGGCCATGTGTTGTTTATATTTAAAATTAAGGAATTTTAATAATTAAAATGTCAACGTGTAGAGTGCATAATGTGAGATTTTATGACTTGCAACCAAGAGCGATTCATTGTTTGTCCTATGAGTCGAATTTGAAGAAATTGGCATTGTCAAGGTACATTGAATTTACTAGATTACATGTGTGTAACTATTATAGGCTATACTACAAATATTTTAGTAATTAATTTTTACCACAGTTCCTTAAATAGGATATTAAAAACATGGGAAATAAGACTAAATGTGAAAGAACACAACTTTATTATAGGCGTAAGGTACTAATGCAAGCAGCTTTTATATTAACCTATTCCTTTACGTAATTATGCTAGTTTTGTTACACTTGTCAAATAACATACTAGCAACTCGTTTAGGTTATGTTATATAGGCCTGAGCAAAATTATCTAGTACAATTTTGAATCACTGAAATAAGAATAAATAATACCGATATCTTTCAACAAATCACTGTATGTTATATACAGTATAAGCCTTTCTAGACTTAGAATCCTGCAATGCTAGTCGAACCAATTTTATTACGGACAAAAGCACTGTAACATTACAATAGCTAACACAGCTCTATGTTATTTTCAATAAACCTTTTTGTGTTATTAGATCAGACGGCTCAATAGAGGTTTGGAATCTTTCCCATGCACCCCATATTGAACGAGCATTGCCAGCAAGAGTGAATAGTTCAGTAGAAGCTGTGGCATGGTGTGGTAATCGTTTGTTCAGTGCAGGTCTCCAGGGGACTATTACAGAATATAATCTGCAAACGCTATCAAGCAAGGTAAGAAAATGCTGTTAAAATTAATTTGATTTTTCTCTTGAATGGTTTAGACAAATATGAAGAAAATATATTTCATTCTTAATTTCTATCTTACAGTATGAAGTTCCTGTGACAGCTGGTCCTTGTTGGTGTCTTGAGATCAATAGGAGTAAATCACATTTTGCAGTAAGTTGTGATATGATGCTCTGTTTAATTCTTGCATATACTGTAGGTGCTAAAAAGTTCAGACAAAAACGAATGTTTAGTTTCTTTCATACATTTTTCATTATACAGATATTGATTTCAGCCAATCATGGACAAAAATCGTCTCACTGTCTAATAGTCTTCTCATAAAAAAAAAGCATTTTGGAAAAACTATTAGACTGCAAGAAAACAAGTGGCTTCATTACGATAGTTAAGCATCGGACAATGACAACAACAGGAATAATATTCTTTTTTATTGGAAGCAGTTGCTGTGGTTTAAAATTTGTTATCATTTATGAACCTCATATACTGTTTAGAGGAGAGACAGTATGACGATAGACCTATTTATTTTTTATTTATTTATCTTTTTAATCATGAAATTTTGGTGAAATTGAAACTGACACTCTCACAACCAATGCTCAATATAAAATCTCCATAGGAACAAACTAAAGAATTATTTAAACTAGGCTAAATTGAAAAATTCATAATCATTTCTGTATTCTGGATAATGTCTGGAGAAATACACAGGTAACTTTGTGAAATAATTTCGATTCATGATAATTAATACACGTAACAAGAAGCAGAAAATCATTAATTTTTGTAATTGTATCTCACCTGTAACAAACAGGACATCGTGTTTACAGAGCTAATCAATCTCACTATTAATTTATGAAATATATGTTCACATTTATTATCATCACGTGGCTTTCGTGTAGTAGTTTCCCTCACTATTTCTAATATGTAGTATGTTAAATTATTTTAATATTTTTTGCAGGCTGGCACAGAGGATGGTTATATTAATATATTTTCAGTGACTGAAAATGAATTAATGTACGAGAAGATTCTGGATAGACAAGAAGGTTAGTTTTGATTTTACAATTAAGAGAGATTTAATGATCCGAATTAAGTTCGGAAGATGAATATATTTTTAATATGAAATGTAAAATCCCTAACTACAGTACAGCCGGTCGTTCTCCGGCCCTGACGTTTCTCATGACCGAGGGAGACAGTGTTGCCAATACGTATAGACAGAATGAAAATTGTCACGCGCTCGCCGGCCGATTTTGTGGCGCGGAATAAAAGCTAATTCGAACGCGTAGGCTTGCCTATAAATCATTTTACATATAACTTAGATCACATCCTTCGTTAATCTACACAGCTAGCGTAGATCACAAAAAGAAAAAAAAAACTAATGCGAACGCGTATGTAAATCATTTTACAGCTAAATAATTATAACAGAATTAAAAACTAATGCAAACGCATATGTAAATCATTTTACAGCTTTACACAAACGTAGATCACATCTTTCGTTAATGTACACAGCTAAATAATTATAACAGAATAAAAACTAATGCGAACACGTATGTAAATTATACATAGGCCTACAGTATATTACCACAGACTATGGGAATATCTTTATAATGAAAGTGTATCAAATGGAATAGACTCTACTTTCCTTAGAATCTGTTAATACTCAAGTGGAAGGATGCCACAGTTTTAACGGCTGTTTTTCCCACCTTCAAAGCGTCACAAACTCGATCAACCACTTTCATACAGGGAGAAGAGGTTCTCCATTGTCTCGCTCCTTCTCAAAATATTCACGCAATCTGTATATAAATTCATGATTTTGGCTCTTAAAAGAGCAGATTCTTTTCTTTTTAGATTCTGACGAACCACTGGCCATATTACTATATCAATAATAAGGTTTACAGGCACTGTAAATCACTCAAACACAAAACAACACAACTAATTCTCCTGTACTATAACACAAAGAAGTAACGACTCATTTGCCACGTGCTTCGCATAAAAAAAAGTGGCAACATCGCGCTAAATACATCAGACGCTCATAGCTGGTTGGTTCTAGCAGACAACTTTAACCTCTAGTGCCCGCCTCTCTCCCAGCATTGCAAACTGCGATTGAATTAATCTTCGCATATCAGAACTCTAGTCTTGTAACAGCAAATTACAATAGAATTAAAAACATTACTTTAAACCGAACCAGAGTGTTTTAATGTTAAAATTTAGCAGAATAGTTTCATTCACAGTGGAATTTCGAGGTTCTTTTCACAACTTCAAAACGCCACAGGTTGGCAATGCTGGTCACTATCTTTCTCTCTCGTTCTCTCTTCTCTTTCCAAGCGAAATGTCAGAGCCGGAGACTGGCCGGCTGTAGTTTAGTTCTGAGACCATACACAACTGGCGCATGCATAGAAAGAAGTTCGGTATTAGTTTGGAATGCATTCTGAATTGCTTGTTGGAACAAATGTAGAATCTCCTTCAAACAACAATGGGCCTATATTTATTCTGATTTACAGGGCGAATCCTCTGTCTAGCATGGGATGCGACTGGTGATGTGATTGTCACAGGATCAGCAGATGCTGTTCGAATATGGAATGTTGAATCTGGACATGCCATACATCGTATGAAGCCTGGTCGTGTTCAGTCCTCAAGAGAAACTATTGTTTGGTGTCTTGCAGTAACTCGTGACTTTACTATAGTTAGTGGTGACTCCAGGTAATCACAATTTTAAATGCATTTTACCTCACCATTGTTGTAAAACTAATTAACAAGTTTTGCAGAATTGTCATTGAGATTGCATAAGAAGTTTTGGTTTTTGGACTATCATTAAGTGCAGAAACATGCAATGTTTCATAGTTACAGATTAGCTTAGTCATGAGGGAAGACAAAGAAAGGGGAACCTATCTATTGGATCAATTGGTCCTGAATCTGGATCTGAATAGTTCTTGTTTCCAGAGCTGAAAGTACAATCACACATAACTACTTTTGCTGTGAAACATTTCTAATGCAGCTGCAAAAGTTGCTTGTTTTTTCCTTGACCATACACAAAAATAATAATAATAATCAGTGGCGCTACAGCCCGTGAAGGGCCTAGAGCGACCAGCTGGCTGCTGGCCTCACGCCCACATGCCAAAGCAGAGGTGGACGATCATCCAACCAGAATGGAGGTATCGTGTGGTTAGCACGATGATCCCCCCAGCCGTTATAGCTCTTGACCATACACCCCACCCCTTATTTCATCTTTCTTTCTTGAAATATATTTTACTCCCTCTCTCTATTTCTTCGACAGTCGTTAAAGAATATGTAAAGAAATTGTTTTACTTTATTTACCTTAATTTAAATCAAGCTTGCTTTATTAAGTCCTCTGCTGTGACATCGTGGTTTAAGGCATCCTACCTACGACTCGCATTACAGAATGCGCGCTGGTTTGAGTACTCATGAAATTTCGTACAATGTATGGGACCAGTGCCCACCCAGCATTGTGATGTACTTGGGGAGCTACGATAAGTAGCAAAATTCGGTTACAAAAGCTAGCTATAACGACTGAGGAATCATCGTGCTAACCGTATGATACCTCCTTTCTTGTTGGGTGATCGTCCACCTCTGCTTCGTCATGTGGACGTGAGGCCAGCAGCTGGCTGGTCAGTCATGGTCCTTCATGGGCTGTCGTGCCTCGGATTATTATTTATTTATTAATGAAGCACTCTCTTGATTCATGTAGGTCTATTATTTATTTTTTTGTCCTAACTAGTATTAGAAATTGACATTCTTTTTATTATAAAACTGTTACAAAATGCCAATATACTTCAGTGATAACTATAATCTTTTCGCTGTTAGAATAATCCTATTGTAAACAATAGCACTTGATCAAATGAGGCCTGATTGGTCGCATCATCACGCCACCATTTCTCAGTACGTGATTCCGCCCACTGTTGTACATTCTGCTTCATGTGAGATATTTTCTGTTACTCTCAAAGTAGGTCTCGTGTCGCTACTATGCATTCATTTGCTTACAAAACAGTTACTTTCTCATTAATTAAATTATTATAAACTTTCGAATAATATCAATCACTGTCAGACAAAAGTGTTACACCTCTCTTAAATTTAACCACACATTATGAATGCAGAAGCCATACTACCACTCGGTTATGTGGACAACAAGATCAAGACCAAGGGACGCTATTTTGTTACAAGAATAAACTACCTTGGTATTACTTTTTGTATTCATTCATTTTCATAGAAAATGACAAATCTAAATGTACCTTTACTTTTATATAAAGTTGTACATACGAGTCAAGTTTTACGTTTCATTATATTTATCAACTAGAATTCAAATTTTCTTTTAATTTAAACACAATATTATGGTCATCAAATACGGAACTATATTTTACTATGTCTTGTGAATGTTTTAACTAGGAGCCAATCATGGATATGACAGCCACGTGTCCACATCTGTGGAGTAACGGTCAGCACATCTGCCGTGAAACCAGGTGGCCCGGGTTCGAATCCCGGTCGGGACAAGTTACCTGGTTGAGGTTTTTTTTGGGGTTTTCCCTCAACCCAATCCGAGCAAATGCTGGGTAACTTTCGGTGCTGGACCCCGGACTCATTTCACCGGCATTATCACTTTCATTTCATTCAGATGCTAAATAACCTAGATGTTGATATAGCGTCGTAAAATAACCCAATAAAAAAAATAAAAATGACAGCCACGTGCTTGTGTTTACATTAGGATTATTTTAACAGCGAAAAGATTATAGTAGTACTACTCTCGTGAACTTATTTTCATCACTCCAAACACTAAAATGTATAAAAACAATATAAAGTATTATAGGCACATTTAGGTAGCAATGCTGTTTGCAACCACTGCAAAAGTTTCAATAAACCCAATATGAAAAATGATGCTGCTGCAACCCTGAGAACCCTGTTCACACATCACAACATTTAAGCTGTGCGTGGCATGAAAAGTAGTGAACAGCCTTTTCGATGCCTCTGCTTTTCGAGTTACACTATTATTCACACATTGCAGTTCATGAGTTGTGCAGTATTTTGCACTGCAGCTCTGTAAAAGTAGTGATGTGTGACCATGTCATAACAGATGTTTTTGCAACTATGGCACAGTGCAACAACCTAAGAATCTCAGACCGCCTTGAACACTGTGACAGTCTCTTAAATCATGTCATGTTCCCTGTAACACTCATACTTTAAATATATTATTGACAACCGTAAAGCACTAAACAAACTCTGAATCTTGAGCCACTGTGTAGCAACAGAGACTTAACTGTAGTAAGAACACATTGATTATGTATGTCAAGATTAATTTTTTTTTGGTTCTGCAGAATTTATTTGTTATGGTAACACTTGTTATTAGAGGAAAAAAACTTGCTCCTCTAATAACAATTGTTACCATAACAGATAAATTCTGTAGGTCCAAAACTTAATCTTTATGTAGATTCTTCGCCCAACAGTGCCTATACTGTGGAATCCCAGCTACCAAGTCATTCAATTGAGTGCGCTTCTTGTATAATGGCAGTTGACCTAATATAATATGTCAACATATATGTCGAACATGGAGTAAGGCCACAAAAGGGAAAAGACTCTAGAGGAGAGGGATTCGATCCGGTGCTGTTGACTGAACTTCGGCGTAGCTCAATGGTTAGAGTACTTGGTAGGTAGAACCAAGGACCTGGGTTCGATCCCCGGCACCAGAGCGAGTTTTTTTCCTCTAATAACATTGATTTTGGTTTAATCATTTCAGAGCTGAGAATAAGTATAATTGTTTTGGTGCTTTTTTGCTTCACTCTTCCCACTTTCAAAGAATGAAAACTGAAGTAGTTGTATGTATTTTCTTTATCAGGGGTCGTCTTACCTTCTGGGAAGGCAATACAGGAACTCAAATTGAGGGCTTCCAGACTCACAGGGCGGACATTTTATCCCTTTGTTTAACCGAAGATGAACAGTCTGTTTATTGTGCTGGTAAGTATTTATTTTTTATTTTATTGGGTTATTTTACGACGCTGTATCAACATCTAGGTTATTTAGCGTCTGAATGAAATGAAGGTAATAATGCCGGTGAAATGAGTCCGGGGTCCAGCACCGAAAGTTATCCAGCATTTGCTCGTATTGGGTTGAGGGAAAACCCCGGAAAAAACCTCAACAAGGTAACTTGCCCCAACCGGGGTTCGAACCCTGGCCACTTGGTTTCGCGGCCAGACGCACTGACCATTATTCCACAGGTGTGGACGCTGGTAAGTAAGCTATAGTCGTCACTCCTGGCGCAGTACATAGGCTATTTTATGCTCATATTTACAGACATGAAAACTTAAATTTTATTTTCATAAAGAAAGATACAGTATTGTAATGCTAAAATTATAAGCAGTACTCAAAACTTAATTAAATTCAATTTTACAAATTTTTGTAACAGATAAACACATGTACAGTGTGGTACCCTAGATCATATATACCCAGATTGCTTGGCCTTATAGGCTTTACTATGCTGCCATCTAGTTGATACATAAGGAGTCACGTCATAACTCCCATTTGAATTGCTTTAGCGACTGTACTGCCATCTTGTGTTCATTTGCGGTGGATGGTTGGCGATCCTGGCGGTTGTTCTCTTCAAAGCGTTAACAATTTTAATATAGAAATGAGCAATCTGGGTATATATGATCTAAAGTGGAACTCACCTCATCGGCCCTAGCTGGAGGAGACCATCACAGGGGAAGCTGGGAGTGGGAATGTAGTGGAACTGATAAAGAGGAGTTGACAGGCTAAAGATCTGGCCATTCAACTACTGCAGGGGTTAATACAGGTATAGTGATTCGTTAATGGGTGTATGAAGCTTCTACTGTAGATGTTATCAGTTCAGAAACTGGCGAATAGGGGCGTGGTTTCAATTGGCTTTGGAGTGAATAACAGTTGATGCATTCCTATTGCATTCTTCACAGGGCCAGTGAGGTGAGTCCCGTATAATAGAAGTAGTGCCAATAAAAATAAAGGTAACGTCTTCGTGTTAAACTAGCTTCACCACATCAGTATAATCCTTCGCCTTTTCATAGGTGTGGATCCATTGATCGTCAGTTTTGAAAAAGTGTGGCTGCGAGGCAGTAATGATACAGGTAGCAGTAGAAGAAGCAAATGGGTGAAGTCAATACAACGTCGTATACACGAACATGATGTGCGAGCCCTTACTTTGGCAGAGGGAAAGCTCTTGTCAGCAGGTTAGTGTGTGTTATTATAAAAGTCTGAATAGACTGATAAATAAATTAAAATATGAATGGATTTTCTTAGAACTTCCAATCATACTATTAAACATGGATTGTTGTCAATGCTCAGCCATCTGCCATCTTATAACCTAGTAACCGCATCCTTTTGCGTTTTTGTAGATCATAAAAGCAGTGAAATGTCAAAAATGAATATTTTCCTCTTAAACATAACGAATTGTGGCAATTAAGTTTTCGGTTGATTTTCATTACTGCTTTCTGGTCACATTGAGAACAAAGACCTGGTTAGAGCATTGACCTGTGGACTCTCCTCTGCCTGTGCACAAACTTTCAGACACATGCATGGAGCAGTCTGACTGTAGCCTTTGTTAGAATCGGACTGTTCGTCTGAGCTCCATCAGAATCATGCTAAGTGCTAAAATGGAACAATGTGTTAATATCAAATTCCTCATAAAACTTGGGAAATCCGCCATGGAAACTTACAATTTGTTGACAGACGTGTATGGTGATCAGTGTCTATCTCGCACGCAAGTTTTCGACTGGTTGTGTAGGGAAGATGTCAGGAATATTCACAATCAGGATATCCTTGCACTTCGAGACCTGAAAACAATGTCGAGAAAGTTACTAAAATTGTTTGAAGATACAGTCACCTGAGCATTTGAGCAATATCAAAAGTCAGTAACATCAATAAGAAAACTGTTAGACATATTTTACATGACTATTTTCACATGAAAAAAGTGTGTGCTGAAGTGGTATCAAAAATCCTCAAGCTGAATAAAAGGAATATCAAGTGAATCGTTGTGCTGACTCTTGAAAACATTGAAAATGATCCTCATTTCCTCCAAAATGTAGTGATTAAACTTGGATTTTTGAATATGATTCTGAGATAGTGCAACAATCCATGCACTGGAAGAGCCCCCAATCTCTAAGGAAAAAAAGTGCGAATGAGTAAGTCAAAATTCAAACCCATGATGATAGCTTTATTTTGATATCTGAGGGATTATCTACATTGATTTGGGTGCCTGAAGGTCAGACTGTCAATCAGGTGTATTATAAGAAGGTTTTGGAGATCCTTCATGAATGGATGAGAAGAAGGAGACCAGATAAGTGGAAGAATGGCTCATGGATTCCTGGTTGAATTGGTTAAATATTAAGTTTTAGATGTCACCCTCGCGGAACTACCTGTAACTACTGAGTAAAAATTACGCGTTTTCTACCATCGTTCACTTGTGAAGAGCAGCGAGGTGTAGTCCGTTTTTTTTTTTTTTTTTTTTTTTTTTTTGCGAAAAACGAAAAATTCTAGTGAAATCCACAGCGAAATATTGGAGGTGTATGGTGCTTGATTGTCTGGACCATAGCAACATCTCCAGGTGGTGCAGGTTCTTCGAAGAAGTCCGCTGACAAAGCATGTTCCAGCCGACCAGTGACTGCTGCAATACCACCCAATGTCAGAGACATCATTAAGGCGGCAGTCACCCATCTACAGTCCAGGCTTCGCACTGTCTGACTTCCACCTCTTCGTACCAATGAAAAAATTCCTATGAGGACAACATATTATTGTGGTGTATCGAAGTACATATGATATTTCCGTGCAGGAATTCTGCATTATCATATGATCTCCACTCCACCCATTCTTCTTCATCATAGGAGGACAATGCTTCGGTTCGGATGAAGAAGTGAAATCAGTCATGCGCATATACCCAAAAAACAGAGTTTTATGAATAAGTAGTACTGAATATGGTGTAACAATGGGAGAAATGTGTCGAGAGACTTGGTTCCAATGTTGAAGAATAGGTAAAACCTGTAGCTTTCTTTTGCATTATTTCATTTTGCTTACCTATGAAATACATTGCTACGAAATGTTGCGTGCAAGATAGACACTGATCACCATACACGTCTGTCAACAAATTGTAAGTTTCCATGGCGGATTTCCCAAGTTTTATGAGGAATTTGATATTAACACGTTGTTCCACCTTAACACTTTGCATGATTCTGATGGAGCTCAGTCCACCCTCATATTAGCCATGGTGTCGGCATAAAAAAGGAATTGCTAGTCATATCTAATGCATGTGCTTTCATCAAGAAATAAAGCAAGTCATAATTCAATATAATGTTTAAAATTTATTTGTTACACAAATATCGACAAAGCCACAATTTGTTTTATTTTCTTTTTCTTAAAAAACATGTTGTTTCTAATGTTTACCATTATGAGAAATTATTTAAACTTTGTGTTTTTATTTAATTGAAAAATCCTTGTCATCATAATGAGTACAGATATTATTTTAATTTTTACGCGTACACACATGGTGTTACATGACTATTAAAGACATTTTTATTTTATGATACAAAGTGCTTCTATTTCAGTACAAGGAAATGTCTAGTTATGTTTTTGTGAGAAATTAACTGTTTACTTTTTGTGTTATTTTCAGGTGTAGATAGTTACTTAGCATTAAGCAGTTATCCTCCCCGCGTATTAGTGAAATATCCTCCTCTACTTCAGGTATATTTATTATTTCTTTTTTCTTATACTTAGCATTAATAATAATTTTAACTTGTATATATGCAACAGGTGGCCTTGTAAGGACAAATTATTTGTGTATGTTTATGATAACCTAATAGTTTTCAAGCTATGCATGTTCTGTTGACATTTGATCTAGTCCTTTTATGACTCATGTTCTTCTCAGAAGCTATCCACCTAATTACAGACAATTCATATCCTGCCATACCAACACCGATTGTTAATAGAACACTTATCTGTGTTATTAATTCTTTAAAGGCTAAAGTAAAATCTTGCAATACCTCTTGAAGTTTAGAGTGGGAGAAGTGAGACCTCAAATTTTTCAGTAATAATAGTAATGTTTTAAACACTTACCTGTGTAAAGGATGGAACTATTTCTGAAGTTTTGAAAATCATCCAGGGTTCCATCTAACGAGAAATAACTATTATTTCTGTATGTTTAATTTATCCTTAAATTGAAAAAAAGAAAAGGCTATGATTTAGCTTTTACTGACTTTCTATTGAAATTAAGAACATATTGTTATGATGATACCAGAAAAAATCTCAAAAATAATTTTTTGCAGTATTGCAATACTTGCACTATATATTTCGCTTAATAAAAAGAAAAGTACTTCATGTATAAGAAAAAAATTCTTAAGACTTATGTAACTGCTGAAATACATACATATTTGTCTCAGGATCGTAGCTATAATTAACCAACTCCTATCATATTATTTCCATTGAAACTGAGTTCTTGTATTGGAAAACATAAAATTTAATATGTATATACAGTCTTGTCCATTGCTGTGACACCATTTTTAAAGCTGTGATGTGGTGCACAAGAATTTTAAATGACACTAAACTTTGATTACAATTTTCCGTAACTTTAAGTTGTTGCTTTATTCCATACAAAATTTATGTATCTTCGGAACTATTAATGTTACATATACAGTATTATATCTGGGATACACATTCATTAGACCATTAGGAAGATTTTCTCTGGAATAGAAATTTGTTGTTTTGTTGCATTTCTAAACTATGTCTCCATATTTCTATAAGAATACCTGTATAATTCATTTTTAAGATGTAATTATTTATCTTTAAATTTTGAAAACCAGTATCAAAATTGTGCTTAAGACATTTTAAAGAACATGCTTTTAGGAAAAAAAATGTCACAGAAATTTTGAATTCAGCTTTAAAAATGGCAGAGATATATTCATTTTAGTGTATTACTTTTTCCTGTTTTTCTTTTGGTTTTTCAGAATTGGGCTCCAAATTAAAAGAGAAAATTCTCGAATTAAAATTTTTGCAATAATGGTATTTCTGCATTAAAAAATGAACATTTTGCTCAATTAGGAATAAATTGCAGATTTCACTATCTTCTCCACTTAAGAGTCGGAAACTATTTATAAAATTGAAAGAACTATAGTGCATGATTCCCATTGCATGTATAGTAGTGGCAAAAAAACTGGACTGACCCTAGTAGCTGATTTCAGAGCCTTGTTCACTCCAGAGCACGATAGACTGGTAACTAAGACTTTCGTGGTTCGAATCCTGCCTGGGAAGAAAACTTTTTTGTTCATTATTCAAATTTATTCCCAATACTTTTCGATTGCAGCGATATTTACTACTTAATTAACTTATTATTCCCAGAACATGAATTTTACCAGCAATCGAAAAGTATTGGGAATAAATTTGACTAAGGAACAAAAAAAGTTTCCTTCCCAGGCAGGATCGGAACCACGAAAGTCTTAGTTACCAGTCTATCGTGGTCTGGAGTGAACAAGGCTCTGAAATCAGCTACAAGGGTCAGTCTGGTTTTTTTTTTGCCAGTATTGTACATATTCAGAGATTGTAGTAAATGTCTCATCTGATATCTGTGGTATTAATTACCTTACTTTAAAATTAGGGTCCATGTGTAAGCATCTGTCCTGAAGTCAGATGTATAATGCTGCGATACTCCTCACATTTGGAAGTTTGGAGACTTGGTAATTCTGCATCAGCACAAGTTGAAAACAACGTTCAAGAAGGTGAATTGCCTTTGGTACAAAATCCAGTTCGACTGCTAACTCTGAAGTCACGAGGAGGTGATGAAGTTGTTTGTGCAAATATGAGCAGCAATGGAAAATGGATCACATATTCTACTCTCACAGCCTTGTGCTTATTCAAGTTTGATGCGGTAAGTTGTACTCAGTTAAACATTTACACTAATTTTCCTTTAACTTAACAATACATACTTGTTTATCTGCTGGTCTGGAGCTGCATTCGGGCTTGGGTTGGATTTTCCCGAGCTGCAGGGCGACTTTCAAGCAATCACATGGCAAATCCTCAGCCTCATTTTGCCAATGTCATATCGCTATCGCCAATTCCATTGATGCTAAGTAACCTAGTAGTTGATATAGCATTGTTTCATAATCAACTAAAAATACATACAGTAGAACTCCTATTTAACGTTTTACAAAGGGGACAGAATAATTTACCTTAAATGGGGGTTCATGCTAAATAGGGGTTTGCTATTTTTGTTTAATAAAATTTAATACATTTGCAAAAAAAGCTACAGTAAATAAATTATGGATAATACTGTACAAAAAAGAATAAGGGGAACTGGATGCCAATCAAGTCTTCTTCTCATCATCCAAATGTCAAGATATCTCTTTGCATTTGGATTTTTTTTCCATTCACTAATTATTGTTATTGTTTTCTAATGCCAGGCATTTTACAATAAAGTCATTTGACCTCTTGCACTCCAATATTTTTCAAAGATATTATCATGGTCAGCCACTGAAGCACAGATTTTGAGGAGTTCTGAATCCATTTCTTGGTTTGAGTTGCACAATGGGCAGTTAGGGGACTGATATATTCCAATTCTATGCAGGTGCTTGGCCAAACAGTCATGGCTTGTTGCCAATCTAAATGCAGCTACAGACGATTTTCGTGGTAAATTGGGAATTAACTGTGGATTATGACGCAGAGAGTTCCCTTTTTTTCCCTTGAGATTGTGTTACCAAATTTCGTTGGTTGTAGTCTAAGTATGTAGATTTAATAGATCTTTTCACAGCAGAGTAATACATAGATTTAGTAACAGGTCTGTAAGTAGCAGTGCTACCCTTCTTTGCAAAAGCATCCACATTCTCGTTATCCAGGATTCCACAATGGGATGGTATCCATTGGAATACATTTAACCATTTCATTAATTAAATTAACCATCTCTGCAAAGGAAAGTGTTTTCATTTTTGCAGCCATTGTTTTCTAATGCAAACAATTCCGTCTCTTCATTGTAATAGCACTGACACCATGCACCTCAATGAGCACAACAAAGATGAGAAGCAACTGATGATGTGAGTTGTGATGGATGGCTGTCATTGAATGTGACTGGTTCTCGCAAAGAGTGGGAATTAGCAGGTAGTTTGTGTCTTGTTCTCTGTGTGTTATTCTGCTCATGATTGGTTCTTGCAAAGAGTGGGAATTAGCAGATGAACAGGTACACAGCTTCATTTAGATGCTGGGAGGGAGTAGGGATCACATGGCAGTGAGGCAGACTCTAAAAAAATTTAAATAATTTATAATGCTGTTGATCGATCAAAATATTTAATCGATTAACTATTTTGAATGTAATCGATTAATCGAGTTTTGATCGATTTGAAAAAAATGTTTTAATATACTGTAATACACAATTATTGTTAAATTTAACCTGTGTTCGGTGATAAGCATAAGTATTAAATGTTGTATATCTGTATATATTGTGTTGTTATATTACAAAACAACTATTTTAATTACTTACTAACATATTTATTATGAGGCTTATAATTTATTGTGTCAATTTCTCCAGGAATTTTTGAGACAAACAACATAAATAACAAAAAGTACGAAGACTCATCTAGTTAATACTGCTTCATCCATGATTTTAAATGTGTGAGTGCAGTCACATGCTCCGAATTAAGTGCCGCTCTATGTTTAGTAACAATGCTTCCTGCATCACTAAACACGAAAAAACTTCTTTTCTGTCAAGCATTTCTCCACGATCATTCAATTTAAATCCAAACGTTTCACCGAGTTTACCTCTCAAATTCTCATATCACATAATGGAGTTTACACTTTTCACAAACCACAGAAGACTGATTTTTTTCTTTATCAAACTAAACACACAATCTTTATATACAAATTTAATACAGAAACTGCAACTGCAAAAGTACAGCGGTCGAAACAAAACACTGGCCCCTATTGTAATCGAATTACCAGATTTTAGAAAGAGAAGAAGGTAGTTACGCTCTCACTTGCACACAGTGTAGACATGGCTATTTTATAAGGGATGAGGGGGACGAATCCCAGAAAAGTGTGTATTTCATATGCTAGGAAGATGAGCTGACAACAAGGTGGAAGTTTTCTTGGAAAACCATAAATCTTAATAAGAGTTTCGCATTGTGTTTCATCTTTCAATAGAAGTAGAATAGGTCACTGTACTCATATCTCCATCTCCTTTTGAAGTGTTTGTGCAAAAATTTTCCCTGTGCTATCTGGTTTACAGTTAGAAAATAACAGTAGGCCTACTATTGTGCTTTTAAGTAAGCAATTTCCGAGGGAGAAATATTGTCGGAATTTTTAGTATGAGTTTGTATTAACAAAATAATAATTAATATCAACTACAACCGATTAATTTTAATCAACTCAGTCATTCGATTAAATATTTTTGGTCGATTAATCTTACAACAAAAATTGATCAATTAATCGAAAGTGAATAACATTAAATCGAACATAAAAATGCATTAATCATATGCAATAATTACTAGGATCGTGAACATTTAATGTTAAATGAAGGTCGCCTTAAATTGGGATTCTACTGTACTGTACAGTATTTATTTTTATGCAAATAAACCTTCGATGTTACTGGGCATTAATTTTCTAGATGCCAGTGGTGATCTGTAGAACTAATTTTGATGTTACAAGTATTGTAAAGTTGATGAATACAGACAATCACTATGAAATGTATTGTGGACAGAACAGGACTCAACAGCATAATAGATGTCCATAATTAAGTCGGGCATTCATGAATAATAATAATAATAATAATAATAATAATAATAATAATAATAATAATAATGGTTTATTTAACCTGGCAGATTTAAGGCTATAAGGACTTCTCTAACACTCAATCATGTAAACGAAATTGGCTAAACCGTCACACGTGAAGGTGTGCTGTTTTTATTTGTGTCGTTGTGATTTCAATTTCAGCTTAATTTAATTAGAATATCAGTGGCCAATAAGTGATACCTCGTATCTGTAAATTTGCAATTGAATCAAATGACTATTTTTTTAAATTAACTTTTTCTCAAAATAGACAAAAATTTTATGTATTTCTGGGTAAGATTTTTTATAAAATGATCATCCTTCATAGTTGTGCGTCACCATAATTCACTCGTAAAATGTGAAGTCGTGATCCAAAGCCATTCGAAGACAATACAAATATTTTGCACTATTTTCTTTGAAATGGATGTTGTGGCAAATAAAAGGTCCATGTTGCTGAATGAAAGGACTTCAACAAATGGTAATTCTTCGATCTCTCCAAAATTAAATTTTGCTGCGTATTATCTTTTTGCTTGGAGTAATGAATTCCATCTTATATGCATACTCATCTCAGAATTAAATTTAATACTACCAGGTTAGCAGAATTTCTGAAAGACTCTTATTGCCATTTATAAAGGAAATTGAAGCCAACCAACCATCCAAACAATCTGTTATCTTTCATAAAATTTGTTTCTGTTTCAGGATGGAGAGAATGGTAAACCTGTTCTCCAAAAAGTTCCTATTATGTTTGAAGTGGCATCAGCACACAGAATACTATTTAACTCGGATAGTACTCGAGCCATAGTTGCGACTAGCACTGGTGATATCGTAATAATACAATTAAGTGGAGATGAACCAGTTTTGGAGCATGTTTTCCATCCACAAGATGACAAAAGTGAGTAGGATCTTACACTTCCACATCTTATGTGCTCTGTTTAAGACATTAATGAATCAGTCAAATCATTCCAACATTCATAATTGCTGTTGAGGATCCTCCGTTAGAGACATATAACTTTCGTTCGTTGTTTTTGCTGTGTTAAATATATGTTGATTATTTACAGACGTGGACAAATTATTAGACTAAAAGTTTTTCTTCGAAACATAATATAATTCGTCATATCAACTGTCAGTATAATTCACAGAGTCTCTATTGTTGTAAATTGATTGTTTACATCTTCTAGTATATTTTTCCAATGGTTAAGTATATTTTGTCTGGCTGTGTTGGTACTACTGGTGTTTTAATTATATACCACAGAAGATCTTCAAAACACTGTTCTCCCAAGGTCTGCAAGAAGACTGGACATGAACAAAATTGAAAATCGTTGATCTATACTGAAGAAGAAAGTGAACAAAAAGAGGCTTACAACAAAACATGGACTCATTTAAGCACTGTCTGATATTTGGCTAAATGATACTTATATTCAAAGAAAGTGTCAAACTTTGGTTTCCAGCATCCCTGACAAAATCAGTGTGTTAATAAAGATTAAGGGAATGTTCACAAAATATTAGTAACCTCCAGACTCAATTTTCTGTTCATTATTTCTGTGCAAAATACATTTTTGTTCATTATTTCTGCCAATGAATACAGCTTTGTTGCACATATAATTAATTTAGTCTAATAATTTGTCCACGTCTGTCATTTATAGATTTTGGATACATTTATATTAAAAATACAAAATCTGTTCCATCTATTGCGTGTTTTTGTGATTGTTGTTTTTGTGTTATGTTAACAGCACTAAAAGATGCAGTACACCTGTTGACTATTTCTCAAGATGGTCAGTTCATTGTTGCAGGAGACCACAAGAGCAACATTGCTGTCTGGACTACTTCCAACTGGAAGGTAATTTTTATTCTCATAATTAAAATTTTACTGGAACTTAATTGATTCTCGTGTGATGTTATTCTATTTTGTATTTACTGACATGTTTATTTTAAATCTTTCTGTTCAAGTAGCAACTATGTGCTGAGTTATGAACAGTTGCAGGAGATAATATTGATATTTATAGAAAGTGAAGTATCATACATTAGAAAGGCAGTTCCTTAATTCAGTTGCAAATTGCATGACATTTGTTATGAATATTTTAAGTTCTATTTGAAATGATAGTTATTTATACTGGGTGTTTACTTCAAAGTGTGTCATGGCTTGCTGTATGCCGTCATGTGGCTAGTCGATGAGCCTAGAGAATTCAATCTTCCTACACTTCCACTTACTTATGTGCCAGAGAAGTTGCCTAGCAAGTACGGCGTTCATTCTGAAGAGTACTTACCGATACATACGGTAACGCCGGTAGTGGCAGGAATGTGAACTGTTTCGAAACATGTACTGAGGTGAATTTTTTCTTACTGTCGGGATATGGGAAGAGGGTTAAGACGATTACTTACGTATTTGTTGACATTAATTTCGACGGTCAACATGGACACGGAGCATTTGATTTGTGTTGTGGAATGTTGCCGTACGCAACCGATGATAACAAATACCCTGCGTACGACTTACCCATGCAAAACACAGTTCCAAAGAGGTTATGGTATCACACAGACCGTACAGACCGCCATCTGTTGCTCCAACGTTCAAGTTATACCGTACACATTCTCAAGTTCAGATTGAAAACCTTGATTAATAGGCAACTTCTCTGACACAAAAGCTGAAACTTGCTTCAAATCGCTGACTCATCAACAGTGATGTCATGACACACTTTGAAATGAACACCCAGTAGTTCATTAAAATATTAAGGAATTGAGTGTACACACCTTAATTTTTTTTGTGTGTTCCAGCATTACTGTTCATTGCCACGATATAAATGTGCTCCAACTGCATTAGCTGTTCAGCCCCAGACCAATGTCCTCGTAATTGTTTATAGTGATCATAAGGTTGGTATCCCATTGAAGGTTGCAGAATTGTTTCTCTCTTTCATTGTATTCTTTACATAAAAATGCTACAATAGAATGAAAATGAGGAGAGTGAAGGAGGCCCCTAAATTAAGGATGCCGTATTCTATATTGCATTTATTGGGAAGTGGAACATGAGAAGATCCAGAATGAGAAGAGATGATCGCCAACAGCGATTAGTCAATAATAGGTAGCACAAGAGTTACAATAATAACACAACAATAATAAGGAAACTTACAAAAAAAAATAATTATTATAACAAATATTTTACAATTATGCAAAATCTAAGTCTATAAATTATTTTACTCAAATATAAGATGATCTCGAATTTAAGATGACCCCTAGTTTTCCAATAGCTTCTGTAGGATTTAATTTTTAAGGTATTTTTGTTGATGAATTCACGGGCAATTAATCCATTATTAACTATGATTCTAGAACAGGCCTGCACAAACAGTGCTCAACGAGTGCACACGTGCTCCTTCGGAGCAGGAGAGCGGTGTTTACCACTCGCCGAAACGGGGAGGAAGATACGTCAGAATGACATAGACTTGCTATAGGTAGAGGAAAGGGAAACGACCACTCAGCTATCTAGTGGAGTGCACTGTGTAGGCCTATTCTCAGTAACTGTTTCACATTGCTTACCTACTGCTACAGTACAGTATGGAGGAATCTAAAAGACGGAACATAACATTTAACGATTTACAGCTCGAACTTACTGATCTTCAATGTGACCTAAGGGCTAAAGATCGTTTGAATAATACTACTAACCTGGTTGAGTTTTACAAGACTAAACATTAGCAATAATATCTACGACTACACAGGCTGGCTGTCAAATGATTGCTATGTTTGGCTCAACATTTATATTTGTGAGCAACTGTTTTCTATAATCAACTTTAATAAAGGCAGACATCGAACATTGGTAACTGATGTTTCATTACGATCAGTAGGCTACTGTTCCTTTCAGCTGCCAACAGCATAATACCTCGTTTTGATGTACTGATAAATAAAAATATAACAAAATGATATTGCACATTTAAGTAGCTATAGAATTTCTATTACTTCTGTAAAATAAATATTTCCTTATTAATTAATAATAGTCCAAGATAGTTTTGCAAACACTGAATGGGAATTCATTTCATAAGCACTCGTAATAGTAGGGTCTACTTCCTTTTGTGTTTATTTTGTACGAGATCACCCCTTCTTCTAGTCCACCCTTATACAGAGCACAGCTAATATCTGCATTCCGCTCATGAGCTGTGAGCTGGCTCGGAGAGCGCAAACCTTATGCAGGCCTGTTCTAGAACATAAAATTTTAAATTTGAATTTTGAATTCATTTTGTGTATTCCAATAAGTCATATAATGATAATACAAACATGTGAAGTCTTGATTGTTCAGTCTTTGACTTATTTATTGTAGCAAAATATCAAAAGATTATTTTTGCTAATACATATTATTTAACGTTTTCGCCTTTATTATGTGCATCATCAGACTAATAAGTTACATTTTTTTGTCACTTGTTTTTCCCAGATATTAATGAAAATTCTTTTTTCAGGTAGCTATTTTCTTTGTAGACTTTTTGTAAAAAGTATGCATATTTGATTTCTCCCCATTGCTAGATAAACAGAGGTCACTTATAGTTACTTCCGACTTTCATACAGTTGTCATGTAAAATATACATTTAATAATATACCCATAACCTAGTGATGATAGAAAAGCATTGGTTCGTAAAAAATTTTTAACTCGTCTCATACAGACAATTTTTAGCACGTTTTTATTAAATATGCATAATTTCTAATAAATGTTATATGTAACCTTTAATTATTTTTAATAACTTATTTTTATTGATGGTTGTTTTAAATTTCAAACTTGTTTATTGCAATATGTTTAACATGGATTTACTTATTTTTACATAGATATCTACTTATTAGTCTGATGATGCCCATAATAAGGGTGGAAACGTTAACGTATTAGAAAAAAATAACCTTTTGATATTTTACTATAATAAATAGTCAAAGACTGTGAACAATCAAGACTTCACATTTTTATATTATCATAAAATTTTAAGTTTACTTACTTCTGCAAAATAGATAGATTCTCTTGATTAAATGAAATTTGTATTCCTTTAGGGCTTAACAGTCTAAATATTCTAGGTATTTTACAAAAAACTATGTACATGAAGTACAGTAAACATTTGGTACAGTCTTTTTATCATATACCATGCAGTTCAATACCATTATGAACAAGCACACCACGGGAAAAATAACTACACCTGTGGTACTTTTTTAGTGTACTTTATGACATTAAAAAATCGACGCAGAACCAAAGCTCTCACACAACATTGAACAGCACTAAAGTCTCAAATCATACTCAAAGTTACTATACATCAACATCATTCCTAGCTTTACAGTCCTATGTGGTCTTGGCCTTCATCAGATGTGTTTACCAGTCTTCTCTATTATTGCCAATTTCTTTCAAATCTTTTTCTCCAATGTTTTAATGTCTTCCTTCACTACATCTTCCCATCTTAACTTCAGTCTTCTTTCTCTTCTACTGCCTTTTGATTTTACAATAAATACCCTCCTCGTTAAGCAGTTCTCCTTTGTCTTTTATCACATAACCACCCATGTTATTGTTAGTGTTTTGGTTCAGTATAATGATAAGTAGAGGTGTAAAATTATAGCATTAATTTTTTGTATTATAGCAAAATTATTTCTAATAATAGCATTTTATAGCATTAATTACTTGAAGAAATTTTGTAATCCGTCAATACAACAATAACCCTGATATACGAGGCGTGTTCTTAAAGTAAGTTCCATTTTCAATTATAGCTGTCACATCGCTGCAATCGTTATTTTGCACATATGTGTTTTCTTCTTCAGTCCTCAGGCAAGCTGTGCATGCAGTTTCAGAGCTTCAGTCCGTGTGTGTGGTTAGTTGTGATCAGTTGAAATGATTAAAGTGATCGAGCATCCCGCCGACTGTGAGATGCGGTCTGGTATCCGTTTTTTGAATGCGAGAAACATCAAACCAGCTGACATTCATCATCAACTTTGTGAGGTGTATGGTGATGATGTCATTAGTGATGGAATGGTCAGGAGATGGGTTAGAAAGTTCAATGAGGGCCGCGTCTCTGTGCATGACGAGCAGCATACCGGTCGGCCATCTTTGATCAATGACAATTTGGTGCGTGCTGTCGATGAAAAAATTCATGAGGACAGGAGGTTCACAATTTCTTTGCTTTCCTTGAATTTTCCACAAATGTTGCGGAGTGGTTCGCAGGCGGGTGAATTCTACAATGAGGGGATAGAAAGACTTGTGCCACGACTCAATAAATGCCTCAATAATGGTGGAGATTATGGTGAGAAGTAATTGAAGTGTGGGGAATACAATGCTACAAAAATGGTTTGTAAATATTTTCCCCGTTTACTTTCTACACCCTTTTGGAACTTACTTTAAGAACACGCCTGGTAACAATACAATTTTCCTAGTCCTCAGAAAATTGTTGTATCGAGACTGTATATGACATGTAAAGGAATCCTATCTTTAAATGAGAGAGTTACAGACAAAATTTACCATTCACATCTCTTCCACGACAAATTGCCCATTACACCCATTTACAGTCATTCTTCTATCAGTGATGGGTAATGAATTCTGCCCAACAGATACCTCTTCAACTTTTAGAAAAGAAATTCTTTACATTGCTAGCTAGCAAGAGTCCAGAAAGGTTTGTAGGCGAAATTAGGAGTAACATCCAACTAAACCAAACCAATTGCATGCCATATTTCTTAACTAAAAAGTGATAGAAGAATTCTAAATCTATGAAGTAATTGTATTCATTTTATTTTTTCCAGATAGTGGAATATAGTTTATCTTCTCGCAAATACACTTCCTTCTCTAGGGGACTGGATAATCGTCATCCCGTCCAGTGGCTTTCAAGAAACTATGCAGTAAACAACATATTGTTCGACTCCAGTAATCAGAGCATCATCATGCTGCAGGATGACAATACTATTTGTGTCATCAATAAGAATAAGGTTTGAATACCTACCATATACGAGTACTACCATACCTGTCATTACTTTTGGTGATAAATTAATTGATTCAACTTGGTTTAAACACTGGAGTGAATATGCCTTATCAATGTCTGCTTGAAGGATATTTTCCAAATTTACTCATGATTTCCAAAATTGTTCCGTTATTCAAAAAGGGTAGTAAAAATAATATTACTAATTATAGACCCATTTCTCTTGTACCAATATTTTCTAAGGTATTCGAATTAGTTCTACTGATCCAACTTTTAACATATTTCGAAACGAATAATCTACTTCATGAAGATCATTTTGGAAAGCTAAATCTATCACTCAAGTCATTGCTCAGCTAGTTCATTGGATATTAGATACTTTCAAAGAAAAGCATCGTTCCATATCTATGGATGTCTCTACTGGGGTTCCATAAGGTTCTATCCTCAGGCCGTTTTTATTTATTATTGCTATGAATGATCTGTAATTTTGGTTACCTGAATGTCTTGTATGCAGATGATGTCACTGTGTTTGAAGTTTCCCATGACTTGATTGTTGACAATACTAATATTATGGACAACTTAATAACTTCGTTTAATGCAAATAAACTTAATATCAAATTGACAAAGACTCAAACAATTAATTTTAGTTTTAGACATACTCAGGAATCTGATCAAGCTGTTAAGCTTCTGGTTTTTAATTGGTAGTAACTTGACTTGGAAGCAACATACTGAAGAGCTCTGTAGCAAATTGTGTAGATTTATATCTCTTTTAAAGAGGCTGAAAAAGTGTGTTGGATTAAATATCTTAAACAGTGCCTATTATAGCTTCTTTCATAGCTCTTTTAAGTTATGGAATTTTGTTATGAGGAAATAGTAGTGACTATAAACATCTATTTATACTACAAAAGAAGACAATTAGAATTATACTTACTTCTTAATACGTGTGTCCAGCTATAAGCTGATTACACAATGTCCATTGTAAATGAAATATGTAATTTTCCAGAGCTGTGGATTGGTGAGAATTTCATGTAACGAGTGGTTTTTCATTATTTCCTGCACTTTATGCAGTGAAGTAGGATGTGTTCTATTGTTTCTTCTTCTGTTAAACATTTTTTACATAGTGGTAACTCTGATAAAATTTACATCAATGCAGATAAGCTTTCGTAACAAGGTGTCCAATTCTAGCTCATGCAGCAACAGTTTGTACCTGTCTGGGAATATCACAGTAGATTTTAATATTGTTGGGTTGTTTCAAAATTTTCCATAGTGCTCTTCCTATTTGTCCACTTAACCAGTCTTCTGTCCATTGCTTATTTATTATGTTAAGAATATTATTTATTATTCTATCAAGGGAATCTAGATTTTGGTATTGGTGAAAGGCTTGATGCAATTAGAATTATAACATCATCCCTACCTACTGCATCATGTAAACAATTATTGTTTAGGGATCTCTCAATGTTGACTCTCCCATCTATGTAGGCCTACTATATATCTACGAGTGTGTGAATTATGTTCATCTAAAGCATACCTGCACAAACAGCGCTCAATGAGCGCGCTCGCTCCTTCAGAGCAGGAGAGCCATGTTTACCGCTCACCGAAACGGAGAGGAAGATATGTCAGAATGACAGACTTGCTATAGGTAGAGGAGAGGGAAATGACCACTCAGTTATCTAGTGGAGTGCAGTGTGTAGGCCTATTCTCAGTAATTGTTTCACGTTGCTTACCTACTGCTACAGTACAATATGGAGGAATCTAAAAGACGGAACATAACATTTAATGATTTACAGCTCGAACTTATTGATCTTCAATGTGATCTAAGGGTTAAAGATCGTTTGAATAATACTACTAGCCTGGTTGAGTTTTACAAGACTAATCATTAGCAATAATATCCACGACTACACAGGCTGGCTGTAAAAATGATTGCTATGTTAGGCTCAACATTTATATTTGTGAGAAACTGTTTTCTATAATCAGCTTTAATAAAGGCAGACATCGAACATCTGTAACTGATGTTTCATTACGATCAGTAGGCTACTGTTCCTTTCAGCTGCCAACAGCATAAAACCTCGTTTTGATGTATTGATAAATAAAAATATAACAAAATGATATTGTACATTTAAGTAGCTATAGAATTTCTATTATTTCTGTAAAATAAATATTTCTTTATTAATTAATACTAGTCCAAGATAGTTTTGCAAACACTGAACGGGAATTCATTTCATAAACACTCATAATAGTACTTCTTTTTGTGTATATTTTGTACGAGATCACCCCTTCTTCCAGTCCACCCTTATACAGAGCGCAGCTAATATCTGCATTCCGCTTATGAGCTGTGAGCTGGCTCGGAGAGCACAAACCTTGTGCAGGTCTGATCTAAAGAAATCTAGTTGATATGAGTGTTCAAGATGTTCATAGTTATAATATTAAAATGAAAACGAATTTAGTAACTCCCACTTGCAGATTGACGAAGACACAGAATAGCTTTTTAATAATGAATATAAATCTCTATAACAAATTACCCAGTACAATTAAGCACAGTAGCAATTTTAGCAGTTTTAAAGGTTCTGTTAAAAGATTTTTATTGGATCACAGTTTTTATAGTCATGTCGAATCTGTTAATAAGTAATGGTTTTTGCTTTTAGTTCCTATGGCAAGGCATATTACATGTATGTTCAATGGCCAATAAGGTAAAGTATATTATCAGAACACTAAGGAAGCCGGTGGACTAAATTTGCATTGTTGTTAAATCAATGACTTGCTGGTGGTTAACATGAAATTCGAACCCACTTTACATGCATATGTTTCCAAATATTTAAAACCTGAGAGTTTCAGTTACGATGATAATGACACATTATTGCTGTTAATGAATATTGCAGGAACTGCCACTGGTAGAAGCTAAAATTCCCAGGATTGGTTCTCCAAAATCAATGTCAGATAGTATGGACAGCTCTCATGTTCATCCTAGAATAACAGATCCTCAACATGCATTCCATGTTATCAAGAAATACAAGGTAAGAATGCTTTTGTAACTCGGAACATTATACAGTACAGTAGAATTCCTCATATCCGGCAACTGTGGACAAAGTCAATCTCGGATAACTGATTTTGCCAGATAATTGGAAAATACGTTTATAGGTTATGTAAAGACATACTGTACTGCACAAACACTTTTTTCTATGTTGAAATTTAATAATTTTCGTATAGATATTTAAAAATAAAGTTTTGAAATACATACAGTGTTTATTTCTAGTGCTGAATATAGTAATGTACATTCATCAGTTCATAATTATTGTAATACATAATAGCATAAAAAAATACTAAACGTTTTCGTAACCTTATGACAATTTTAAATGGCGGCCATGTGACGTGAAGAGCAGTGTAACCAACTTTGCAACTATGGAGACGATGAAGCAGCGCTCAATGATTTGAACCTCCTTAACATATCTCTAATGTCTGCACTCTCAGAATGGCCTAGAAGAACAACTGTTGCTTTATTCCATATTGCAACAGGGCATGACTGCTTAGGCAGCCACCTTCATTGCCTATATATCCTACCAAGCCCATATTGTATCCTCTGCAACACCTTGGACGTCATGGACGCTGATCACATCAAAATTTGCTTATCACTCTCAGCTAGCAATCTTGTGGACAGATATTGGAAGGCCAGAGAAAAAATGATGAATTTATAAACTAATTACTTTTAAGTTGTACTCTTGCAATTGTCTTTGTATATTCTCCATTTCTTTTGCTTTTGATCATTGTGAGGTTAATAACATTTGTCAATTAACTCTGCATTAAATAAATAAATATAGTATTATAATGACCGCTAAGGGCTTAGTAGCAGTAGTGGTCTGAAGCTATGCCCAGGTATGGGTTTGTACTCTGCTTGAAGTGATTACTCGGTTTGGTTCTTTTCTAAGTTTTTTCCAATTGTAAGTCAAATTTCATATAATTCAGTGGTAAATTCTCGGACTTACCTCTCCAAAATGCTATCTCTCATATATAGAACTGTTCAGAAATAGCAGACAGACTTTTTTTTAGCAAAGACAGATTCCAAAATTGTTCAAAAAGTGATGAGATTCCTATACTTTTATTTGTTTGTTCAGTAAATTATATTGGTTTTGACATGTGCAGCATCTAACAGAGACTACTTGAACTTTTTGTTACACAAAATATGGCAATATTTTTTTCGTTTGTACCACCAATGAAAATGTAGTCATGTCAAAACCACCAAAACAAATATCAATTGAAAGAAGATTACATGAACCAAAACAAGAAATACACCATTACATGCATAAACAAATTGTTGTTATTAATATGTGTTCTTGTGTTTTGCAGCATCTTGTTCATTTGGGGTGGCTGAGTGATGACGAACTGGTAGCTGTAGAAGTGAGTCCATCTGCACTTACTGAAAAACTTCCTCCTGCACTCAAAGTGAAGAGGTTCGGTGCTATGTGAAGTGATTTGGATTGTGCTAACTCTACATATTTTATTAGATACAATACTAATTGTATTTTTCCCAACGGATATTAATATATGCAATATTTGTAACTTGTGCTATATTTAGCATACTTCATACAGTTTTATATGAAATATTGGATATGTTGTGCTGTAATTTGAAACACAGTATTGAAAATGATTGTTGTAAATATTTTCTTGTTACAAAATCGTGTTAATTTAATGTTTCCTGAGCCTAGAAAACTATGGAGACCATTTTGTTACGATATACAGAAGACTTTTTTAATTATGGTACTTGTATTTGAAACTTGTGTACTGAGAAATTTAAGTATGAAGAAGAGTTTTAACTCTGTAAATGTTAAATATTTTGAAAAATGCTCTCTTCTTTGTATTAACTTGCTGCGTTTTTTTCGTGCGATTTCATTTTCGTATTTTTTTTGGAAAGATTAGCTGAATCAGCTATATCAGTATATTAACAATCTATATATCGAAATGTCTTAGGTTTAGTCTTATGCAAAGGCAAGGAATGATTTTTCTTTTCAATGAAGTTCAGAATACTAAGTTAATCTTCATTCCATGCAAGATGACTCTGCATATCAACAAACATAACGCAAAATCCTTCTGCATTCTGCACCCTGATTGGTCCTATGTTTGCTCTGGAAAATGAGGCATGGTTCGACATGTGTGGAACAATGATAGATGACGTGACATAACAGGTAATTATTTTAAACTAACAACTTGACATTAAGCATCAGATGCATGCGAGATTTTTACAGGAATGTACAGTACTTACATAATGAAGTGTCCATATCAGATAGCACACTGCTTCTAAAGGGTTTTCCTTTATGATGTTTGAGTCCTGAATTACTTACAACGATGTCAGCCATTATAGCTTATACTATTACATATGTCGCAGGATGTTAATATGCAATTTTAAAACTGCACAGCACTGATACCATATTCTGCAGAGTACAAGGAGCATACAGAAACTGATTGATCGATGACATTCCTATCTCCATGTTTGGGTTATGTTCTGAGTTGTGACACAGCTATACATAAATTGCACAATCTGCTTGCTATTTGATCACACCTCATTGCCAGTAATCAATGCTCGTCTTACCTACAAATCACATTCCTTCTCGACAACCTTTATTAGTCTTTCAAAGACTTCATATGTCATATTCCCTTTTCGTGTTTAGAAAAACAGCACATTTCCCATTAAGTCTTTGAAAGTATACAAGAAGTTGTGTTTTCAGACAGGGAACTAATTGACCTCGTATTCTAGACACCATAAAGAAGTTCTTTGCCCTGCAGCTAATGAGATGGGCTTCAGACGTGCATTTGTTTACATGTGGAGTTTTCTTGTATGGAATGAGGATTACATGTTAATTCTTTTTTATAAGTAGTGTAAAATATATTTAAAGAATATCAACATTAAGTGTAAAATTGAAGTTACATTAAACTCAGTCATGAGTTTGAATTCCACATAAGGTACATGTGAAATGTCCGTGTATTGCCATTGTATCTGAATATGCTATGAAGAGAGGTTATTGAGTTTTTGATATGTTCATACCTCATAACTATTATATTTTTTATCTGTTGATATGAATATGACGAAAAAACTATTTTATATTATGTTTCTGCTGTATTTTATTTAGACTACATATACAGTTATGCTAAACATTCCTCTCCTGTGATCAGTGAGGGAAGTGGGGAAAAAACCAGAGGCGGAATGCTACTTCAAGGTTTTCCCCTGCTACTTCAAGGTTTTCGATTTAAAAAAAGGCATACCCTTCCCTTACAATATGCACATGATGTATATAATAAGTTGTTTCGATGGAATCAGTAACGCGAATCTCTGAGGCTTACGTAACACATTAAATTTCTTAATAAGATAATTTCAAGTTATTTCAGTTATTTACTAGATTATTTTGCAATGTCCACTGAGACTTATAATTTAAAATAATGTTAAAGCTTACTTAATTATTAATAAATAGTGCAACAACAAAAATGACAGTCACTAAATTGGCAACAATGGCCACCACAAGCTACAGACTACAGCCTTCTTTCTATACTTAAAATACTACCGTTGTAAGCATTCCAGGGATTGACTTATCATATAAACGTGTCTAAATACACGTTGAATACAGTTCCAGAAGGCTGTGGTTTAGATTTACAAAGGAAAAAGATAGTACTCTTTGCTGTGAAGAAATGTATAAATAAATGTTTACAGATCATATTTTTTCAATGACTGTATGTTTTCTAGCCATAGAAACCAGTGATGGTATTCCATACGAGTGCATACGTCTCACTTTCCTCACTGCCTACGATAGTTCGCAAAAGTTCTCTTGATAGCTGGATTCCCTAGTGCTGTGTGGCTCCCTTGCAGCTATATATTTTGTACTTGGAAGAGTGATAAGCAGTAAATTGTACATACTGTTACAAAACATTGTTAAGCATTACTTAGACACATTCGCACTTTCATCAGTGTGAAAAGTGTCCATTAACGATGGTCTGTCAGTCATTCATTCTGTCTGTCAATCAAAGACTGATTGATTGATTGATTAGGTACACTATACATCGATGGATTGTGATGTAGCAGTTTTCAATTGGAATAATATGAAGTATGTTATAGTGCTAAGAATGGATATGGAAGATGGGTATCCTTCCACCTAAAAAAAAAAAAAAAAAAAAAAACTCTGTTCCTTGTTCTAAATGTACGTACACAGGTACAGACCGATTATTTAGTCCTGACACCTCGGCGACGCAAAAGAGGGGAAGTAACAGGAGTAATGGGGAGAGCTCCGGAGCAGAGATAAGGGCAAGCGGTCAGTAAAGAAATGCGGTACAGCTTAACTGTACTAAAAACATACTGCTCCACATGTGTGACATCCGATCGCTCCGAAGGCAAGTGAGAGACTAACCCAAACATCCCTTGGTGTAACTAAATGGACTTGCCTGACCCAGGCGCACATCTCCTGCAACTGTCAGGACTAAATAATCATACTGTAGTATATAATCAATAAAAACACAACAATAAATAAGTAATAAAACTAAGAAAAATAATTCACATGATAAACACACTGTAGCCATGTGTTTATATTTAGCATTTATTGCTACATAAAATACAAAATAAATATGGTACATATTATTTACATAGTGCACACCCATTTGAGCAAGCTCCTATAAATAACTATCTTGTACTAAAGGATTCAGTAAAATTACAAAACAGATAATTAGAAAGATAAAAATAGAGAATCAAATTAAGAACAATATGGAATGAATGAATAGTATATTTAAATTAAAAAAAAAAGGAAAAGGGGACTATATAATTTGCTTAATTTTTCTCTTAAATTTAGGTTGTTGTTTCAATGCCTTGCATCTAGCAATGAAGCCATTAGCATTCGTGCTCTCCAATACTTCGACACTCTTAAATTTATTAAACTTAACATAACCTAGGTCAGGATTTATTATCAAAATAGAGTTGTATAACATTGGCCCGTAACTCTGGCTATGATTATTACAGTGGCTGTGTTTAGGTTCAGCTAAAGGACATGTCAAATTTCTTCTGGTAAGATAAACATGGTTTTTTCCTTTATATTTCAGACAATTTTTATGGTAATATTTAAGTAATGTATATATATTTGTTCAATTTGGAAAACATCAAAATCGGAATAATTCAAATTTGTTGGATAATCAAGTGGATTGTTTAAGCAAATTTTAATTATCCGCTTTTAAAGCAATATGAGCAGAGAAAGTGTAAATTTTGTTGCTCCTCCCCATCCGATTATACCATACTGAATGACAGATTGAACCAAACTTAAATAAACTAATCACAGAATATTTATAAGGATGTAAGAGTGAAGATTTACACATTTATATATTGCTTTACGAAGTCTGTTACATAAAGAAGAAACATGTTTATTTCACCTTAAATGCTGTCAGTAATAATGCCTAATTACTTAATAAACTTGAAACATCATTTAACTTCCAGTTACTTTCCCAGGTGAGCTACTGAAGATTACACAATTATAGCATTCAAATCACTTTGCCACATACAAATTAGACTGGCCAACTTACATCACTTTCATGAGTAAGAACTTCATTTGTCTAATTATTTTCATCTCTTCATCACAACAAGCAATTGCAGCCCATATAATCTGCCTCTTCTTATTGTGAATATGTGTTGAATCTCGATTGCTACCAGACAGTGCTTATGTTTTTAGTTAAGGCAATACTAAACACAACCAACTCTTTGACCACTCAAAGCAAATATATTTTACTCGATTCGCATGAGGGATTCAGGCACTGCTGCTAGGATGGACTTCTGCTCTCTGCAAATTTCTCTTTCAGCTACTAAACTAACTTGCGGGGACAACAGTTCAATGCAGTGTGAACTATGTTAATGGGAGTTACCTGGGAAAATATCACCTCCCATTTTCAAATCTTGTGCACAGACCTGTTTATAATTGTAATATGCAATTTTGACTCTAGCATGATCTCTACCTGAGTTAGTATCAAAGTCTGTACTTGAATATCTAGGTATTTCAAGTATGTATTTCTTTATATGAAGAAGGGGTCGAAGGCGGTTTACCACTTGTTTTTGTGAATTATTTTTTTGCTGAACAGTTGCGCTCTTGTGCATGTACAGCACACTGCATTCTGAACTTAACCTGGGCTCAGGGTGAGAAGATTTCTGAAGAGGGGGGGATAGAATCCTAAAGAGGGAATAATATATATAAAATAATTATTATCCTCATTCGATACAGCACAACGCTTGGTTGCACTGAGTTGCTTGTCTCACATCCTGATGATGATGATGATGATGATAATAATAATAATAATAATAATAATTATTATTATTATTATTATTATTATTATATCCACGAGCAGGCTTAAGATAAGATGTGTAATTCCAAAGTTACTGATTGATTGTTGTTAGTTTGCTGGTGATGATAATACATCAATATTATTTTCTTTGCTTACTTTATACTTTGTAAAGTACATATTATACTTGTATTAAAACAATTATATTTTATGAAGGGGGAGGGGATAGAAGTTATCCCAGGCAGGGATGTTAATATGAATTTATGAGAGGGGATAACTTTCCAACAGGGGGGAAATCCCCATTATCCTCCCCCATTAATTCGCACTCTGCCTGGGCCTGTAATGATAATGGCATGCGAATAAAATTAATTCTGGTGAAATGAGTCCGAGGTCCAATGCCGAAAGTTACTCAGCAATTCAGCTTCAATTGGTTGAGGGAAAACCTTGGAAAAGAACACTAACCAGTATTTGAACCCAGATCTGCTCATTTCACAGTCAGACCTGTTACTCCACAGCTGTGGACTAAACATCTAGGTACAGAAGAAAATGAAAAAGCAAAACATCTGGCCAAGGAAGGGTCGGAAAACCCCCTTAAATAAACAAGAATCAGCTGGTTATGTCTCCTAAGAGTCAGAAACAAGTCTACAGTGGATCAAATACGAATATTGCAAAACATGGGAATTTTTCCTAGAGACGGAACTTAGTATTTTACTTCTTCTGCAATGGTGCTATAATGCAAATTGAACCTTAGCCTCCTTAATGCATCCCCTCTATAAGTACCATTATTTGGCTTTGGTTTTCCATGCTTTAATCATTAATAGGTTTTCAGTATTATCTCTCTCAGTTTTCCTAAGTGGCGTTATATTTTTCTATTCTTCTTTTGCCACACAATGTTTGTTGAACTACCGGTACCTTCTTGGGTATGCCATAACATTTTTCATTTATGAAGGCTGTGGGTATGTGACCTTCATTCCTTCTAACCAAATGACCAGCCCATTGCAACCTTTGAATCTTAAATAGAAGAATAGGAAAAACCTTATTCAAAGCTCCCTGTCAGGCTTTTCGAAAATATCTTATTAAAATGAATAGGAATAACAGAAGGGCCAACAGGATAACGGGACATGTGTAGTCCAGAAACACATAAAGCAAATGAGGCTGTTTAATGAGAATACCATTTGCAAAATGTGCAAGCAGGAAGAAGAAACTCCAGGTCCTATCCTGCTTGAATGTAAAATTCTAGGAAGATGCAGTCTGAGCACCAAACTCCCCAGAAAGGTAGACGATTCTAACATTGCTACTAAAGCTCAGAAACTACTTATTTCAACAGAGTTGGTGAAACAATTGTAGGCCAGAAACTGAAGGTATATGAAGCCTCAGGACTGATATGCATGGGACATTCCACTTGCCCTACTGTACATATCTCACTTCGAAGTTGACTACAAAATGCGGAAGTTCTGGACACTGTTTATCAGTAAATGTACAAACCCAGAAATAAAATTTGGGCCATCTGAATTTTGTTTCAGGATCTCTACATACTTTATGCTATACCCATAGTTAAGTACGTACTACTGTATTTGGAAATACGAAATAAATAGCCTACTGGTAATACATTTTAACTTTCCATTAGGCACACCAGTTTGCAGAATGCCATTAGTCGCAATGAGTCTGCTAGACCCATGTTGCTTTTTCTTTTTGCATGATTAATTATTTTTATTTTCATGGAATACATTTTGTTGTAAATATTACACATTTGGAGGAAAAACATTACAAAATGTATTATCTAAAAAAGAAAACTTGAAATAAAAAAGTTACCACAATAATATGTCTTCAATATAGGCCTAATAATTCTAACATTATTACAATGAACTTAAATTGAGAATGCTAATCTTTCTTTTCGCACTGTTAATGATTTTCATTTTCCGGTATTCTATATTTTGTTGTAAATATTATATGCTTACAGCAAAAGTAAATTACGAAATAGGCCTATGTAATCTTGAAAAAAAAAATAGACATGAAATAAAAAATTACAATGATACAATATCTTCAATACAATAAACATAAAATTATTACAATGAATTAATTTAAATCAGAAGTTCTTGTTCTTCAATTAATCACAATCACTGATATGTCTTCCTTCTTCATTGTCAGTGAGTAGACACCTTTCACAGACTATTTTTGCATGTTTGTTCAAACACAAGTATGTTTTGCATTTTTCACATGAATATTTACTGCGGCAATCCTTTCTTGTCTCCTTATAGCAAGGTTGGCATCGCCTCCTTTTCCTGCTGCTGGGTTCCGAAGCATCTTCCAAATCATCCATGGGTGGTCCTTTTGGTCGGTGTTTCGCCAGCAGAGCTTTTATTTCATCTGGTAGACTCTTTATTAGTGCTCTCCTTTGTAGCTGCTCTGACAATAAAGAGAGAGCTAATGTTTTCAGATACTCACGTTTGTTGGAGTGTATATTTTTGTTTTCTAGGAAAATCACTCTTGAATTAATAACTGCAATGTTTAAGATGTGGTAAAAAATTACCGTTGGCCACCTCCTCGTTGATCTAGCCACACTGCACTTAGCACACAATTTATCAACCACATCAACTCCGGATTTGGTGTCATTATAATAGAGTACGATTTCAGGCTTTCTCTCTACACTGTCCGACACCTGATTTTCTGATACATGTAGGCTTGAAAGGAGGACTATTGTTTTGCCCTTTTTAGGAACATATGAAACAAGAGTTTCGTTTTCTGTGAACCCAAATATGCTGTCATACTGCTGACGGCCTTTTGGAGATGTGAAATTCAAAGGTAGTTCCATTTTGTTTTTTCGTACTGTCCCCACGAAAGATAGTTTTCTTTCCTCTAATTCCTTCACTAACTTCAAACTAGTGAACCAATTATCTGCAGTAATATTCCTTCCAGTTCCATGAATTGGTTCCGTAAGTCTCAACACGACAGCATCTGCGGAATTTTCTTGTTGATAGGGCCCATCTGGCTGCTCTCCACAATATATCTCCATGTTAGAAGTGTAAAACATTTTTGCATCACTCAGACAAAAGATTTTGATACCATACTTACTTGGTTTTGATGGTATATATTGGCGAAAGCCACAACGGCCGCGAAATGCAAGTAACTGTTCGTCGACAGTTACACTTTGACCCAGAGAATAATGTGTCTTACAGTTGTTAACAAAGATTGTGAATATCTCTCTTACAGCTGCCAACTTATCTGTTTTTCGCCGCTCATTTCTTGAGATTTTATTATCAAAACGAATACATCTTACCAAAAATCGGAATCGTTTTTCAGACATTGCCATTCTAAAAATATTCACACCAAGGTCATCTGTTGTCCAGAAGTCGCGAATGTTCTGATGACCACCATGAAATATCCCTGCAAGGTATAATAATCCTAGAAAAGCTTTCATTTCTATTACATCTGTAGGTCTCCTATCTCTTTCACGAGTGATTTTTTCCTTCAGATTCTCTATGTAAATGTTGGTATTTTCAACAATCATATCTAATATAATGTCACTAACAAAAAGTTTCCAACAATCAAATTCCGTTTCAGCATCCTTAGCAGTTTGCATCACACCAGGTAGTTTTGCCAAAATATTAGGCCTATGGGGTCTTGTGTGTGTTGTTTTCCACGGTGATTTCTTCCATTTCGTTCCATCTTTACCTATAAGTAAAAAAATGTGGAAACTACTTGTATCAATAGAATCACTGTAAGGCTGAACTAGCGCTGAGATAGTTCCCTTCGTACTCCGCTTATACGAATCTGTGACAAATTAATTTGGTTAGTTTAGGCTTTTATTATACCTTGCATATAGGATCAACTGCATCTCCACGAAAAAAATTCTTATAAATTCAACGACTTTCACTTTCGAAATCGCCGAAACTACCTCGCCGCTAGTTTCACCCAATAATAATAATAATAATAATAATAATAATAATAATACCGGTAATCCGCTATACTGGAGAATTAGCACGGTCACTTTGAACCGTGCCGTTACGTTTAGCACCAAATTTAAGTAAATACACAATGTCACCAACATAAGAACATGACGTTGGTGTGTGGCGTAGTTGGCGGGAGAAATTTTTTCTCTCTCTGTCTACCTCCTTCGTTCTGAACATTATTGAGAGATAGCACCACTGTTAGCGACAATGTGTATTTGCGTAAATATTGCGAGTAAATTATGACGAGTGCCTTAGATGAGAGGCTCGGGACAGAAACAGTTTTGCTGTAGCGCATGCGCGGACCTCTCATGCAGTGGGACCGTGATCCTTACTTGAATTTATTTTTGCGTGTACTTGCAGATTAAATGATTGAGATCCCTTCTTGCTCCGGTTACAGGCCTTGCATTTACGAAGGTTATGTTATGTTATGTTAGGTTAGCTTAGCTTAGATTAGCTTAGCTTAGGTTAGGTTAGCTGAGGTTAGGTTAAATTAGCTTTGGTTAGGTTAGATTAGTTTTGGTTAGGTTAGCTTAGCTTTGGTTAGGTTAGGTTAGGTTAGCTTTGGTTAGGTTAGCTTAGGTTAGATTAGCTTAGATTAGGTTAAATTAGCTTTGGTTAGGTTAGATTAGTTTTGGTTAGGTTAGCTTAGCTTTGGTTAGGTTAGGTTAGGTTAGCTTTGGTTAGGTTAGGTTAGCTTTGGTTAGGTTAGGTTAGGTTAGCTTGATTTGGTTCGTCCATGTAGTAGTTAAAATTATATAATATGACAGTTTTTGATTCGTAATATTGTTAAAAAATAATAGGCCTATAATGAAAGCGGTGAATAATTTCATGGTCCTTAAATTTTTTTTTCGTAAAAGGCTAGGTATTTTTCTGTAGGCCAGAAATAAAACAGCAACGCCGTCATAATTACGTACTTCACGCTTTGGCGAACATTAACCGGAAATTTACTTTCCGTCATTTTAATTGTATGCCGTGAAACACATCTTTTTGCCTGTTAATTTCCTTGTGATAACCTAGTTTATTATCTTATTACATCTTCATTTTCATTTAATGCATTCAAAAAAACCGCCGTTGTACTACATAAAACCTTGAACTTGACTAATGGAGTGAATTATTTAAGAATATAGTCGCGAATTTGACTACCACCATTTCGATTATATTTTGTTTGATACGGCTCGGTACGGCCCGGTGACTAGTGGCCAGCGAGTAGAGTCGACTATCGATATTGGTCTGCCGTGCGTATTATCCAGTTGTTCCCGGTAATCTACAAGTTCTCCCGGGTACTCACCAATAAAATAATTGGCGTCTCCTAATTCAGCGTTTTCATCATCAACTTCATGATCTGTATCTGAATCTACGGATCTCGATTCAACTTTATCTTCAGAATCAGAGTCATCAGTTTCTTGAAAATTGTCATCAACTGGTAATTCATTATAATCAAAAATAAGACGTTGCACTTCCTTCATATCCTCAGCATTTTGAAAGTCGTATGTCCCTTTATTCATATTCAATAAATAACAATAATCAAATTTAATACGGCAATATTACTCCCTCCAACAAGTACTCCAATATAAATTTCGCGAAAGCCAACAACTGAAGAATTATTTTGTTGTTTTTGAAGCGGAGAATCTGTAACTTGACTTATCGCGTTGGGTCTATCAATCCCAAATGACACACAGGATGACGTCAGTTAACTTACATGTGCGAGGTTATTATTAGACTCCTCAGGTTGCGAGTTAAGCTTAAAGGTGTGGTGTAAGATTTCCTAAGTTGATAAGAACGTAGGTGAGTAGGTACGTCTATTGGCAAGATATGAAACAAAATAAAACCCTTGGGACTCTCAGACTCATGCGCGACTAAATGGAAGGTTAATACTTCAAAGATGATTGAAAGGAATATAGGTAAAATAATGACTGAAAAACATGTAGGCCTAGTACAGTATGTTTGTTCTGCTTCTGCGAGCGAATTGTTGACCATTCTCACCAACAATGATGTCTCGTTCATTTTATGAACGTTAAATTGATAAAGTGCAGGCACACACAGCTGTCAGTTACCCTTTCTTGTCCCAAGTGGGCCCAAATGCACATTGTGATTGTGATCTATTTATTTATTTATGCGCACCAGGTGGTGTAACAATAGCGACAAGACATTATGATAACTATAAAGACATGGACAAAACTTTTCAAGATAATTATATGTGAACTTAGCATTTTGTGTAAATTACATAACTATAGCTACAAATTTATAGTCATTATTATGCTTCTCTTTCGGTAAGACATTTACATTTGTATTTCCTGGAATTTTTCAACCTTCATATATTGGCTGCCCTGCAACAACCCCAATGGTCTCTTTCATTACATGTGACTCTAATCCTGCACTCTGTAACTGTCAGTATCAGCTGATGTGCAGTAAAATTTATAATTTATTATGTGAGTTATTTTTATTTGGAGGAATTTAATTACCAGATACCTCACTAGGTATTGACGTCGAAATATTTTGTTCCGAAATGCGTTAGTCTGACAAGGTACCGTAAATATTCACCTGAAGTACGTACTACTATCAATAAATTCGACCCAAAGTTTTAACAGCACATTTCAAAATATTATTCAGGATACCCGCTACCTTTATTTATTTAGTAAACTTAGCAAAAACTATTTATTTGTAATAAAATGTGTGATACTTTTATTTGAATTGTAATACCCAAAATGTTTTGAAAGTAAAAAAGTTAACATAAGATTGTAAGTAACAAGCAACCAAAACATATTCCTAGATCTAGTTCATTGCAAAATACTTGTAAATGTTGTGTGATCTCCAGAAGGCCGCAAATATGTACTTGAAAAATGAATTACATTAAGCTTATATAATTATATAATGTAAATCTGGGCATTAAACAAATGTCTCTGCAGCTGATTGGAGCATTAAGTTGAAATGTTGTATAAGAGTTAACTGATCCCATATTATTTTTATACAGCATACAGAAATAGTTAAATATTAAAATAGATGATTATAGTTTAGAACATTTTAGGTTAGATTGATATTATATGCCTCAAGGCAATAAAAAAATTTAAAGGGAATACCAGTAGCCTATATATTTTGATGGATCATATGCAGAGACTAAGAGGAAGGTGGAAAATAGGAAGGATTGTAGAGTGCTGGGTTTGCAGTGAAAGACCTGCCCTTGGACAGAACACAGTGAATGAATGAATGGTTATGTCTTTGTATTAATAAATAGACCTATGCTCTGAGAATCCTCAATAATAATTTACAAAATAATTTACGACAGTGTAAAGTATCGTGTGGTCAGTTGGTTACTTGGATATGAACAAGGTTTGGGATTGAAAATGTGGTTTGTAATAAATGGTGAATTTTATTTCAGTAGGTTATTTTACGACGCTTTATCAACAGCTTAGGTTATTTAGCGTCTGAATGAGATGAAGGTGATAATGCCGGTGAAATGAGTCCGGGGTCCAGCACCGAAAGTTACCCAGCATTTGCTCATATTGGGTTGAGGGAAAACCCCGGAAAAAACCTCAACCAGGTAACTTGCCCCGACCGGGAATCGAACCCGGGCCACTTGGTTTCGCGGCCAGACGTGCTAACCGTTACTCCACAGGTGTGGACCGAAATGGTGAATAAGATAATAAAATTTTTGGTAATACTCAATTTAAATACTCAAATATCGTTTTATATACATATGAAGTTTGTGTAACTGTCAATTGTGTACTTACCTATAGCTTTTACTGTTTATAAAACTAGTGTAATAAAATTTAATTATGCTCAATAGTGCTCGGTTTCCCTACATTAACTTACGAGATTAAATGATCTCAAAAGATCTATGAGCACAAAGTTTCATGGCTTGGAATTGGATTAATGACTTCTAAATTGAGCTTTGCCTGATATGCATTAAGATCCTTATCTGCTATTTGTGGTATAAATTACATACTTTTTACACTTTCATTCTATAGTGAAATACGAATTGATGGACTGGGGCAACTTATCTGAAGCTAAACATATTTTTGTTTTACAAAAGAAAGCCACAAGAATGACAGGTGTGTATAAAAGGACATACTGTAAAGAAGATTTAGTAATCTTTACCTTACCTTGTGAGTACATTTTTTTTAAATGATTTTTTATTTTAAAAATAAAGATTTTGTTAGTACTAATCAGAGACCAATAATTTTAATTTTAAATACAAGACACAAATGAGATCTCCGTCTATCCTCTGTTAAGTCTCAACTGTTATAAAAGAAGTTCACTATTCTACAATCTTCAGTGCTCTGCTTAATTCTTAGGAGCCGTGTGTCCATTATAGTGGCCAGCTAGTATTATCGTCATGACGTGATATAAAATACGTTGATATTCTTTAATTTTATATCACATCAAGGACATTGCACTTGATTAATTGTAATTTTTTTTCTTAAAAAAAAGGAGCAAAATCATTTCAGCTGCAGTCAACTGAAACCCTGTCAGCTTCCATGCGTACCATTTTTTATTTTAGTAGGTTATTTTACGACGCTTTATCAACAGCTTAGGTTGTTTAGCGTCTGAATGAGATGAAGGTGATAATGCCGGTGAAATGAGTCCGGGGTCCATCACCGAAAGTTACCCAGCAGCCATGCGTACCATTACACCAATTGTTCTACATGGGCCCTCCCCAGTCTTTACCACAGACTCAATTGACTGCAGTGGCCGGGATGCGAACCTGCGATCTTAGGCACAATATGCTGGCGGAACATATCTTGTGCACCTTAAACTGCTCGGCTAACGAACTCAATACGAATTTACCTGATTATGCAGGTATACGAACCCCTGGTTAAGAATTAGACATTTGCATGCAATAGTGGTATAAGTCTTCCAGCTTCAAAGGGTTAATTATCTTAAAGCTTTGAAGGGCCAAGAGATAAAGCTTAGGACAGAATTATAATAACATTTTCATACCTTCTATTCAACGAATAAATAATTGAGTTACATTTTTTTTTGGAAGTGCGATTAAAATGTATAAAGTAATACAAATAGTAATCCTACATATTGGTAAACCTAATTACCGATACAAATAGTAATCATACATAAATATTGAAGTATTGATAAATCTAATTACCGATACTGATATTCTATTTGGTGTACATTATTTCCGAAATGTAATCTAAAGACAATAAATGATGTAGAATGAACGTAAGTAATTGATTAACTAGCGGACTTACTCGTGTTAATTATGTAAGTCTGTGCGGCTTACAGCTGTTTCGGTGCTTCATCACACCATCCTCAGAGCCTACTAGATCTCGGCATCATCTCGAACTTCTCTGCCTGTTGTGTGGGTGCGTTTGATTGTTGAAAAGTGTTGAAAAGTGGAGTCAAATAGTGTGTGTGTACTGAAATTGATCTATGTGTTGAGAATTTGATCTGGGTGTGTTTTAGTGTGTTTGTATATTTCGTATTGTTCTAGTGTGTTGAGTTTTTGGTTCTTGGGTTGTATGTGTAGGATTTCCATGTCCGCATTTATATTATTGTATGTATGGTTAGCATTGGTTATGTGATCGGTATATGTAGATGTGTTCTTTGTAGCGTGTTTGGAATGATCTGCGTGTCTGTCCAATGTAGAACTTGTCGCAACTATTACATGTGTGTTTGTGTACACCTGTGTGGTCGTATTTATTTGTTTGTGTTTTTTGTGTGTTGAGATGTCTTTGTAGTGTGTTTTCTGTTCTGTATGCTATGTTGTATTTCTGCTTTGTGAATGAAGATGCGATCTTATGTGTATGTTTTCATATGTTAGTGTGATGTATTTCTTGTGTTCTTGTGTTTGTGTTTTGTTTTGCGTGTTTTTGTGTTTGTTAAGTTTTTGTTTTGTCTTTTTTATGATGTTGTCTATTATGTTTGGATTGTAACCGTTTTCTTGTGCTATGTATTTGATTGTGTTCACTTCTTCATTGTAGTGTTCTTGGCTCATGGGTATGTTGAGTAATCTGTGTACCATTGTCCTGAATGCAGCATGTTTGTGTTGTATGGAGTGGTTAGATGTGTTGTGTATGTGTGTGGTGGTGGTGGTTGGTTTTCTGTATATCTTGAAGGTGTGTTTGTTGTCAGTTTTTGTTATGGTGATGTCTAGGAAATTTATGGAGTTGTTGTTTTCAAGTCCCAGTGTGTATTGAAGTTTTGGGTGTAATTTGTTTATGTATTGGTGTAGTTTGTGTACTTGTCTTTTGTTTCCTTTGTATAGTATGAGTATGTCGTCTACGTATCTGTGGCAGTATATTATGTTGTCTGCATATATGATGTGTTCATTGTTGAGTATGTATGTTTGTTCTATGTTGTGTAAAAATATCTCTGCTAGTATGCTGGATATGAGTGATCCCATTGGCAATCATTCTGTTTGGATGTAGTATTTGTTGTTGTGTGTGAAATAGTTTTGCTTTTTTATGATGTCTGTGATTTGGATAATTTCTTCGATGTATTCTTGTGGTGTGTTGTTGTCTATGAGCATTTGTTTTAGTATCTGTAATGTGTCTTGTATTGGTATGTTAATGTATAAGTTAGTGATATCGAAAGATGCTAGTGTTGCACTGTGTGGTATGTGTTGTTGTTTTGTTTTGTTGACTAGATCTATAGTGTTCTTTATTGTTGTCTGTTTTCTGAATTTTATGTTGTTTCTGATGATTTTGTCCATGTGTGTGGCTAGTTTGTGTGCTGGTGCCTGTTTGTAGTTGATTAGGGGTCTGATAAGTATGTTTTCTTTATGTATTTTGAGTAGTGCATTGAGTTTAGGTGCTGCTGGTTTGATTGGTTTGAGTTGTTGTTTCATGTTGTGCAGTATTACGTGTTTGCTTTTGTTGATTGTGCTTTTTACTGTGTTGTGGTATTGTGTGGTGGGATCTTTTTCGAGTTCTGTGATGTTGTTTTGTTTAAAGTATGTTTCTATTTTGTTGTGCAGGTCTTGTTTGTGTAGTATTACTGTGCATGAAAAGTGGAGTCAAATAGTGTGTGTGTACTGAAATTGATCTGTGTGTTGAGAATTTGATCTGGGTGTGTATTATTGTGTTTATATATTTCATATTGTTCTAGTGTGTTGAGTTTTTGGTTCTTGGGTTGTATGTGTAGGATTTCCATGTCCGCATTTATGTTATTGTATGTATGGTTAGCATTGGTTATGTGATCGCCGAGATCTAGTAGTCTCTGAGGATGGTGTGATGAAGCACCAAAACAGCTGTAAGCTGCACAGACTTACATAATTAACACGAGTAAGTCCGCTAGTTAATCAATTACTTGTATTCAAGTGTTAAAAGTAGTGTACGCAAGATTCAAAATGGATGTAGAATGAACTTTGGTCAAATGCTGTAATTCTATCACTTTTATGTATTCGCGTGTAGTTTGTACATTATTACCATACACTGCTATTAATATAGAATATAGTTCTAATACTTGAGACTTAAGTTGGTAATACACGTTCCAATAGGGTTTCATTTTGACGATTATGATTAAAATTGTCAGAGGGAAAAATCTATTTAAAGAGTAAGAAAATAATCATGCATTGCTAATTCGAGTTTATGCTATATTGAACCAATTGTTCGTAAGTAGAACAAGATTAGATTGCCCTTTAGTGTCTTGTGTTAATGAAAGTTACATGCTGCAGTACAATCTGACAAGATTCTGGCTGCTATTAACATGACATGAGGCTTGCATTACACATGAAAGTAGGGCTTCAGTTTTGTATTTATATTTTAGCGATATAAATTACAATATAACGACAACAGCAACAACATAATAATAATAGTAATAATAATAATAATAATAATAATAATAATAATAATTTGATTTGATTTACTAGGATAATATTAATACTGGTAATGTGAATGGAGCAAATTGAAACTTAAGTATAAATTAAGACTTTCACAGTGTTCAGTGTTGTGCATAAGTTTTGCATTTTTGCACTGTGATAGACGCAGGTACATAAAATGTGTCAGTGGGGTGTATTGTTTCCATTGTCAGGAAAGGAAAGTATGTGTACCCAAGAGTTATTGGTTCTGTCCCGGAGAGAGCTCGTGATAATGGATTCAACAAGTAGCTTCCCTTTTCTTTGCCATTTTCAACAAATCCATGTGTACACCTCTTGTAGCACTACAGATGTCCAAGTGATATTCAGTTTCTTGCCTGATGTTTTCTTGCATCACTGAGTGACAGTTTTAGAAGCAGCTAGGATCCTCCGATGCAAATCCTCCAAATCTACCAGTGGGGTTCTGTAGATGATATCTTTTAACTACCGGTATCTTCAATAAAATAAATCGAAAGGTGTTAGATCTGGGGACCTGGCAGTCCATGCTATAAGTCCACCTCGTCCAATCCATTGCCCAGGGAAGCAGTTATTCTAATGTTCTCAAAGACATGAAAGGTGCAAGGTGCATGATCATCAATGAAAGCCACCTTCTGCAGAATTAATTCTCATTATTGATCCTCAACAGCTTACTGTAGCAAAGTCGTATCATGCAGAGATGTCGTTTGGTTTAAACTTCTGCATCAACTGAATTTTGTGTGTACGAAGACGCAATTTCTTATGAACAACATCATAGATGGTCGACTTCGGAATTCCTAGTTCCCTGCTGGCACAATAAAAAGCTTAGTCAGACTCTGTTGGAATGCATCTCCGATTGTTTCAGTTTGTTGCTCAGACACTTTCTTACCACGTGCTCGTTTCTCTACAAGGAAGTCGGTTTCAAGGAGCTGTTTAATGTCATGTTGTTATTGTGTGTCTTTCAGGCTGTTGTTGTTCGCTATTGTCGATATGTTCTCTACGCTGTCACAGGAAATTTGAATTCATCAAGCCAGTAGCAACATTCAACTTTCTGTTGCACTGTAAACACCATTTTGGTTACCGGTAATCTTTTAGTAATAATGTTTCCGTCTAAGGCTTATCTAATTCAATAATTTGTTTTTAATTTGATTTTACAACAAACGTCTTCACTCACTAGTGAGCATCTTCCGGTCTTATAAATTTAATATAACATGAAATAGATTAACAGTTTAAATACATAAATAACACAAAAATAATTGCATGGTGCTTGGCATGTTTTACATGACATATTTGCAAATTGTAACTGTAACCACTTTATAATTTGCAAATGTATCATGTAAAACATGCCAACCACACATGCAATTATTTTTGTGTTGTTTATGTACTTAAACTGTTGATCTATTTCATGTTATATTTATAAGACCTGAAGATGCTCACTGATGAGCAAAATCGTTTGTCATAAAATCAAATTAAAAAAAATTATTGAATTATATAAGACTTAGACGAAAACATTATTACTTAAAGATTATTAACTGGCTTATCGGTATTAAAAAGTCTATAAAATTGACCATTTTGATGTTAGTTGTGTACAATAACACTGCCATCAACCAAGGGTTGCAGTGATGGCAACGTCGAAACCTGAAAAGTTCCTCTATCATTTCCTGCAAACAGCATTTTCGTACATATATTACGTACTGAGTTACAAACCTTTTATATTGGTTGTTTTTGTCCCAGACACCAGGTATTCAACATACTTTGTATACGCCATAATGAAAAAAAAATATTGGCTTGTTTTTAAGTAGTGTTAAAGGTATCTTCTGTATAAGCCATGAAGGTGCATGAGGGGCATGGAGGTAGAGCCATGTTTTCCTGACTTCGGCATTAGACTGAGGTGGTGTGGTCGAAACCACTCTCTGACCACCTTTCACTCCTGGGAAACAGCTAGTACCGGTATTCAATTTGATAGGAGGTTGAGTGAACCTCGAGGCCATTCTGGCTTTTTGGCAATGAGAAAATCACATCACCACTTGGGTTTGAATCCAGGAACTTTCAATCTATGGCCAATTGCTCTACCAAATGAGCTACCCAGCCGCCCATTATTTGTAAATAGGTAATATATTTCTCATAATTATTTTTAAAAAATCTCTGCAACATAATAATTTTTTTATTTCAGTTAGGTAGTGGAATACTGTGAGAGCAACATGAACAGAAATCTTCAATCGCCATCACATCTTACAGAATTTGCACCTTTAAGCCCCGAGCCCAGTCAGCCTGGTGTGGGATTTCTTTTGTCAAAGTTCTTTAAATTTAACAAAGGTAAGACATAACTTCATAACATTTAAAAGAACTATATTTCAACCCAGTTTTTTCTATGTTACCAAGCATTCTAAGTGATGATTTGATTTAATGTTTTCACATATAGTAGACCTGTCACTTACTAAAGTTAGTACGTATACATAATACCATGAATGTGAGTACAGTACAGTGTACTCTGTTCACAGTCTTCATGTACCTATGTATAGTGTGTTCAGTGAAACCTGATACAAAATTAAAATGCACTATGCATGGATGCCAACTTTCGGAAATCTTCAGACATGCTCCCCAAAAAATGGTATTCTAAACCACCGTTGCAAAAGTTATTCTGGTAGTTGATGAGCTCTTAAACAATAACTACTGCTACTACTACTGCTGCTGCTGCTGCTCTCAGTGGTTTGCGACAGTGCCCTGTGTTGCAAGATTTATTTTAACGATTTTCGCAATTATTCAGTTTAAATTCATGGCTTAAATGGTTTAATTTAAAAAAAAAAGATTCAAGACATCAACTATTCAGAATATTTTTACCTATCTGCGTGTATAGCAATCAGATATTTCTCTTGGGGGGTTACCACAATAGAGCACTGCAAACATTGGGCAAAGACTATTTTTTTCCTGTTTAACAATGCTTCATTGAAGAAAAATGTAATAAGAGTTCTGTTATAATATTTAATATTAGGATCACCTCTTAAATGTTGGTGCACCAGTCCCCTTCCACCCTGTATACTAATAGCTGTCTGTCTAGAAGGGTTGTCATGACTACAACTTCTTACCTGTACAAGACAATAAAGTAACTTATTCTTTTACATCTCATCATTTTTAGTGGCATGTTCAGCAAGCTCTGACAAAATTTAAGTCATGCTCAAGTGATAGATTATGCCCAAAGTGAGTCTTTATGGAATTAATTTTAAGCAGAGATTAATAACTAAACAGAGATAAGAACATATCAAAATTTTATTTTCATTGTAAGGGAAGAAATTGTATAATAACATTGTAACACTTCAGTGTATAAAAAATGTTTCCTTCTTACGCAAGATACAAATTTTATTATGTATAGACTGTCTGTATTAGCTTCAAAACACATTACATTGATGACAGAATTAAATATTTTGATAGACTTTTTCGATATTTGTTATAATTTTCTATACTTTATTTACCTTACTGAATTACATTAAAGAATTTTTTTCTAATGTATTAAACTTAATGTTATTTGATATTACTTTTTTTTGATAAAAAGAAAAATAAAACCAACTTTTAAAATACAATTAATTAATAATGTGTAAGTTAAATTAATTTGTAGTAATAGTTCTTTTTATCATATTTGCAAGGTGGTCCAGTGACTGATTTCAATGCTCCATCATCAACAGGAGTGTCCCCTGATATGCCTGTTCAAACAGATTGGCAGTCAGCTGCAGAAAGCTTGGTTAGTATCTTAAGTTAAAAGCATGTAGAGGACAAATGCTATTATGGTATCATATTATCTTGTTTTTCATTAGCAGGTTTAATTTGAACTTCACAATGAGAAATTATAGTTTACAAATTGCCATTTTTTAATGCTATATTGACTTCATAATGTAACTCGTCTCAAATATGATTGTTGGCTGGTTTCCATTGCACTTAGATATTATAAGATCTTCGTAAACCCTGTAAGTCTGACAGTGCTGAAATCAATATTGCTGAGATGGGGCATCTATAAGGAAAAATTCTTTCACTTTTGTAAGAAAGAGATCGTAATGAATACTGGAAGAATTGAATTTTGGGCGAAAAACTTTGCCTGAAGTTTTCTCGTTCAGGGACAAAGTTATTTTGTATGTTGTAAACCTACGATGCAGGTGCACCTGATTTTGTTTCCTTAAGGAAAAACATGCAAAAGATTTTATCGTCCCATAAATCAATCACCATAGCCAGGTTTCAACATGTGTATTTCGGATTTAATGGCAAACATTGTATTCACCCGACAACAGGAGATAATTTGTTACTGATGTTTTTAGAAGTTACAGTTGAAAAGTTTTGCACATGAGTTTGTAACTTTTGAAAAAAATAGGGTATGAGGAGCTTGCTGTGAGTCTTTGAATGTCACTGTTGTCATCGAAAATACACGAAAACAGATATCCAGGGAATAAGGTTGCCAACTCTCTCGTATTTCCAAGATCTCCTGTATTTGCCCCTAATTTTTAAGACTCCCGGCTCCCATATTATTCTTCTCTTCGAGTATTTTTCTCCCTTATTTTTGCATTTTATAAAATCTTTTATTCTAAACATTTGATTTTGCCGCGAATGATGATAATTTATATGTTTAATTTTGTTGTTCAAGACAGACATTATAATGTGCAGACTTTGTAGACGGTAATGCTTGTCAGAAATGAGTTTTAGTGATCACCCGTTTAAAATGAAACTTATGTTAATGTTGTAAATGTGGAAAAACCGGCTAGTTTTGTACAAAGTAGTAATGCTCATATAAAGAGGATGTTTTATCTCATGAACAATAATTGGACAGATGTTCGAAACAGGAGTACGACACATCTAAACAAATCAGAGCCGCAAATGGCAGTCTAATTCAGTATTACGCAAGACAAAATCTGTCTCAAAATATTCTTAATTTAAGCCTAGCTGCCGAAGTGTAAAATAAAGTGTTGTTTTTTATAGTAACTGAACCGAATAATTTGTAAATTTTCTGTGTGAAATTTTGTCGATTCCTTGGTCTCCCATATTTTCATCAAAAAAGTTTGCAACCCTGCCAGTGAAAGTGAAAACAAACAGTGGAATTGTATACTGAACGATAATAGACTGATTACTGATGGTCTCACGAACAAATGCTGTCGGCCTCTTCAGGCTGTACACAGGACACGACTGCTTAGCTGCTTCTACATCGACTCAACATAAATGATTATCCAAAAGATGGTAAATGTAAGTTCTCCAAAAGACCAGCATTAGCAACCGACCAACAATTCAAACCATTCAGGAGTTACAAGCTTGTGTGCAGGACTTTCCAGCCACTCCTCACAATATTGATTACCTACTACAACACTTTTAATATCAATACATGTATGAGATTATTACCGTCAGGGTCTTATTTAATTGACGCAATGTTAGTGAAAATGAAGGCTTTTTAAAATCCATTTCTTACATTGTAAACGTTTTAGAATGTAATATGCAATGTTAGTGAAAATGAAGGCTAGTTTAAGACGATTTCTTACAGTATGAACATTTTGGAATTTTAATTTAAGCATTTTTTCCGAACATATTTTACTCCCTTATAGGAACAACGAGACACAGTTCCTAGCGAATTGGTGACACCTTTCCCAGTGGATGTTGGTGAAGGAAGGAGCCTTCCCAATGTACTCAAAAGAATCAGTAATCTTCTAGCTCTCAAAAGCACAGTAAGTATAACATATGTAATTAATCAATGAATTTAGTTTTACACTGCTTTTGTTTTGGTTGCCATTCAGGATGCTAGTTTGTGCTCAGTAGACTCAACACTTAAGACAGGTTGTTCTGATTATTAATACCTAAGGAATTTAGTGTTTTGTACATTAGAACATGTTCGGATCGTCTTCTGGTGTAAAGTGCCAATAAACTAAAGAAAAATAGATGCTTTCATCCCAAATTCTTCCTTGTTCCCTTCCCCCCATGGTAATTCAGTTTCTGTGTTTAAAACAGAAAATTATCAACTAACTGTTCTCTAGTATATATTTTAATGCTGTTAAATAGTAAGAGAAAAAAAATAATCCACTGAATAATCACTCCCCAAGTTATTTTTTGAAATTGTCGTACACTTTATGACAAGCTTGTATGGTACTGGTAGCTGCTTAATAATAGTGATAGCTTATAAAGAGTGTCTAAAAAATGTCAACACATATAGGTAGTCACACTTACATACACAAACTTCATAATATCTCCACTTGTTCAACACATGCCCGGAACCTTTCCTACTGATATTCAGAGCTTGGATGCGCCTTTTAGTGAAATTTTCTGAAATCATATACATTATTCTGTCTAGCAGATCGTCAACATTACTTGGCTTGGTTGCATATACAGTCTTTCAGCATACCCCTCTGCCAAAAATCACAGGGAGTAAGATCCGGCGAACATGCTGGCCATTGCATTGGTCCTCTTCTACCAATCCATCTTCCTTGAAATGTTTCATTAAGATACGTTCGGATATACTAAGCAAAGTGAGGTGTAGTATCATCCAAGATTTTCCATACAGTTGACCTGGAGAGACCAGATTCTGCACTGTATTGTCTTGTTGATTTGCGTGGACTATGTAAGAAAGCTTTTTGTACAGCAACTATATTTTCAAGGAATTGGCCTTTATGTGGTCGACTGCTTTTTGCTTTGCAATTGTCAGTAACTGAGTCAGTTTCGACAAGCTTGTCTTAAATGTGATAAATAGTTAATCTAGATGGTGGATCACTGTAGAAATAGGCTTCATATTTTTTGCGAATCATTGTAGGGGATTGAAACACCTCCATCCCTGCCGAAATTTTTCGTCTTTGCTCCAAGCTGAATTTTGCAGCCATTTTTATAATAAAGATGAAAACAAATTCATTGTAACCATGGAAATACAATGGCCTATCTTATTTTGAAGAAATTAAAACATATTATCCCCAAAATTCTGTGTAATAATAATCTGTGGCGCCACAACCCTTGAAGGGCCTAGACTGACCAGTTGGCTGCTGACCTCACGTTCACATGCCGAAGCAGAGGTGGACGATCATACAACCAGAATGGAGGTATCGTGTGGTTAGCATGATGATCCCCCCAGCCGCTATAGCTGGCTTTCGCAACCTATTGTAGCTCCTCAAGTGCACCAGTCTCATACACTGGCCGAAATTTCATGAGAAACTTTATTCCCCATGAGGATTCTAACCAGCACACATTCCATAACTCGAGTCCTAGGCAGGATTCCTTAGACCACGATGCCACGGTGTGGGACCAAAGTCCTGTATATAAGCACATAAACTGAATCACTACCCATATAAGTATTAACATTCTTTATAGACATGGTGTATAATGAAAATTGCCAGGTTGTTTTTGCTTTAACCTTTATCTTATTAATACTTTTTGTGCTCTTCTGTTCTGAACTGGCTTCTATAGCTCTTTTGGCTTCTAATCAAAAGATGGTCCTGAATAAGTTATATTTGTAGTAAGTTATGTTCCATACCTATATGCCAATAAAATGGTGTTTATGTACAGGGATTGCAAGCATATAAAGACACCGACTTCAAACAGTATTGGATGCCAGATTCTGTGAGTAAGGAATGTTATGACTGTGGCGAGAAGTTTACAACATTCAGGCGTCGACATCATTGTCGAGTATGTGGACAAATCTTCTGCTCTCGATGTTGCAATCAAGAGATTCCAGGAAAGATCATGGGGTGTACAGGTATAGAAACATTGTCTTTTATATGGTGCTTTTGAATAGTGTACTTTCCTCTTCCATCTTCGTACCTACTTAAAGACATAAGTGAGATAGACAGATGAACAAAAATCTAAATGAATGTCATAACTGAGGTGTGTTGGAAACAGGATTTTGAATAAAATGATAGTTACAAAATCAGTTTTTATTAAATTCTTGTAGGATGAAATCATAGAAAGTATAGATACAATAGAACTCCAATTATCAGGACTAATTAGGGATTGACATGATCCGGATATGCAAAAATTAACATAATTAGGTCATAAATTAAAATCAGCAAACATTTTCGCTTTTCCACAGATGATAGGGCCAGAAAGAGGATTTTCATTTGACCTTTGGTGTAGAAATCAATGTAAATTTCAGTTTCAAGCTTAGAAACCACACAAAATAACCAGATGGGGGTGAATTTATTTTGCAACATATTGCACAGTCTTTTGGAACAGAGAAAAGTATTTTCTGTCAGTGAATAAGTAATTAATAAATTTCTTGAAAATCGATCCAGATAATTGACGATCCGAATATTTGGTTTTCGAATAATGTATTGGAATTCTATTGTGATTTTAATGAGACTATTACACTTTTACGTCATGCTACTTTTGACCAATAAAATGGTACGAAAGAACATCTTTCAACCAATTATGTCTGCTTATCGCACAATTTTATCACTTCCCTAGCATTTGTTTATTTTTATCACTCTAGCATGTGTGTATTTTTATCACTTCCCTAGCATTTGTTTCTTTGTTTGCCAACATTTCAAACTGAAAATTCTTTACTGTACTATAAAACATACTTTGCGACCGTCATTTGTTTCCCACATAGACAGTCGACTGAAAATGATTCCTTTCAAATGTTTTGGTGAAGCTAACATTAGTGAAATAGAATTTTAGTAAGTCAATTAATATTTTATTGCATTGAAGTACATTATTTCTTCTAATCGTGTAATAGTCAATTAAATCCCACTCGAGTTTTGATTTTCTCTTTGATAAATCAAAACTTCTAGTGAGATTACTGTTGGTAATGCTTAAGAAATAAAGACTTGACTTAATTCCTGTTATTCTTAGTGGAGTATAGGGCATCTGTGAGACATATGTAGTAGTATATCCTCTCACTCCATCAGGAGCATAGAGCATCTTTGAAACACGTCCTTCTATCTCGGTTCCTTATCAACATTTTAACTTCATTCCATGTCTTGCTGCATGTCTTTGCCTCCTGTAAGATTGTCCTTTCCAAGTACAGTAAAACCTCGTTAATCCGGACTAATTGGGAGGATAAGTTGACCGGTTCAACAAAAGTCCAGATTAACTGAAATAACCTAAAAGAACAATAGAAAATGCATTAAAACTCCGTGTATAGCAACAAAACATGTTTATTATGATGTATTTAAAGGGCATAGACCTAAATATACCATACAGTACAGTAAAATTAAAGCAATACATACACTGTAGTACATGAGTGATACCCATAATTATGATTATGTGCCCAACGGACCTGACTCTGCATCATTCGAAACTCTTGCTGCGGAAGTTGATTTGAAGTACATGTCTGGGACAGTTTGGATTGTATTTCCTTCACTAATAATTCGCAGAGGTGTCTCAAGTGGGCAAATATTCTTAGCCATTAAGGAGCTATATGACAAATGCGATTGTTGACTTCTAGCCACATTTAAAACAGTACATTCTCTTTTTGCCTCTTATTTACACTTCAAACCTTTGTTTGTGTAATCGATAATAATATTTGTTTGTATAGTTTAATTACTTTAATGCAAACTTGATGGATTTTCTTTATTTTTAGTACTATAGGTGTAATATTCTAATTATTGTAATTCCATAGTTATAATTTTTTTTTTGCCTGTCTGGATTAAGCAAAGTCCGGCTTATCGGGGTCTGTATGTTTAGGTCTTCCTACTTTCCATTCGTCCTGTGGATTCCAGTCCAGTGCTTGCTTCTCGAGTGAACCATATACATCGGGATTTATTGTTGGCCAATCTCTTCATCTTACTTTAGTTGTTTCCCAATCTCTTAAATTCAAGTTTTCTTTGGACGACCTCACATTCGAGAACCCTAAGAGTTGCAATTAGAGATGAACAAAAATAACTGCCGCTCTTGCTCGCTGTGTTCGTTGCATTTGTCTTTTGAGTCACGTCTCGTCATTCTCGTGCACTTCGAGTCTCGCTCATCATTCTCGAAGTAGCATTTGGTCGGCGTGGAAAGATTTCGTAACTTTGAATAACATACATCATTGAAATAAATAACATTATAAATGTTTAAATGAGACAAAAAGACAAAACGGAACAGTACCTTAGTTATCAAAATGTTCTGGTTTTATTATATGATATTACCTATGGTTATATAAATAGAAAAAAACAATTCTTAGATAAATTTGCATTTCTAAGAAACATAAAACATAACGTTAATATCTTTTTACTTGAGATTGCACACTTGACCTCAAACATATGAAAAGAAAATTCCTAGCCTTTTAATAAGGACCTAGTAATTAAATAAAGACTGGGGAATGGATTATTATACACTGAAAGGTACAGATGATGTTTCAGATAGGCTATTTGATTGTTTATATGTATATAACTGTTGCCAAAGTAGATAAAAGTTCAGTCAGGTATAAACAACTAGCGATTCTAGGCTGCTTGACGTTCGGGACTTCGGGAGTGATCAATTTCGACGTTTCGAAACACTCACAAGCAGTCTTTACGTCAACGACGCGACGTATACAACATTATTGTGCAGGTTTTCGGCTTTGCGGGCGCTGTTAGTCTTGCTTTCTCGATTGTTGTTCATCTCTAGTTGCAATCATGCGTCGATTTTTCAATGGCTTCAGTGATATTCAATTCAGTGCCATTTCCTCTCCTTTATTTGAATTTCAATTGACTGTTGATTTGTTACCTTCCATAATTTTTCATTTGTTATGATAATATCTGGCCATTGTATTTTCATAATTCGACTTAGGGAATTGTTAATGAATATTTTAATTTGGTTTGTAGTAACTTGCCGTGTTTTACAGCCATAAAAGAATGTTGACTTCACGTTGGTGTTAAAAATTCGTAATTTGATTCTTCTGAAAATATTTCGGTTCTTCCACAGAGAATACAGTTGAACAAATGCCCCTTTTACAAAATGTGTTTAGTTAGAATTAATATCACACGTGTACTAATCTGGTTTTTAAAGTTTAATAAAAAGTTTTGTTTTGATTTTATTAGGTGGAATTACAGAAATAACAGAATGTAAAGAATAGAAGTAAACATGAAATTGATTTTAGTGTTATATTTCTTACTGTTCTCAAGTTTCTGTTTTGCAGGCGACCTACGAGTGTGTACTTATTGCTGCAAGGTGGTGCTCTCATACCTACAGTCAGCAGATATGGGTGCGGACCTCTCTGCTGACCTTAGAGCCTTGCAGGAAGACCTGCAAATCAAATTTGGAAACTTAGCCTCTCCTTTAACTTCAGCTTCGCAGAGTAGTACAAGCAGTACATGTGGTAATATTGCAGAAGGTCAGGAGAGCTCAACAGGCTCCAGTCGAAGAAAATTATCACTTGGTTTCCAGGAAGACAGATTTGCTTTGGGCAGGTAAGCATTGCAAACTAATTGTGCTGGTTTCAGGTTGGAGCGATTCGTACGTTAACTGGTACTTGTTTAGAGATTCTTTTTGTTATATAAGTAGTTTAGTTGCAAGAAGTAAGATATTAAATATTATTTAAAGTGAATACATTTATATTTTAAAAGTTTCCCTAAAGTTTTGACACAATATTTTAATGGATTAACAAAAGAAGACTTTGATACAGTTGATGAATGTTTCATTATTCGTATTTTGAAAGAATAAAACCCTAACCATTCAGGTGCCATAGTGTTATCTAAAAGAAAGATCTTAAGAATCTAGAATAAGAGGATTAGAACAATAATGTCGCAGCTAGTTTCATCTACTGCTTATTTGTTACTTAACTAAGACTTGTATGTCAAGTTAACTTTGAAAATATCTGTGAAATTTTAATATATTTCTAAAGGTGTTACAACATGAAGTATACTCTTTTTGCTGTAAGAAAAATCCTAATGTAAACACAAGCACATGGCTGTCATATCCGTGATTGGCTTCTGGTCGAAACACTCACACAATGCAGGAAAATATAGTTCCGTATTTGGAAACCATAATCTTGTATTATTTGAAAACAAAAATTGAATTCTAGTTATTATAAACGATGAAACATATAACTTCACTCTTATGTAAAAGAAAAGCTACTCTAATATTGTGTTATTTATTTTGAAAGCGGATGAATACTAAGAGTAATACCAAGATAGTCTGTTCTTGTAATATGCTGGCGCCACTTGAGCTTGTTCTTGTAAGCACGTAATAGTATGGCTTCTGCATCCTCTGGGTGTGTGGTTATTAAACATGAGTTGAAACCCTCTCAAAAGCGCGGAGAGAAACAAATAGTGTCGAATGTATATAATAAGTTAAGCGAGTAGAATCCAATTAATTAATTATAAAGTAACAGTTTCCTAAGCAAACGAATGCATAGTAGTGAGGTTAGGTCTACTTTGACGAGTAACAGGAAATTTTTAACATGAAACAGAATGTACAACAGTGGGTGGGATCACTTACTGAGAATCTCTGGTGCCAAACTGCGGCCAATCAAGCCTCACTTCAGTCACGTGCCATTGTTTACTAGAAATCTATTTAGTAGAAGAGAAGTAATTCTCCTTAATAGATTTACAGTCTCTCACCTATCTAATCTCAGCCATTCTACTAACTTTGCAATGATGAATATTTTCAACAAATACAGTAAGTATCAGTTGTTATTGGACCTATTGGGGGATTAAATCAAATTTCAATCCGAAAAATCCTAACATATTCTTCAATCGTGGGATTATTCTTACAACGAAAAGATTATAGATTTTATGCCAGTATTTCGTAGTACCTTGGAAATGTTCATACTTTACTCCATAATTTGTAACTGTGTTTTGAATGTATTTTCTATGTACAGTCAGGTTTGCCTGATATGGAACAAACATGGCCAATTAAGATTTTGATATTTGGATAGACATTAATTGATAACTGTCTTTTTGATATATTGATATATATGAACAGCAACTTTTTTTTGTTATACTATTAAACATGTAATTTCTAATAATATTTTTGAAGTGGTCAAGTTTACTCCACTGAGTTATATTGATTTTATAACAGATTTATAGAACATATCGCACCCCTGTAAGAAGATTGCCACAATTCAGAAAACACTGTTTTCGGGAAATGAGGAGTTAGAAGTCAATGTCTTGCATTTTAAAATCATTGTCAAAACTCCTTGAAATGCCGTCTATGGACAGGACATTAAATTAAACTTGTGACATTCTTCTGACTTGTAGAATACAAAATATACTATTAGATTGCATATGTAACTCAAAATCAACTATTTTTGACTTGTGGCAGTCTTCCTGCAGTGGTGCGATATATTTAATTTTTTGTATTTATGTAAACACATTTAAATTATATTTTACAGGGCGCAAGCATCTACGAGTAATTACATGAGTATGGAAGAACGCTGCCGTGTACTACAGAAGTCAGCCTCTCTTCGAGCTCTGTTTGAGGATCTCTGTCGTCCAAACACAGGACTCACTTTGCAGACTCACCGTTATCGTTTACGCAATTATCATAGTTGTTTCCTTGGCAGTGAGCTTGTTGATTGGCTTCTAACACAAAGTCATGCAGCTACACGGTGAGTCATTCACTTTACGTTTAGTTTTGATTAAAAAGCTCCTCATTTTACTAAGTTTTTATTTTTCTTTATGTAATGAATTGCTTTGTTTCTCGTATTATTTTCTGGAGATGTTCCTCCTATTTTTGATTAACACATAAGGAGCTCGATTACGTGCTGAGAGACGAAAAACTGAATTTATTCTGATGCTTATTTAGTTAATGGGTTGGTGTGTTGACAGAGCTCGTGTAGTTATTAAGGAAAAATAAGTGTTATAAATAAAATCAGTCTGTAGACAAGACCTGCTGTGATAGTCCAGAGGATCTAAGGAGTGTGTGCCCAGTTATAACAATGAAGGTCGTCAGTTGGAGGCCATAACAGAAAGACTATTCTACTAGATGAGAACGCTGTCAAATAATGAGTTAAAAGTTTTGTATGTGAGAAGAATATTGCATGTAATTGTGTTATCACTTAGGCCTACTATAAACAGTTGAAAACCCCTCTTCATAAACAGGATATTTAGGGAAATGCAGAAAAATGAAGAGTTAGGGAAGATGGTGCAGTCCATTTGAAACTGGTGGACTAGATGTAAATATTTGGCACCGTAATGATGGTGATGATAATGCTAATAAAGTTCACTGCTATAGAGTAATGTTCATTGTGTCTGACTGCAAAAATAGTGAATCAGGATCGAATAATAGTTGGTATAAGTTGCCTAGTTGAGGTTTTACTGGGGTTTTCCGTCAACTCATTAAAGTTAAATGCTAGGTAACTTTTGACACAACCCTGGATTCATTCCGCCATTATCATCACCATCTTCCTCCATCCTCCCTACTTCCATACACATACATACTGTATATCATCTTATATCATACTGGGCTAACAAAATCCGACCTAATGGGTGCCCCAATCTCAGAACAGGATTCGTTATAATTGCCTAAAAGAGGAAGAGACAGAAATGACTACACGTCAGCATGTGCGCCGTTAATAAAAAAAAAAATAATAAAATAATAATAATAATAATAATAATAATAATAATAATAATAATAATAATAATAATAACGATGATGATGATGATGATGATGATGATAAATTCGTTGACGAATAATTCACTGTCTAGCATCACATCTATATCGCATGAAATTTATAACTCTGAAGACTGCACCATCTGCAAGAACCAAAGCACTAAAATGAATGGAGAACATCAACTTCATTGCCGAAAACTGGATTCTAATCTCCAGAAGACGAAGAATCTCTCAAAACTGTACTGGAATGCCAAAAGACTCATGGATTGAATCCTTACATCTCGCCATTAGATAACAATAACAATAATTCACTGTGAAATTGAGTAACATATTCGACGGACTTCTGTATTTCTACGATCTACTCAGATTGATTCAACTTATGCTGAGGTCACTTATAGCTGATTGAAAGTATCAAGATCTACGAAACATTACCTTCTTGTGGACACTACAAGTTATGTAGGTATTTTAATAACTAGTAGAACTGTGTGCCTGTAGTATTATTTTAGCTGCAATAACTTTACAATACAATGATTTTTCAGAATAAAATTGACCAACTAGGGACTACTTTTCTAATGGAGGCCATGACTGTTTGGCCAGCACCTGCATAGAATTGGAATATATCAGTCCCCTAACTGCCCATTATGCAACTCAAACCAAGAAATGGATTTGGAACACCTCAAAATCTGTGCTTCTGTGGTTGACCATGACAGTATCTTCGAAAAATATTTGAGTGCAAGAGGACAAATGACTTTGTCAAACACCTGACATTAGAAAACAACAACTTTTCTAATGGAAACTTGGGCCAAAGTTGTCATGTGCTGATAGGCCTATTTATTACAAAGTTGTGGGAGAATATACTGTATATCAACAGTTCATGATACCATCTCTTGGCACTATCCCATGATTTTCTGTTGCGTATTTCTGTCATGACAATAAGGTACCAAGCCTCAGGTGATGAAAAACAGTTCAGTACCAAGAAAAAGAAATTACTGAACAACAATCAATGTTGAGCATTGAACATAGCTACTTTACTTCCACTGTACATGGGACAGGCTTGTTTACTGTTTACTTCTAGTCTACCAATACTTCAAATGGTCTGTAGTTACATTAGCACGACATCAAACATGAATTGGGTGGTCCTCCAACACGAAGCACTGAGATCATACTTTCATGTTCTTGCAGGATTCAAGGTACAGCTATTGGGCAGGCCCTAATAGAAGCAGGTTACCTAGAAAGTATAGCTGAGCAGAGCTTCCTTGATGGTTATGCTTTGTATCGGCCCCGTCAAGCATTATCTCCACAGCAATACAGCAGTCCAAGCAGTCCGATTGAGGAAAATGGAAGGATTAGCCAGGAAGCACAAGAACCTTTGTGGGTCAAGCAGATCCCGCAGCAAGATTCTACGACCACTGGTAAGTTTTAAGATACCAAGTGTGTGAAGTTAACAAAATTTATTGACAGTCTTCAAAATAAAGCAACAATTAAATTATAAATACAATAAAACTCCCTTTTAACGAATCTCTGGGGGACTAATTTTTTTTCTCAAATGTGGGTTTAATTTATTTGGATTCATTATGTTAATGGAAAATAGCATAAGACGTTTGTATTGGACTTTTTGTGTTACTGGTGAATATATAAACGTCACAACATTTTGAAGGCTGGTGGCATTAGTTAAAAAAATTCTGAAGGTTAAATCTTTCTTTCTCTTTAGATTAAAATCAAAGTAAGAAAATAAGGTATACTAAAGTTAAGACCGTTGCAAATGGCTAAATGTACATAATTGATTAACCTGATGTTTGTTTCCAAGCATCCACCATGTTAAATCAAGATCTTCTTGAATTTCTGAATTTTACTTACCTGGTGGAATTGAATCCTATTTCTTGACTCTGAACACCATTATCTCGATCCATTATTCCGATGATAGGGACGTAAATAATGATTCATTCATATGATTAATTAATTAATTCAGTCATAGTGTTTTCTGCCCAAGAGCAGGTCTTTCACTGCAAACCAAGCATTCTCCGATCTTTCCTTTTACCGCCTTCCTCTTAGTCTCTGCATATGACCTATATATCTTAATGTCTATCTGATATCGTCTTCTGCCCCGAACTTTTCTCTCATTCACCATTCCTTCCAGTGCATCCTTCAGTAGGCAGTTTCTTCTCAGCCAGTGACCCAACCAGTTCCTTTTTCCCTTCCTGATCAGTTTCAGCAGCATTCTTTCTTCACCCGCTCTCTCCAACACCACGTCATTTCTTAGTTTGTCATCAATTTCACACACTTCATTCTTCTCCATATCTATATTTCAAATGCTAGTTGCTCTCTTCGCTTCGTCGTAATGTTCATGTTTCTTTCTGGTACAGTGCCACACAGTAGACTTCACTATTTTCTTTCTTAGTTCTTTCTCCAGAGGTCCGCAGAAGATGCTCCTTTTTCCGTTAAAAGCTTTCTTTGCCATTGCTATCCTCTTTTTGACTTTCTGGCAGCAGAAAATAATGATTAGCAGAGTTTAATTGTGTTGTATGTGAGAAATGATTGCTAAGTTTTGCCCAAAGCCGTTTCACTCAGAGACTGTACTTATTTTTAAAAAGAAGCCACGCAAGGATATTTACTAGTTAACAAAAATCCACTGACCTCAGTCTGGTTTGATCTCGCGAATATCTAATCTAATGGGTTTATAGTAAGTGCAGAGTATGACTATTTTAAATATAGGAATATGTTGTTTTAATTTTTACAGAAGGAAACGAAAAATTAAAAAGATGAAGTAAAAAATGAAGTTGTTTCTATTTAATATTAAAAAGGTTTGGAATATTAATTAGTTTACAACAGATGAATGTTTATAGCATTGTATATTCTTTTATTCTTAATGCTTTATTTTACAGTTGGTCTGGTATACTTGCGTATACTCACAGTAATCATCATAAACAGTAGAATTCCTCTTAACCGGCACCAGAGGGATCAGGCTAGTTCCAGATACGAGATTTTGCCGGATAATTGAATAAATACTTGTATGTTCAAAAAAAAAGTTCGTATTTCATGGTGCCAAATGTTGAAACTGCGGCCATGTGAAGCTTATTTTTCTATCGCTTGTTCGTAACTGAATAAACATAAAAACTGTGTGGATTTTCTTTATTAGAATACATCACACAACTCAAATATACATTAATTTTAGGTTCGAATATTCACTGAAAACGAAAGTTCGTGCAAACATCCTAATGTGGCAACACTGACGGCCCGAACATAACTAAATAAACATAACTGAGTGGATTTTCTTTATTAAAACACATCACACAACACAAATAATCCTCAAAATCTGTGCTTCAGTGGCTGGCCATGATAATATCTTTGAAAAATATTGGAGTGCAAGAGGTCAAATGACTTTATTGTCAAACGCCTGGCATTAGAAAACAACAACACAAACAATACACTAATTATATTGATACAGCGTCGTTAAATAACAAAGTAAAAAAAAATAATATGCACTGAAAACGAAAGTTTGTGCGAACTTTCTAATGTGACAACACTGACAGCCTGAACATAACTAAATAAACATAAAAACTGTGTGAATTTTCTTTATTAAAACATATCACGCAACACAATAATACACTAATTTTAGATTGGAATATTCACTGAAAACGAAAGTTCATGCGAACTTCCTAATGTGGCAAAACTGATGGCCCAAACTGTCAATGTGGCAGATTTAAACATTTTTTTTTTTTTTTGGCCAAGCCAAAAGTGCTGTTTTTTGGTATTGCTGGTTATTTGGGTGCCAGTTACGAGGGATTTTACTGGTTGGAAATTCATATTGCATTGTTTCGTATTTGGATCAATAAAAAAATTATAATTTGTAATAAATTCACTTTCTTATTTATTTTGTATACCCAGTTTATCTTTTCTTTAATTCCACCCACACACAATTTTATTAGTAAAATTCGTGTTGATGAAATGAGTAACCTATCGAGAATGTATTAGAATACAATTAACAGTAATTATTTTTATATTAATTGTGTTCGTAGTAATTGTACTAGCAAATAATCAATATCAAATCATAATATTTGTAAAGGTAAATGATTAATATGAGTGAATACATTGCATGCAGTTTAATAAAATTCCTTAATTTATTTCAGTCGAAATTCGTAAAGAAATTATAATCTTTGTTGTTGTAAATTTAACAGTATTTTTGTGCAATAGATTCCGAGTCAGACTGCCAATTATCAGAACGTGATGAGACTCTGAGCTTACCATCTTCAAACTCAACATTCTACTTGGATCTCAATGTTGCTGAAAATACTGTACACATCAGCCGACCTGTAACTACAAAGCAAGAACTGCGGCATACTGATAGTGAGTCTGGCGGAGAAGTAAAGTCTCCTACAAGTAAGTATTGTTCTGTTTGTCTGCCCATGTTGTTCTTGTTCTCAACCTTCATTTTCTTCTTAAATTAACACTAAATATTACATCTACATGATAATGTTAATTACTGCTATCAAATTGGTAGATAATTTAATTTAATGAGATATAATTTTTATTGTTACAGAGTACAGCCAGGTGATATGACTTCTTAATAAAAATATTTCTCCCTGTCATTTAAGTGTATCTTAATTGGTGTATATTTATGCAGATAATGAACGAATGCTGGAGAATTCACATACCTACGGCATTTCGAGTGAGTTCCTATCTGGGACTCTTCTCCTCCAAAATGCTCAAAGTCGGGAGTTGGTTCCTGCATCTGGCTGGCATAACGTCACACAGCTGCGGTCAGACAATGGGGAACAGCAAGCTTACGTACAGCTCAGGTGAGAGTGAATTTTAGCTCTCACTTTGTGCACGTTTTGAAAGTTATCAATAAAATTATTGATTAATTAATCAAAATACATCCAACTTTTTATTCATAAAATAATCAAGAAATCCGCCGTATACTCTCAAGACTGTCTTAAACATATCAATGATTTTCTGGTAGGAAACAATAGTGGAAAAAAAAGAGTATGGTTTATTTAATGACGCTCGCAACTATTGAGGTTATATCAGCATCGGTGGTGTGCTGGAATTTTGTCCTGTAGGAGTTCTTTTAAATGCCAGTAAATCTCTGTAGATTGAAAACTCAAAAAAAGTTTCATATCCATTGTTCAAGAATTAAAACAGAAAATCAATATCCCGAATTTAAAAGAAAACTTACAAATTAAACCAAACCCTTTAACTCTATTAAATATAGAATATAATCTAAATTTAACAGAAGAAATACTGAAATCAGAAGTAAACACTGAAATACTGAAACAATTGTCTTTAGAGACAATTAATATTAGGTACCCTCCACAAAACTGGCTTCATTTATACACCGACGGATCCTTGATCTCCAGAGAACAAGGTGCCGGTGCAGGTGTTACGTGTTGTCTCTTCTCACTTTATAGATCTCTTGGATATGGAACAACAAGTTTTGATGGTGAAATCATTGCAATAAGTGAATGTCTCAGGAATCTTCTATGCCACATCAATAAATTTATGAATGCAGTAATATTGTCAGACTCCAAAGCAGCTATTCTGTCAATCGTCTCCAAACACACACCTTCATCTCAAACAGCAGAAATAACTAAAATGCTCTCTCAATTAATAACACTCAATAAAAGAATTGTATTCCAATGGATACCATCCCATTGTGGAATCCTGGGAAACGAGAATGTGGATGCTTTAGCAAAGAAGGGCAGCACTGCTACTTACAGACCTGTTACTAAATCTACGTATTACTCTGTGAAGAGATTTATTAAATCTACATACTTAGACTTCAACAAACAAAATTTGATAACTCAATTCCAAGGGAAAAAATGGAACTCTCTGCATCAAAATCCACAGTTAATTCCCGATTTACCACGAAAATCGTCTGTAGCTGCATTTAGATTGGCAACAGGCCGTGATTGTTTGGCCAAACACCTGCATAGAATTGGAATATATCAGTCCCCTAACTGCCCATTGTGCAACTCAAACCAAGAAATGGATTCGGAACACCTCAAAATCTGTGCTTCAGTAGCTGGCCATGATAATAGCTTTGAAAAATATTGGAGTGCAAGAGATCAAATGACTTTATTGTCAAATGCCTGGCATTAGAAAACAACAACAACAAATCTACTGACGCGACGTGTCGTAGCCATCAGCGTAGCTCAGTTGGCTAAGGTGCCGGGTGTGGGTTCAATTCCCACTTGAGCTGATTACCTGGTTGGGTTTTTGCCAAGGTTTCCTTCAACCATAAGGCGAATGTCAGGTAATCTATGGCGAATCCTCGGCCTCATCTCGCCGAATATCTCGCTATTACAATTCCATCGACGCTAAATAACCTCATAGTTGATACAGCATCGATAAATAAAAAAGTAAAAAAAAATAAAATAAAAAAATGAGCGTGCCACATTTAAGCACACTTAAATGCCATCGACCTGGGCTGGAATCCAACCCGCAACCTCAAGCACAGAAGGCCAGCACTATACCGACTGCACTACCAAGGCCGACTAACAATAGTGGACGTGGAACTCTTTGTGTTTCTTACCTAGTTATTGCAATAAAGATACGCCAGTCACATTTCCTATATTTTGTAAGATTTGGGGTTATAATGTAACAATAAAAGCAATGTACTATCCAAAGTGTGGTAAACTGTAGATAATGAATGTTGAATGTCCATTTAAAACTACAATTATATTCTATTGTATGCAAAGTCAACAACATTGAAAACTCAATGGAACAATCAATGACGTCATGAGTATTCAGTAATGCAGTATCCAGAGACAATGACTGTGATAAAGACAATCGCAACGACAATAAAAAAGGAGAAAAGTGGGGGGAGAAAAATAGAAAAGAAAAGCTATTTACGCAGTATGAGTTCCAGTCAATTGGCTACTTTTCACTGGAGAGACTTAAATAATTCTGAAGAAAGAGAATGCTGAAAAGAGGACGTAATCTGCTAGAACTTAAAGTGAATTTACTGATGATTTTAAACGAAGTTTTTGAATCTTTTAGGTTCTTTGCCTCTTATGAAATCTTGTATAGTATTATTTTATTAATGAACTTTGCTTGCGTGATGGCTATTATTTGCTGCTCTTTTTAATTGAAACCTTTACTTTGTAGAGGGCTGTTGACAGCTATTTTAATTATACTGCATATGTTTTTTAAGAAAATGAGATATAAATAATGTAGCATTTGACTTATGCATGGACGCAATTTTGGTTTTTTACAGCAACGGCTTCAAGCAGCATGAACACAATCTTCTGAAACAGCTACTGAATGCGGAGGGTCTGTCTCAGAGCTGGGTTGATATTGTAATACCTTTAGCTCAGCAGATTGTGGATACCATTCGGCCTGATGTGCGAAATGATGCAGACGATATGGATATCAGACAGTGAGTAATGAAATTCCCTTCTTTCTTATGTCCTGACCACACAGTTGTTTGTCTGACGTAACATAATTTGAAGTGTGATGAATTTTTATCCCTTCCTGTCTACATTTTATCAACTTTAATCTTGAACATTCACCACCATGAAATATAAAGTAGAAATTTGTATTTTTATGTCTTTTAAAAAATTTCTTCTTAAACGTACGTGTCTATTCCACAGTGCACTATTTCCAATAGACAACAAATCCAATTCATCATTTTTGTCAGAGCAATCATAGAAGTTTTTCATTAGAGAAGGGATGAATAAAAACATGCTTATTATTATTTTTTTTAGATATTTTGTAATCTTCACAAAAGACACTGTTGCAGAGAAAATTAGTGTCCTACTTTGTTTAAAGTAAGAGGGAGAAATTTGCTTTTTTTTTTTTTTTTTTTTTACAAATGGCGGTAAAGAACCCGAAGATTCATTGCCACCCTTACATAAGCCTGCTATTGGTCCCTATCATGAGCAAGATTAACAAAGTCCCTAGCATTATATCCCACCTCCCTCAAATTCATTTTAATATTATTCTCCCATCTATGTCTCAGCCTCCCCAAAGGTCTTTTTCCCCTCAGTTCTTTCAACTAACATTCTATACGCATTTCTGGATTCACCCATATACAGGGTGATTCACGAGGAAAGGTAAAAAATTTAGTATATGACATTTTAGGCCATTTTGAGTGAAAATGTTCATATAAACATAGGTCCGTTTTCAAATGATGGCAGAGCTAGAGATTTTTTTGGTAAAAGTCTTGCCCCAATGTGAATCAGATGTTACCATATTCTGCTAACGTGAGATGTGAGACAAGATCACGGATCGCAATGAATGACGTAACATTGGAATCTGCATTGTGAGCGACGTGGATAAGTTCATTCACCTCACAAACTGGTTGATGGGGTATTACAAATGTCCAATTGCCTGCCCTTATCTGATGTAATGACACAGATTCCGTGCATAACACAGATACACTAGCCTATCGCTTATCAGTTCACAGCAGTTCAGTCAGCTAATTACAGTGCAGTAATTATACAGGTACAGTTATCAGAAGTGTTAAGTTGTGTTTTTCAAGATGCCTTATAAATTTTCGACTGCAGAATATGGCAATATTGTCTATGTTTATGGCTTGTGCAATGAGTTCCTTGCGTGCCTTTGCTGAATATGAACGATGCTTTCCGAACAGAAGAGTACCATATCGAAGAGTATTTACTGTCTATGGGATTGGATGAAAGATTTGGTATACCAAAGGAAGGTGAAAACGAGAGAGGCGCTAATCGACCGGATTTTGGATGCTGCATGCCGCATAAAGAACAGCCACTTGCAACTCTCTCGAGTGATGAGCGCGATTCACACCTAAGCGCAACAGTGCATTGAAGCAGAAGAAGGTATCTCTGAAAATGTGCGAAAACATCGACTCTGACATCTAGAATATTAGGTATGTATGCATACGTGAATATAAACTTTAAATTTGTCCTTTATCTGTCTCTAAATGCGAGTTAATACAATGGAATTCCAGAAGTTTTTGTGAAATCAAAGAGCCGTATCTCCGTGACCATTGGAAAATGGACCTATATTCATATGAACTTTTTGACTCTGAATGACTTCAGAATTTACATCCCAAATTTTTTACCTTTCCTGTATGCTATATGCTCTGCCTGTCTCAAACATGTGGATTTAATGTTCCTAATTAAGTTAGATGAAGATTATAATGTGTGCAGTTCTGCGTTATAACTTTCTCCATTCTCCTGTAACTTCACCCCTCTTGGCCCCAAATATTTCCTAAGCACCTTATTCTCAAAAACCCTTAACCTCTGTTCCTCTCTCAAAGTGAGAGTTCAAGTTTCACAACCATACAGAACAACTAGTATGAGGGAGAAATTACTCGAAGAAAATTAAATTCTGAAGAAATGTCCTAAAAATCTTATGATGGGAGAGGGAATTATTCTTCGGGGAAAATTACGCTGGTGATAAATACAGTATATCTTATGATATAATCTGTTATGTCGTTTCTTAAAACTTGACTTACTATTGTAAGTATTATTAAGGGACACATACATACTTATAAATTTGTTATTCAGAAAATAAGATCGACTTATTTTTGGTACCGGTACAGTATGATATTAGAGTGGCAATAAGAATCTGAAATGATATATGAATTGTCATCATTTCTGTTAAATGATTGCAGGTATGTCCAGTTTAAGAAAGTGCCGGGTGGGAATAGAAACGAAAGCTGCATTGTGAATGGAGTGGTGTGCTCAAAGAATGTGGCACATCGTGCAATGGCCACAGAGTTGACGTCACCTCGTATTCTGCTTCTGGGCTGCTCAATTGTTTATCAGCGCATTGAAGGCAGACTTCTATCTTTGGAACCGGTTATGATGCAGGTTTGTTAAATGTTTTCGTGGAGTACTCCTGTTTCCCCTATTGACATTCTACCATTGCTCCATTAATAATGATCATAAGGTGCTATGTAATTCACCTCTCATTGTGCACTGAGAGTGATATCTACCACAGCAAAAAGAACTACAGCTTCGACATGTGGAAATGATTGGATGAATGATGCAAAGTTAAGTATCTGCCATAAACAATATTTCTATACCCTATAGCTCTACTGTTAAAAATCTAGATGTCTACTTTGACGAAAACTTGAGTTGGAACAGTCAGGTTATAAATATTACAAAAAAGTGTTTTCAATTTTTCACTTCCTAACCCACAAAAGACATTTCCTCCCCTTTCCTCTGAAAAAAAAAAATCCTTGTCCAGACTCTTATAATGCCTTTATTTGATTATTACGACGTTCTGTTAACTGATGTGACTTAAAAATTAGCCATGAAGCTACGTTGTGCCTATAATATGTGCATTAGATTTATATGCAACATTCGGAAATATTACCATATTTGACCATACTTCGAACTACTGTTATGACTCCGACTTGAGAAATGCAGAAAACTACATGCACTCTCGCTGCTGTATCAGATCATGCACACTTTTTGTCCAGCTCATCTATCATGTCAGTTTCAGAAGCTATCATCTCTTCATAGCTTTGGCACTCATTCGCAACAATAAACTATTATTCATGTACCTAAGTACAGAACAAGCCATTATTCTCAATCTACAATCTACACTTCTCGAATCTGGAATCTCCTTCCTGCCGATATTAGAACCTGATGGACGGTAAAACCAAAATGCACAATTACCTGATTCAACAGGCTCTTAAATATACTCATAAGGAATATTTAATAATTTGAGATTTTTTTTTCAGACTAGTTTACTGAATTTATTTTCTCTCAATATGTTGAACAGTGCTTATACAGAGCATTCGCCTACTGGTGGGGCCAGCAAGTGGCCTGCCTGTGGTGTTGCTTGTGGGAATCGTCTATCCGTAAGCTTCCGCTTAGCATACACACGAGAATTTTTCTACGTAATACTAACCTTGTTATAGGCGATATTGGACGTGATGTCCATCTGAATCCACACATTTCTGGGATCTTTTAATAAAATTATCATTCACACGAGTAAGTTTGTCTTCGGTAATTTTCCTAATCTCTCTTGTTACTTTCGCCTTCAATTCATCTATGCTGTGAGGATTATTGCTATAGACATTATTTTTTAGAGTTCCCCACAAATAAAAATCGCACACTGTAAGGTCGGGTGAACGTGGCGGCCATAAGCCCTGCGAAATAATCCTTTCTCCAAAAAGTCACTTATGTCGTTCATGGATTCATGGGTGGTATGGGCTGTTGCTGGATCTTGTTGGAAATATCCATTGAGTTTCTCATCATCTGATAACATTTGGAAAAATGGCGCGAGTATTAAGAGTGCGATATCTTTGTGCATTTACTGTATCCTGAAAGAAAATGGGCCCAATAATTTGCTTCGCTGTAACAGCACACCAAACGCCAATCTTTTTGTCATGCAATGGAACCTCATGAATTAAATGGGGATTCTCTGTACTCCAATACCTATTGCTCTGTGAGGCAACATGACCTCGTAAATGAAACCACGCCTCATCAGAAAAAATTATTTAATCAGGATCCACAATACCGTCCAAATACTTTGTAAAATCCAATTACAAAACTGAACTCGTTTTTCATCATCTCTGGGCCCTCATTCATGCACGATACTCACTCTGTAGGGTTTTAATTTTAAAAGTTTAGCAGCAGTAAAGACTGATGTTTTTGAAACACTTAACTTCCTGTGAAACACGTCTTAGAGAATTATTAGGAGAGCGTGTAAATGATGCATTGATTTCATCAATTTTTTCTTCCGTCAATACTCTTTGTTTTCGCTTAGAAATTGTAGCATTTAGTGACCCTGTTGTCCTTAATTAGTTAACAAGACGCCTAACATTTTCTCTACCTGGAATTGGAGCACCCGGATATTTCACTTCAAATTGCCTACACACCTCTCTACATGACTGTTTTCACATAGGCCTATGCATCATACATAAAAACTCCCTATTCAAGCGTGAATTTTGCGTTTTACACACGCTGAATATTTAAGCAACTGTGTCAAGAAACTACACTGTACATAAAAACAATGCAACAGCTGGCTCACAACTGATAACTTGTCACCTTGATTATCGAGCGTGTCTCAACAGCTCACACAAAGCTGTGTATCAGCACATGCTGCTTTCCTGGCCCCACCCGTAGGCGAACGCTCTGTATTTAAATATCAGGCTCAGTGTATTTTTTATTTATAAATTATAGTTTTAACTAATTATCTTTACATTTCTACTATGTATTCAGCTGAACTGTTAACTTAGATAAGTTTCAATAATAGTATTTCAGGGTGTATCCATCATCATCGTCGTCGTCGTCCAAATTTCCATATTTTCAAAACCCATGAACTTCACCACAACATACTATTATGAATGCGTAAAGTCTCATTTTGTAATTATTGATTATTGTGTTTTGCTTGGAGATATTCATAAATAATCATAATTTTGTTTCATATTTATGATTACAGGAACGTGAATACTTACGTAATGTGGTGACCCGAATCTCCAATCTCCAACCTGAACTTGTGCTGGTGCACCGGAATGTGTCTCGCTTGGCTCAGGAGTTCCTCTTGGCGCTGGGAGTGACATTGGTGCTTAACGTGAAAGCAAGTGTTCTGGAGCGGGTTGCTCGATGCACTCAGGCTGACATTGTGACCTCAGTGGACGCTCATATTGGCCGGCCACAGTTGGGAACGTGCAAGGCATTCTACCTCAAAACATTTGAGAATGACAAAGGTCTGTGCAAGTTTATGTCAACATTTTTGTTATCGTCTTTCCTCTCAAAAGTCGAGTGTTGTTGTAAGAGTAAGTAAAGTGTAATGATGTTGTAAATTTAGATTTCAGACTAAATTTGATAGAAATTTTTACCATATACTGAACATCTATATACCCAAGTCACTGTAACTATGCACTTGATAGGTTGTGTTGGTAGCCCTTTCCATGAAAACTTGAACATTAAGCAATAGTCTTCTGAACCAATCAGAACATAGCATTTTTCATCAGCTGTTTCTGCTGCTAAGTGAACCACATGCTGTTACATGCTGTATTGACATAGTGTTACTACCACGTGCGTAATTTGTATGTTAATGTTATAAATAATTTGTTGCACTGCAGTAAAAGTCGCAAAAAAGACGTTCGCAGAATGATAACTCACAGAGTGAGAATCCTTTGCGTAAAGATGTAGGATTAAATAGTCAAGAGTTGGAATTGGTGTTAATAGTCATCTATTATTATTATTATTATTATTATTATTATTATTATTATTATTATTATTATTATTATTATATTGGGGTTTTGTGGTTAAGGTATATATAAGGTCATGGTTCTATTCTCAATGGGGTTATGGATTTTCTCTATTGAACAATCTTTCCAACCGTACTAGGATTTACTCAGTCTCTAACAGAAATGAGTCAAATGAATACTGAGGACATTTCCTTGGGACTAAGGGTGGCAAGCATATAGAACTGATATCATTACTACTACTAATGCCGATTGTTTGTGAAGGTGGGAACTTTAAAACTCCCACTACCCTGTGGACCTCCATGGCTTGTAATAGGGATAACTTCACCTTTGTTATTATTATTATTATTATTATTATTATTATTATTATTATTATTATTATTATTATTACTATTATTATTATTATTATTATTATTATTATTATTATTATTATTGTTGTTATTATTGTTAATTGCTCTGGATAGTGTAGTTGGTATGGCATTGGCCTTCTATGCTCGAGGTTGCAGATTTGATCCTGTTCCAGGTCGATGGCATTTAAGTGTGTTTAAATGCGACAGGCTTATGTCAGTAGATTTACTGACATGTAAAAGAACTCCTGCAGGACAAAATTCCGGCACACTGGTAACATTGATGTAACTTCTGCAGTTGCAAGTGTTGTTAAATAAACCATAATTTAATTTTAATTTTTATTGTTGTTATTAGTTTATTGGCTTTTCTGATTACTGAAATATGGTTTATGGTTACAGCTTTATCAAGACTATTATTATTCTATTGCTTGCCAAAGATGCGATTTCCTATGTAACAGGTAGCAAGTAAGGATAAATCTTTTAGTTTTAAAATAGGTAGATGTGCAAGAGTTTGGAGGATTATCACATTTACTGAGATGATGATGATGATGATGATGACGACGACGGCGATGTGTTTAGATATTTGTATTCAGTTTTATTTAAATAATGGAGGTTTTATGATTTGCATGAATTGTAGTATTGGTTTTAATTTCAGGTTCCAGTAAAACACTAATGTTTTTTGAGGGGTGTTCATCTCAACATCTAGGCTGTACAGTGTTGCTTCGTGGAGCTACAAACAGTGAACTTGCAAAATTAAAACGTGTGGTCAGTCGTATAGTGTTCACACAGTACAGCTGGAGACTCGAGAAGTCATTTCTCATGGACGAGTTTGCACGACCCCCGAGTCCACCAATGGACACATTCTTCGAAGAACCTACAACAAATGAAAGTTCTCAAAGTGATCTTCCTATTTCATCTCCAAGTAAATCCAAATCGTGCCTTGAAAATGAGTCTGCGTTATCAAAAACAGGGCTAGCAGAAAGTGAAGCTTCTTATGAGAGCTGTACAAGTGATCTAAACATTCCTGCATTAGCTGGCTATGAATTATCAGAAAATAAACCAGAAACTTTGAAGACTGAAGACGTTGATAGTGAAAGTGTTAAAAATGAGATGTCTGACTCATTTATTCCTACTTCTGGAATGCAAAATACCAAAGAGGAGAGTACAACTGTTTCAAATGAAGGTGCTGTACTTTCCAGTTCAAATGTGCAATTAAGTAATGTACAAAATAACAATTCCTCAAATAGTGATAAGAAAACAGAGCTAAGTAAAGAAAAAGTACAACAGAGTAGGCCTAGTCATTGTGAAAACTGTTTTAAAGTGTTACCAAATGGATTTACTGGTCAGAATTGTGAAATCAATTACACTTCAACTGGCGAGAAAGATATTTGTGTTTGTAATGATCAGTTGAGGAGGGTGGAGGAGCAGAGACAAGTTCTTCCAGATGCATCTAATTGTAATGCTTGTGAATCTAACAAGACACAACCGGTGCGTATTGGAAGCAAAGAGAAATCTCTGAGTGAGGAGAAGCGTATGAATGTGGAATCTGTGAGTGACTTCAGCGATCCGTTGCATTTGTATCTCAACTTGGAAGATGAGGTTTTCAATGCTGGCACCCAGAGCTCAGGTTCTGGCCAATGGCTTTCTGTTGCAGAACTGCCACTTTCTAACAGATTTCGCAAAGCTCTAGATGACACCATACTCTCCTCTTCACCATATTTGACGGTAAATTTTCTCTTTTTTATAATATTCAAAGTAGATTATATTATTTATATGTAGTCGGTATAGTGCTGGCCTTCTGTGCTCGATGTTGCGGGTTCGATCCTGGCCCAGATCGATGGCATTTAAGTGTACTTAGTTCAAGTTTTGTTTGAACGCACATTGAGATACTGCACATGAGCAGGCAGTTCAGAATCGATTTTGAACCATGCTGGAACAAACCTTTTATTGGCTATAAATTCTTATTGCAGATAATTATTCCGCCACATGATGTCGATCAATATCAACATCATTTCAACATAACAGATATAATATTGAGAACCTGATGTTATTCTGTAACAGAGGTATAAATCCCATGGAAGTTCTGTTCCTTTTATCTCTTTATTTTCATGGTTTGGAACACATTTATCATTTTTCATGTTTATAAATTTACTTATATACATGTTTTATATTATTTCTAGTTCACAGTGCCATACTTAGAGACAGAAGCTGGACGGAATTGTGTTCTAAGGAAGTTTTTCCCAGATGAAATCTTCTGGTCTGCACAGTTTGGTACAGTTGTGGGCAACAGCACCAGCAATAGTAGCAGGGCAGTTACTTGCAGTGAAGTAAATGATGTAATCACCTCTCAGGATGGTGAATGCAGATTTAAGGAAGCTAAGGTAGTTGCATTATTTTCAAATTATTTGTTTATTGATGTAATTGCTTTCAGTATATGAGAAAGGGGAGATTAGGTTTTTGAAGAGAATGTATCGTTTACGTGAATCAATCATCATTTCCATCATCGTCGCCATCGTCATTCACCACCTCATCCTCCACCTATTCCACATCATCATCATCATCATCATCATCATTGTCGCCATTGTCTTCATTTTTTTTTTCAATTCTTGCTCATTGTTATAGCCCCAACAGCAGAATCTTTGTTTTAAGATGCCAGACATAATAATAATTAGTGTTGATAAGGAAGGTCAACAAAAATAAAATTTTCTCGCTTGAACTATAAAGTAATAGTTTCTATATATGTTTTACGAAGTTTAGGTATGTGGAGAATTTAGAGGATGTTCTCAAAATTTTAAATATTTATGATAGCTGAAAAATTATTTGTCAGGGCTGAGTGCAATGGTATTAGATTGCCAAATCAACAACCAAAAGCGTTCGTAGATTATAAGGTTTTTTCAATAATGATGATGATAAATAATAACAAGAATAAGAGTAATAGTAATAATAATGATGATGATGATGATTATGACGGTTCTGATGATGTTTATTATTATTATTATTATTATTATTATTATTATTATTATTATTATTATTATTATTATTGATATGATGATTAAGCTAATGGTAACAGTAATAATGATAATGGTAGTAATAATAATAATAATAATAATAATAATAATAATAATAATAATGTGTATATACACAATGTACTCTGTACCATAGCCATGTGGTCTCAAGTATCATGCCTTAGGCTAGCAATATGGGATAAGCACTGGTTCGAGTCCTCATGAAGAAAGAAATTTTCTAATGAAATTTCTGCGAGTGTATGGGACCAGTGCCCACCCAGCATCCTGATGAATTTATTTTAATTAGTACATAATTAACATAATACCAGTTTATATTGGAGGTACGTGTTTTTTCTGGGTGAAAACAAAGTCAGTTAAGGGGTTAGGTACAGCTTACAGCAGTAACATTTTTGGAAATATTCAACATTTTTTTCCTCCATTACTGTATCTTGGACAATAATGAAAATTGGTATGTGTAAAACACTGTCTTTCTGCTATATGAAAAAAAATATTTTTAAGATTAAAAAAATTTTTTTAAATATATTTTTTCAAAATTGAAAATAGTGGCAGTTTACTGTGCAGTGATGAAGCATTTCCCTCATAACTCATAAACTTGTTAACTTTTTCATGTTCTCTCTCTTTTATTTTATTGCTGAAACTCATGTTTACAATATCATGCTCTTTCAACTACATTCCTTGATAAATAACATTTTTTTTTTATTTTGTGTTAGAAGAAAATACTGATATTTGACTATTTTTTAAAATGAATTTATTTTTTATCAGACAATCTATCAAAGGTAGAGAAGTGATCTTACATCATATTGTAGATATGACATGCATAAATACATACAAAAAATTTCATCACAGAATGTTGGATAGTTTTTTAGTTATGTGGGAAACGCTTCATCACTGCACGGTGGGGGGGGGGGGGATAATTTTTTTTAAATCGTAAAAGTATTTTTTTTTTTTACTTATAGCAGAAGGACAGTGTTTTACACATACTAATTATCATTATTGTACAAGATACAGTAATGAAGGAAAAAAATGTTGAATATTTCCAAAATTTTTACTTGCTGTAAGCTGTACATAATCCCTTAAAGTTATTATTTCTAATATTCTTGGAAAATATATTTTCACATTGATCGGTAATTTCTCAGACTTTGAAAAAGTGGATATGTTGTGAATGTAAAAAGGATTGGCATCTAGAAAATGAAGCATACATATTTATAAATTATTTTGTGAGATATTACAATATTTTGTTATTGTGTTACAGCTTCGGCCACAGCATCCATTTGTCACTGCTAAACTTACAAATTCTATCGATAGCCGAGAGATTCAGACTCTGTTGGCCCATTTCCGAGCGTGTGGGGGTCGAATTACATCAACTCCAGGTTCTCCTGAGCAATCTCTTGTCAACAAGGCACCAACATGGGGCAGCAGTACAACGGGGGATGCAACGAATTTATCTGCAGTTACTAAACAAAACTCATGGCCTGATGCATTGGATCCTGCTAATCATCAACGTCTTGCTGTGCTTTTTTGCAGCTACTCCCATGAGTCGCAAAATGCTCCAGCGTTTTGTGTTAACCCATGGTAAGTTACATTTCGAAACACTGTATTCCTTAAGTATGACACTTTAGAGAAAATTAAACGCAGAATAAATATGGGAAATGCCTGCTACTATTCGGTTGAGAAGTTTTTGTCAATTAGTGTGCTTTCAAACAAATTGAAAGTTAGAATTTATAAAACAGTTACATTATTGGTTGCTTTGTATGGTTGTGAAACTTGGACTTTCACTTTCACTGCAGAGGTTAAAGATGTTTGAGAATAAGATGCTTAGGAAAATATTTGGGGCTAAGAGGGATGAAGTTACAGGAGAATGGAGAAAGTTACACAATGCAGAACTGCACGCATTGTATTCTTTACCTAACGTAATTAGGAATATTAAATCCAGACCTTAGAGACGGACAGGGCATGTAGCACATATGGGTGAATCCAGAAATGTGTATAGAGCATTAGTTGGGAGACCTGAGGGAAAAACCTTTGGGAAGGTCGAGACGTAGATGAGAAGATAATATTAAAATGGATTTGAGGGAAGTGGGATATGATGTAGGGACTGGATTAATCTTGCTCAGGATAGAGACTTTTGGCGGGTTTATGTGAGGGTGGCAATGAATCTCCGGGTTTTCTGAAAGTCATTTGTAATTAAGTATTCTTTAAGTATTGTAAATATTTTTCTTGTTGGTAGAATAGTTCTAGATGCCATAGGTGCTGACTTCTTTTACATACAGTAGCGTGCAAATTAATCTCAACAACGTAATTACTTATGCAAAAACACTCAAACGGGATAAAAAAAGGATCTAAGACATACCTCAGTAATCTATGTGGCCTCCCTTGTTCCTAATAACAGCTCTGAGACGATTTGGCATGGATTCCACTAATTTCCCACAAATATTCATTTCTTCATCGCGAAACCATACACCAATGAGCACAGAAATAATCTTCTCCTTTGTAGAACAATCCATTTTTTGCATTCTTCTTTTGCAAATTGACCACAAGTTCCTAATGGGGTTGATGTCGGGTGAGTTGCCTGGCCTGGGGAGTACCTGAATATTCTTCTTGTTGAAGAATTCTGTAGTTTTTCGAGACATATGGCATGGTGCCAGGTCTTGTTGGAACACACCTCTGCCATCCGGAAATGATTTTTGCAGCTGGGGTACGATTCTGATTTCCAATAAGTGAATATATTTGTCAGAATTCATCATTCCCTTGATAGGTATTAATGCTCCAGGCCCTTCATGTGTAAAACAACCCCAAAACATTACTTTAGGGGGGTATTTGGGAGCTTGTTGGAGATGAGCTGCTGTTACTTTTTTCGGATCCTTTCCGTACGTAAGAAACACGGTGGCCGTGGACCTCGAAATGAGACTCATCGGAAAAAAGTACATTCTTCCAGTCATTCACTGTCCAGTGTTGATGTAATTTTGCCCACATTAAGCGCTTTTTGCACGTAACAGGGGTTAGCAGTTGCTTCTTAATAGGCTTATGAGCCCTTCATCCAGCTTCCAAAAGCCTACGCCGCACTGTTGTGACGTGAATATTCACCCCAGTGGTAGCCATTAACTCGCGGGTTAAGTCGACAGCAGTTAGTCTAGGATTTAATTTACTTTTCCTGACAATTAAACGATCATCTGCAGGTGAAGTCTTCCTTTTCCGGCCAGTTTCATTTTTTCTGGGGTGTGATGAATCCAGTCTCCCTGTATCGTTTTATGATCGAATTAACAGTAGCCAAACCGATATGACATTCTGCAGCAATTTGCCTCTGTGTCATAGAAGAATGCTCTGCTAATGTTATAATTTTAGATCGTTTTCGTGGAGTTGTATCCATTTGTGAAGACGACAGAATGTACACAGGATTGCAGTATTAAGTCTTCAACACAACTGAAATGCTTATAAGTACAAAACAACAGGCAAAAGTCACATATTATAAAAAAAATAATAACGACAGACCTTCAACAATGGAATTACATGTACTACAGATGTCAATTAAAGCGGTATGAGGAGCTGTGAGGCCAACAATGACAGAAAATGTAAAAATATGTCGTGTTCGGATTAATTTGCGTGCTACTGTATTGCGTGGGGGGGGGGCAAGGAACATAATCCTACACAAAATTCTGAGAAAACTTTAATAGCTATTTCTAAAAAAAAAATTCTTTACATATTTTACAGAAAATAACGTCGTCTGATCTGATTTTCCACATAATACCTATGGATTTTGATTAACCCAAGATAGTTGCAAACAGTGGCCCTTATGCACCACCTTTCTCTTCCAGTGCTTCGCTCTCCCTTCTTTGAACCTTGCAACGATGATGAACATGAAGCATTAGTTTCACTGCCACTACTACAACCCAATTTATCATTCTGTTTCCATTAATTGAAATTTTATTTTGGGCTGTTTTCTTTTTTTTAAATTTATCAGTTTTCAATAGACAATCACTGATTGTGATCACTTAACAAACACACCCATGATGACGACCATCACAAAAATGATCACTGAAACTGAATGTTGATGATAATGATTACTCTAAAATTTCGTAACATTCTCCCACATTAGAGAGGAAGAGAGTTAATGGCTTTATTGCCAAGAATTCAGCATTGGCTAACAACAATAAGAACAAAATTTTGCAACACATTTAATTGTTTATGAAAAAATGTTGAACATCAAAAATAATTTTTCTGATATTAGGCAAAAATTTAGTCAAATACGCTATTAATTAAACTGTTAATTCTGTAAATTTATATTTCCGCTTCGTAATACTTATGACCTTTACTGTTCGATTGCAATAGTTGATAGATTTGAAAACATTAGATCACAGACCTTTGCATTATGCATGCGAATCTCAAATGCAGGAGGAAAGAAAGGGGGGACATTGTGAGTGGCATCATTGACATGTTCATTGTGACTGCTGATCTTCTCTGTGGATTTGAAATCATTTTTGGCATATATTCTAGTTCATCTTTCAAACAAATTAATATATTTTTTTTTAACATGAGAAATCTTTCTTTTAAGTTATTTTGTTAATATTTTTGGAGTGGCGACAGCCCTGGCTGTATAAGTTGAGGAGACAAAATGTGCTTTGCTCTCCCTTCCCCCTAAAGTCGATACCTATTCTAGATGCAGATTACTGGTGTGTTAACCTTATGTACTTAGTGATTTAGTTGTGTCTACCTCATTAACATTTGATATTCAATACTATCAATCCATTTCTATATTTTTTCCTTTTTCCTCACTTTTTAAGTAATTTGAAGAAGTCCTTAGAATCTTCGCAACATTGTTAAGAAATGTTTTTTTTCCCCCCTAATTTGATTATGTGAGACGTCTGTGCTTTAACATAACTTATAAGAACATCTGTCCGAAGAAAATGGCCGATAATTTTGTCTGAAGCCCATTCTGGTACAGAATTCTCTTCTATTCCGTAAATCTACGACAAAAATTTCTCATGATTATTACTGTGTATAATAACTATTTATTTGTATTATAAATGCCTGGATTCTTTTTTTTTTATATCAAGTGCGGAATGGTGATTTCCATTATAAATTATAAGTAAACTAGAGTTCGTCTTCTTTCTTTGAACAGGATTGTATACATGGATTTCTATGGGCACAATGACATTCCTTTGGGCAGCTTCCTGGAGCGCTATTGTTTTCGTGCTTCTTATGTCTGTCCGTCGGAAACATGCGAAACTCCCATGGTACAACATGTTCGTCGATTTGTTCATGATGTGGGTTGCGTTCATATTGTCTTAAAGGAACTTGACAAACAGATTCCAGATACAGATGGAAATGGAATTGTCATGTGGAGTTGGTGCAGTAAGTGCAAGATGGTGAGTCTTAATTTAAGAATTCCATGGCTGACTGCTATAATAGCAGCAATGACCAAAATGTTGTAATTGTTTATTATAAATACTCAATTTTTTATTTTATTAATGGGAGTCTGTACTGCCTATCCCAGCAATGTAAATTTCATCTAATTTAGGTGCACTTTTCTCAGGACTTACATAAGATACACATTTGAAATTTTTAGGGGTTATTCTTCAAGTATTATTGTATGTAACAGGTTAATATTACGGTTTTTATCTTTTATTACTCTGCTTTACATTGATGGGATGGCTGTACAGACTCTCCTTAAAGCATTGTGTAATTAAGAAATCAACCAAACGTCTACAAATTGGAAAATTTAACTACATTATTTATTAACACTTTTATTATGTGTGGTACAGCTAACTGTGCCTGGATGGATGACTGCTCACACTAACTTTCGTTACAGCATCACTTTCTTCATCAGCTTCACACAAAATGTGAGCCTTTCTCTCCTCTTCTCTGCTTCATGTACAATAATGATAGGAACAATGGATAGCAGATCATGTTGAAGGTGTGTCTGTTCAGGTATTGCCGTGTCAATTTGATTGCAGAGTGTGTTCCTTTGCCAGCGCATTTTTGTAAACGATCTGTCTTTTAGGCTGTGACTTGAGAAATTACATTATGGCAACAGTTCACGGGAAAATAAATGGTCGCAGGAAAAATGTATTTTATTGGAAATAGGAAATTTTTGGACATACAGGGAGTTCTACTTTTCCTTGTCCATCTACTATTTCTAGTCATCCATGGTAATAGATGTTTGAATGTTTGTCATCAAATGTGTAGCCTGAGAAGTATGATTGTGATTAACTTGGTTTAAATATTTTTTCTTCTTTATCCATATTATCTAAATCTGTATATTTTGGTTCATTAGTTCTGTTAAATAAAATGTTTATAATGTTCAGGATTACTTGGATAATTATTTAATTTAATTTTTATCTGTAACCCACTATATTCCAAAGTTATTCTGTTTTATAGTACACTGTAAATGTTCTTATGTATTTTTATTGTGTAAATTTTTCCTTATTGACTTAATCTACTGCAATTATTGTATTTCTGAATGGTTGTAATAAAATAAATTAAAATTTAATTAAATGTAATATATTTATCTTGATTTTGGGCAGGTGTCACCAGTAGTTCCAATGTCCGCAGACACTTGGTCTCTCTCATTTGCCAAGTATCTGGAGCTGCGCTTCCATGGTGGCATATACAGACGTCGTGGACAAGAAGGCACAGTCTGCCCACATTCTCTACATCATGAGCATTATCAGTATTTTGGGATGCAGAATATTGTTGCATCATTCAAGTATGTATTTAACTGAAGGTGTTACAATAGAGAGATAGTTTTCTGTATCATGGTTTACAGCCGAAATGTTTTTCTGAATGAGCATAACAATAAAAAATTGTTGCAGGTATACCAGTATTACTCTGTGGGACATATCGTTGCCTCCACCTCTTATTGCCACGTATTATGATCCACAGCAACAGTCTAATGTTATAGAAGAAATTAAACTTCTTGCTCTGAAGGGTTATGAAGTGTACAGTTGTATATTAGAAAAACTTTGCTCCCTGGGAACGGAATTGGATGGTATGTATATGATATTGTTTTTGCATTTGACTACTAGTTTTATATAACCTGAGCGGTAAAGGAATTGTGTATTCATTGCATGTTCTTTTATGATTGTGATTAGCTTGGTTTAAATATTTTTTATTCTTTATCCATATTATCTAAATCTGTATATTTTGCTTCATTAATAGGTATTGCTTCAATGAAACAGCAATTGCAGAAAGAGCAAGTACATTTTAAATCTTGTATTGAAGAGATTCAGTTAAAACTTACGTCACCGACGCTAGAAGCAAAAAAATTGGAGGGTCAAGTTGCAGAAAAAGGTAAAAATTTGAATAATTTATCTTTTCTTTCTGTGATCCCTAAAGGTTTACTGTGCTTCTTTTCTGTATTGTTTTCTCCATTGCCTCTTAGAGATCTCTGCAATCTTAGAAGATATCTGCAGACACATCTGCAGTGTTAAACGAGACCACATCTAGACATTTGTCCACAAAGGTCATGAGTTCTTTATGTGCCATAAATCTTCGACAGGAGACCTATAGTGTTACTCGATTCCAAACTGTTTATCACCCGATAAAAATCCATTTTATTCTACTACTTTGAGCCCACGAAAAAATACAATACATTAATAACTCTTAAAGGATTAAATTAAATTAATAACGAAGAGAGATTCACAAATTGAAGCTGTTATACAAGACGCATTTCGAAAGCAAAGATCAGTAGATCATTAAGAAAAACGAATAAGGATAAAAATATGTTGTTGTTGTTTTCTAATGCCAGGCGTTTGACAATAAAGTAATTTGACCTCTTGCACTCCAATATTTTTCAAAGATATTATCATGACTAGCCACTGAAGCACAGATTTTGAGGTGTTCCGAATCCATTTCTTGGTTTGAGTTGCACAATGGGCAGTTAGGGGACTGATATATTCCAATTCTATGCAGGTGTTTGGCCAAACAATCATGGCCTGTTGCCAATCTAAATGCAGCTACAGACGATTTTCGTGGTAAATCAGGAATTAACTGTGGATTTTGATGCAGAGAGTTCCATTTTTTCCCTTGGGATTGAGTTATCAAATTTTGTTTGTTGAAGTCTAAGTATGTAGATTTAATAAATCTCTTCACAGAGTAATACGTAGACTTAGTAACAGGTCTGTAAGTAGCAGTGCTGCCCTTCTTTGCTAAAGCATCCGCATTCTCGTTTCCCAGGATTCCACAATGGGATGGTATCCATTGGAATACAATTCTTTTATTGAGTGATATTAATTGAGAGAGCATTTTAGTTATTTCTGCTGTTTGAGATGAAGGTGTGTGTTTAGAGACGATTGATAGAATAGCTGCTTTGGAGTCTAACAATATAACTGCATTCCTAAATTTATTGATGTGACATAGAAGATTCCTGAGACATTCACTTATTGCAATGATTTCACCATCAAAACTTGTTGTTCCATATCCAAGAGATCTATAAAGTGAGAAGAGACAGCACGTAACACCTGCACCGGCACCTTTTTCTCTGGAGATCAAGGATCCGTCGGTGTATAAATGAAGCCAGTTTTGTGGAGGGTACCTAATATTAATTGTCTCTAAAGACAATTGTTTCAGTATTTCAGTGTTTACTTCTGATTTCAGTATTTCTTCTGTTAAATTTAGATTATATTCTATATTTAATAGAGTTAAAGGGTTTGGTTTAATTTGTAAGTTTTCTTTTAAATTCGGGATATTGATTTTCTGTTTTAATTCTTGAACAATGGATATGAAACTTTTTTGAGTTTTCAATCTACAAAGAGGACTATATGAATGCCAATTGTTACCTGGTAATCTGATAAGTTTTTCATATTGAATCAGTGCTTTTTCTTCTATTGTCATTCTGATGCTGTTAATATTAGTGAGGAATCTCATAGAATCTATTGGCGTTGTTTTGATTCCACCAGTAATGAGTCTGAGAGCTTGGTTTTGAACATATTCTATGTCGTTTATGAAAGGTGAAGTAATTAAAATTTCTCCGCAGTTTGTCAGCACTGGCTGTATAAACGTTTTGTATGTAGTGTTCAAAGTATTCCTAGAGCATCCCCATTTCTTTCCTGCTAGTCTTTTTAGAAGGGAGAATCTTTTACGAGCTTTTTCAGAAATGTATTTCAAATGGTTGCTCCATGTCAACTTATTATCGAAAATAACTCCAAGATATTTGGATTCATAAGTCCTAGGAAGGTGTTGGCCATTGTATTGGATATTGAATTCTCTTTCTTTTTTACCGAGTGAAAATATTTGGTAGTTACTTTTGCTTAAATTGAGTGTCATCAAATTTGATGTATTCCATTCATGTAGTTGATTTAGAGCTTTAAGAGCAGAATTTTGAATCTTGTCTCTATGTCTGTAAGATCCGGAAGTCCACAAAACTATATCATCTGCAAATAGTGCTGTTTTCATATTTGATTCGTCTAATAGGGAGGGTAAGTCATTTATATAAATATTGAATAAAGTTGTGTTGAGGACAGCGCCCTGAGGTAGACCTCGATATGTTTGTCTGTAACTAGAAAGTGAGTTATTGAATTTAGTGGCAATGAATCTTTGACTAAGGAATTCTGATATCCATCTGAACATATTGCTGGAGATACCTAATTTCTGGAGTTTTAGTAATAATTTATTTCTCCAAACAGAGTCATATGCTAACTGAAAGTCAATAAATATTGCCAAGGTATCTTCTTTCTTGTTAAAACTGTCTTTTATTTCTTGGCCGAGGCGTATAACTTGTTCATTGGTAGAGTGTAGTTGTCGAAAACCGGCTTGTCTTGGTAATAAAAGATTTTGGGATTCTAAATACCAAGTTAATCTGTTGGAGATCATGGACTCCATGGTTTTTGCTATCATGCTTAATAGTGCTATTGGTCGATAACTATTAACATCATGAGCAGGTTTCCCTTTTTTGTGAATTGGTACAATGATTGCTTTTTTCCAAGCTGCAGAAATTGAGGTGTTCCATGATAAATTGAAAGTGGATAAAAGTACAGACTTGTCTTTTTCCCCCCGATATTTAAAAAATTCGGAATGAATGTTGTCGGGGCCAGGAGATTTCTTGGGTTTTAAATTTTGTATAGCTAGAGTTAATTCTTTGGAAGTAAAATTTTTATGAAATATTTCAGGTTTTGTACTAGTAATATTGTTTTTATTATTTTTATGTAATTCTCTTTTGATAAATTTGTCAATTTTTTTTTTATATTGGGATGTAATCTGTGAGAGTTTGAGAAGTGTTTATTAAATGCGTTTGCTATATCTCTACTATCTGTTAGTGTTTTGTTATTATGAATAATAGGTTGGCTAGTATTTTCCTGTGTATTGGAAATATTCTTCAGAAATTTATATGTTTTAGTGCTATCAGTTCTGTAATTAATATTTTCAATAAATTTATTGAAACTGTTCTTTTTTGCTGTTATGATTGCTTTTTTAAGAATGGCAGTCTTCTTCCTCCAATCTTGAGTATCTTCTGGTGTTTTGCAATGTTCTGCTTTGGTTCTTTCTTTATCTCTATCTTGTTTCAATAAATTCAGGTTTTCTGTCCAGAATGGGGTGTATTTTTTTGGTTTGCCTCGTGGAATGTGCTTTTTTGCAATTTTAAGAAGAGATTCACAGAAATATTTGTTCAATCTATCTGAGTTTATATTTTCCATTAGTGGTGTGTTGACCTTGAGGTGTTCGTCGAGTTCTGTTGTAAATAGTTTCCAATTCGCTTTCTTAAAGTTCCATGTTGTTTTGTTATTGTAGGGTGCCTGTCTTCGGTTTTGGTGGAGATGGATAGAAGCAATGATGACTCTATGGCCAGATCCAGGGTCTTCAATTATTTTTTTCTTGGTTTCGTGATGGATATCTGATGTTACTAGTAATAAGTCTGGATTTGTACCAGAACCAGAATAATGGATGAAAGTAGGGGGATCTTCTTTTCTGTAGACAAGTTCTGCGGTTGTAGTATTTAGGAGGTCCATGATCATTTTTCCAGGTTGGTTTACATTATCGTAGCCCCAAAGTTGGGAGTGGGCGTTAAAGTCACCAATTATGATAGTTTTAGGTTGTATATCAAACAAAGTTAGATCAAGGGGATTATTAGGTGGGTTATAGGCACTGTAGATTTTGAAATGTTGTTGATTTTTCCATACTTCAATTTTTATTAGTTCTAATTTGTCTTGATTATCCATTTCTTTTATGATTTGAAAGTTTGTAATTAATTTCTTTGATGTACCTGCGAGAATTCCACTACTGATCTGTCTACCTTTGGGTAACAGTTTCATATTAAAACCTTTAAAATTAAAATATTTTAATTGGTCAGCATTAAGATTTGCTTCTTGGATAAGGAAGATATCTATATTATTATCTGAGAGTATATTGGCTAGTTCAGTCTTCTTGGCTGATGTTATACCGCCAGCATTCCATTGTAAGATGTTTAGTTGATTCTGTACCATTAAAGTAGTCCCCGCCCGGAGATCCGATTGGGGGACTATTTTACCTCCGGATAATTTTACCTTAATGGTACTCATTTCATATTGGAGTTAAATGGCAAGTTGTAGCCGATTTAAGTGAACACCATGTTTTAACGTTTTGGTGGCTACTTCATTCACACACAACCCCCAGAATGTCTGGAGGACCACACCTGCTGTTGGTCGACAGGTCCATTGGACCTAGCTGGGAGATCTTGTTGATCACCAGCTTTCCATCCTCAAACCACTGGAGGGCGATTTTAGTGCCATAGCAGGTCAGCACTAGGAACAGAAAAGTAGAAAGAGGAGGAAGGAAAGGGAAATGAACCCCTAGGCCTCGAATGCTCTAATGCCGTTGGGGTCGAAGAAAGTAAGAGTTCAGTCAGAGGACTGGATAGGAAAGGGTAAAGAGGAAATTAGTTATTGGATAGAGGAAAATTATATCAAATTCAGTCATTAACTCATCAAGCTGACCAGTGCTAATGGATGAGTAGCCCCACCCTTTAGTTCAGCTCGTAAAATTATGCTTACTAACAGCTGCACCACGGGAAGGTAGGGATGGGACATTGGGTATTTGTCCAGGTTGGTTCCTTAAAGCCTTCAATGGGAAGGATTATTGGCTCTCCCCCCTGTATCCGACAGATACCCTTTTGCAGCCAGGATAAAAATATATGTATATCCATTTTACTTTCTTATAGTCACCATTTTTTTGCAAACACTTCTTGTACTAGAATACCAGTTCTTTTTATTGCCTTGTGCATAGAAATGTAATGCTTAAGATGTCAGCCACTTCAACACAGCTGCTTCCAACTCCTCACTCTTATGGAAGCATTGAGAACAAAGCCAGTTCTTGAGATGATGGGAAAGGTGGAAATGACTTGGTGTGAGAACTAGGCTATACAGGTTCCTACTTGGAATTGCTGAGCTTTTTTGCGCTGTTCATGCTGCAGTGTATGGACTGTGGGCTTGCATTGGTATGAAGAACGACATCAAAATTCTACTTTTACAGTACCTACATGGCTTTCCCAGGTGATGATGGTATTTGTTATGATCACTTATTGTCACCTTTAGTGAACTTTATTTTCGTCTTGTCAACAGTAATGATACCCATCAGTGGGGAAGTGTGAATCTAACAAGTACACTTCACTAGCTGCTGAGGGCACCACATCTAGTTGGCTTTCCATATAGAGATCGTTACTTCATTATTCAATGTCATATTCCTTACCATAGATAGCGCTATTTTTTATGCACATACACAGTCTGTGAATTAGAACCATGCTGTCTTAACGATACTGGGTTTTCAGTTCAAAGTGTGTCATGGCTCGCTGTATGCCATCATGTGGCTAGTCGATGAGCCTAGAGAATTCAATCTTCCTACACTTCCGCAGAGGTGTATTACTTATGTGCCAGAGAAGTTGCCTAGCAAGTATGGCGTTCATTCAGAAGAGTACTTACCGATACGTACGGTAACGCCGGTAGTGGCAGGAATGTGAACTGTTTTGAAACATGTACTGAGGTGAGTTTTTTCTTACTGTCGGGATATGGGGAGAGGGTTAAGACAATTACTTACGTATTTGTTGACATTAACTTGGACAGTCAACATGGACACGGAGCATTTGATTTGTGTTGTGGAATGTTGCCGTATGCAACCGATGATAACAAATACCCTGCATACGACTTGGCCGTGCAAAAGACAGTTCGAAAGAGGTTATGGTAGCACACAGACAGTGCAGACTGCCATCTGTTGCTACGACGTTCAAGTTATACCGTACATGTTCTCAAGTTCAGATTGAACGCCTTGATTAATAGGCAACTTCTCTGACACAAAAGCTGAAACTTGCTTCAAATCGCTGACTCATCAACAGTGACGTCATGACACACTTTGAAATGAACACCCAGTAGTGGATTTCACGTAAGATTATTTCCTAAAAAGCTGATTTGATCATTTTTTCAATGTTACCATCTGTTACCAGATATCAGCAAAGAAGATAAAATTACAATGCTATGTACTGAAACAATAGTAATAATAATATTAATTAATTAATGATTGATTTACAGTAGACCCTCATTATTTGAAATCAGATAAACTGAACACTCAATTAAACGAAAACTCTTCGATCCCAGGTGAATTAATAGAGAAAAATCCATTGCTTAAACCGAATTTTGGATAAACCGTAGTACGAACTGAAATTTTGTCCCCTCAGTGCATATTTCATAAATTATTTCTCAGCTAAACCGAACATACTGCATAGTGTACAGGAGTGTTTCGTCTTTCGGAGCTTTAAGGGCTTCGACAACATTAATATATATATTATGTGGAGACTAAGAGGAAGGCGAAAAAAGAGAGAAGATTGGAAAATGCTGGGTTTACAGTGAAGGACCTGCTCTTGGGCAGAAAATTATGGATGAATGAATTAATACCTTACTTCATATTGTTGTTTAGTCAACTGTCCGAAGACAGGTTTGAACCTCATAAATAACACCAATAAGGCATTACTCATGAGGCAACTAGGCCAGAAGTTAATGGGGTAGGGTGGCCAGTTCCTTTCCCCCTCCAATGCATACATCGCCGATTAGCTACATATTCCACTAATCAGACTTCAGATGCATACAAAACAATTGTTTTTCCTCTGACATATATTGTCAAGTGAGATGTACTGCGTAATAATAGATATAGGCTTACATATCAGTCAGAACATCAATCAGAGGAATACTTCATATTGTAGATATTAAATAGTGTGTGCTAAGTATTTTACCTTGGTCATTGCAAATGGCAAGCATCATTGCTTTCTGATATGCATATACTTCTTAGACTTCTGCTACTGCTGCAATGTAGTTATTTGTTGCTTGCAGAATTCAATACGAGTCCGTGACTGACATGGGTGCAGTTCTTCCTTTCTGTGAAGTCAGTAATTCAAAGTCATACTTTGTTTCAGATGTGCAACAGTTGATGTGGCATATTGAGGACTCTGTCGTGCAGCTAAAACGATTTATTGCTGATGAGGTTGTTACGTGGAATGCTAAGATACAGGATCTTGCACTGCATTCCAAACGGAGAGATGAGAAGCACCGGAAAAGTGAAGGAGGCAAGCCCTCAGCTCCAACTACAAGCCATTCACTCGAATATGATAGAGTAAGTTGGTGCAGTGTGACTGCTAACAGATTAATGTAAATCAAGATGTATGGGAGTCCAACCTTTCTGCTCGTTTTTCTTTACTGATAGGTGTCTAGTAACAGCACACACTTGCTGGACGAATTGGTAGTTGAGGTAACGCCAGCTGGCACTTCATCTGTGCAGTGGGAGGATACCAGCAGCTGCTCTGAGGGGCGGGAGGATATGAGTCCTACTTCTCCAGAACCAGTAAGAAATTGTTTATTTTTATATTCTTTTGGCGTAGAATACGTCTTTCTCCTCACTAGGTATGGGGAAGTAACTTGGGAATTGACGTCACGTAAAATTACGAGGGAGGATCGAAAAGTAACGCACAACAACTTTTTGTGGCAACGTATTTAATAGGTAAGCAAAATGAAATAATGCAGAAAAAAACTGCAGATTTTACCTATTTTTCAACACAGGAACCAAGTCTCTTGATGCATTTCCCCTATCGTGACACCAGATTCAGTACACCTCGTTCATAAAACTCTGTTTTCTGGGCGTATAACCACCTCCGCAAGACTAATTTCATTTCTTCATCCAAACCAAAGTGTTGGCCTCCTAGGAATTTTTTCATTGTTCCAAAGAGGTGAAACTCAGATGTTGCGAGGTCTGGGCTGTAGGGTGGGTGACTGCTGCCTCAATGCCTCTGACATTGGGTGGTGTTCAAGCGGTCACTGGTCGGCCGGAACATGCTTCGTCGGTAAGAACCTGCACCACCTGGAAATGTTGCTACGGTCCAGACAATCAGTACCATACACCTCTAACATTTCCGTGTGGATTTCACTCGGTCTATTTTGTTTTGCTCAGAAGAAACAGACTACAGCTCGTTGCTTTTCACAAGTAGATGATGCTAGCACACGTTCCATCTTTACTCAGTAGTTTCACGCTCGTTCCACCAGGGTGACACCTAATCGAGCCATTGCTGTCTGTAGCACAATATTCAAACTATCTGCCAACTTTGAATGTGCTAAGCAAAATAGTATACCATAAAGAAATTGTTGTGCATTACTTTCCGATCCTCCATAGTACAACCCCCTCTTGCCTTATTCTCTTTATATTCCCCTTGATATCCCGTGCTTCTATTCCCATTGTTCTCCTTGTATTCCCCTTGTTCTCCTCGTATTTCTTTTGATATCTTTGTTTTCTCCTTGTTCTTCTTGCATTATATTCCCCTTGTTCCCCTCATTCTATTTGTTTTTTCCTTATTCTCCTTGCCGTCACCTTGTGCTCATTGTATTCCCCTTATTCTCCTTGTATTTTCCTCTCGTATTCCCTTATTCTCCTTTATTGCCTTTGTTTTCCTAGTCTTTCTCTTGTTCATCTTCTCTTCCACTTGATCTCCGTGTATTCCCCTTGTTCTCCTTGTATTCCCCTAGAATGTGACTGTTTTCATAGCCCTTATTCTTGCATTCCCCTTGTTCTCTTTGTTGTTCCCTTGTTCTCCTTTTTTGACAATGCCTTGATCTGCAGAGGTCATTTAACACTCAACACTTGTGAAGTAAGTGATTATGTTTGGGTGATTAGAAATGAAATAAAGGAAGAGTTTTCTTGATTTGCATTAAATGTGTACTGTGATACTTACCCAGAAAATACCCAGAAAATAGAAGAAAATCACAAAATAATCATGGTTTTTGGACTGTGGTTCACTTTAATATCCAAAGATAGAACACTAAAGTGCGACTAAAGTGGTCCACAAATTACCAGAGACGAGAGTTGTGTAGAATGTAAAACTTTCCAAATTTCATTTTGTCAAAAATAATGTATTCAAGAAAAGAAGCACTGAGATGTTTTGTGTATAGGGTGCTGCGACAGTTTTCATAGCATTCTACTAGGATAAATAAAAAATTTAAATCTGCAGCACATCAGCTCTTTAAAAGCCAGGGGTGACCAGCTGACTGTTGGCCTTACATCCACGTGCTACTGATGTATAGTGCGTATTTTGTTATTTTTTGTGCATATAGTCTGGTTTTCAAGGGCATATATGTTTGCATATTTTTCAACTTTTTAGTGCATATGATTCCTCCCTCTATTTATAACATACACTTTTTGAGAAATAATAATTGCGATATGGAAATTAAGGTTTGTAAGCGTTTCTAGTTGTCCATTGTGAATTGAGACTTGATGTCCCCATTTCGGAACTACTTGCAAGTTCCATCTTCTAGATAAGCAGATAGATATTTATGGAGGTTGCGAAAATCACGACATAATAGATATAGAATAGATTTATACTAATATTTACGAATTAAGTGATTCTGATTAATAATATGCGGATAAAACAATTGCGACAAATCGCGAAATAGAGTTCTAATAGCGAAATATGAACACATTCGCGAATTATTACTATTACGTCGTTTTATAGCGAATTTTATATTCCGAGTTTTTTCGGATTTTTTTTTTTACTTGAATTTGTTATATATCCAAGTAGGCTACATGACATGGTATTCCAGGTGTTCTGATTACGTTAGTGAACTCAAAAGATGGAGAATTCAACATTTCATTATTAATTTGTAGGTGTTAATTTGAGGGCTGCAAATTTTTTTCGTTTTTAATGACTGTGTGTTAAATAAGGTCTTAATCCAACAAATATTATCTGTTGGATACCGCATCTTTACCAGAATCCAACGAACCTTTAATGTTAATTATTTGGAAAGTAATATTCATACTGAGTTAATACTCCAGTTCCAAAATAATTATATTTTCCAAAATTTCCATTAATCTCCGCCAAGAGTAAAAATCAATCTCCAACAATGTCTGCCGACACGAATATTAAAAAAACACAAATGATAAAATTAATTTCCATAAATACTTGTCCTTTTAGATAAGGTAGCCCGAAATTGAAAAATCATCTACTCTCTAGGGTCCCTTACGTTTGACTAATCCTATTTGAAGCTCTCATGGTCATTGGAGCCACTTGCTTGGATTAGCTAGGCATAATGGGTGATTCTTCTGGTCCTGGGCTATATTATCTCAATGATGGAATCTGCAATTAGTTAAAAAAATTTTGGAGATATTAAATCTAAGAACAAGTGGAAAACTCAAAGCTCTCTTTGTAAACTAATATGATAATGTTTGTAAAATAAATGGACAAAGTAGAATTATAGACCATGTTCTAGAGAAATTGTTTTATATAAAAATGAGAACACATATTGCATGATGTGTGGCCTTATAAACTACCTGTGGGCTACTATAAAAATTAAAGAGAAAATGTAATAGAGTACTTCTCTCTTAATCCTGTTATTACTTAATTAATGTGCCAAATTCAATAATGTTATCTTGTAGGTGGGAGGTGCAACAATTCTGGATTCGACAGAGTTGCTTCATACAAGTGACACTGTTAGCTCAGGTCCAGGCCAAGATACTAGCTTGAATTCCCATGTGGATATTAGTCAGGCTGCATCTGTTGTTGCTGATCAGCCATCATCAACTGAACAAGCAGATGTCACTCATTGTAAGTGAATATATAAGGTAATGTGTTTGTGATTGTGACGAAAATGAGTGGTTCTACAGTACTTATTCTAGAACCGTCACAGGCCATGGCTTTCTTAGGTGTATAGACGTAGTCATTGTATTACTCGTAATTATTTCGTTACATGAAATAATCTGTGAATTCCTTTCCATCAGGTCAAGATGAATCTCATACTCAGAATTCAGAATTGGTGGCATCTCAGAGTAGAAGTTTTGTGTCTGGATCACCCCGAGGTCACGTGAGATCGTATTCAGATGGTACACCGACTGTGGTGGATGAGCATGATGCAAGACACTCACACCACTCGGACAAAAAGAGTGTGAAAACCATCCTTTCACATCTGTTGCCGGCATCCATAGTTATAGCACCAATTCAAGTATGTTTATATAACATTTACTGAAAATTATGTGTATAAGTAAAATATGACAATCTTTGAATATCTCACCACTCAGACAAAAAGAGTGTGAAAACCATCCTTTCACGTCTGTTGCCGGCATCCATCGTTATAGCACCAATTCAGGTATGTTTATATAACATTTACTGAAAATTATGTGTATAAGTAAAATATGATAATCTTTGAATATCTGGCTGCTTGACCAACACACAAGGAAAGATGTTATTCATGGCATTACTAAAAAGTTACTTTTCAGAGTTATTTTTAGACCACTCACTTTCTAAAACCAATTTTGTATTTAGTAATTTCTCTTCTGGACGGAGCCCTCTATTTTCTTGATGTACCAGTACTGTGTTATCTTATTCATGTTGATCTGTTAGGGTGTACAGTTACGTCACTCAATACAAAATTAATCATGCCACGCATGTACATACATCATATAGATCAGGGATGCCAAAAATGTGCTACAATTGTGGCACACGTCACAAGCTGGAATACATTACTCATCCCTTCCTTTACCCCCACACATAATTGGATATGGTAGGGGAAGAGGAAATATGTATTCAGTATGGTTGCATACGTCACAGATACGTAATTCAAGGCAAGGGGATTGTGGACGGGGAACAAACTCTTTCACCAAGCTTCCACCCTCTCTTCCCTAGTTCTGCAACCCTGATATAGACGAATACACAGATACAGAGGCTTATATAAACAGACACAGAAAATGAGAGAGAGTCACTTATAGATATAGAGACACAAAGAGAAAAGCACACAGCTCCAGACACACATAGACACACAAAAATACACAGAAACAGGCATACACACAAATACAGAGAAAAACACACACATGCATTTTAAAGTGAGACAAAGACATATGCATGCATGCACTGGCATGCGTCAAGACATGCAGCAGGAAAGACAAGGTGACTGAAACATATTGCAAGATAAAGGACATTACACAAACTATTTGTATTTCGAACAACCCACACACCAACCATAGGTGCACACGTTGCTGATAACAGAGTACTGACTAAGGCATGATACAAAGACACAGCATGTTGACATAGTTCAGACCTGAGATTCAAATTCCCTGGTGAGCGAAACAATTCATAATATAGCTTGGTCACATACACACGATCATTGATGAATCCCCAGAAAAAGAAGTTCAAGGAGTCAAATCAGGTGATCGTGGAGGCCAACAGATTGGATCTCTGCGACCGATCCACCTGCCTGGAAACACTTCGTCTATGGAATAAACGCTTAATTTGAGCGACACTGTTTCCAAGTTCAAACTAGGCAGCAAATTTTCTCTTCTGCAATAACATTAAACAGCTGCATGGCATTTTATCATTCCAGTCTATCACAACAATGTGTACAGGCATGGCCATGTGCCATTATCCTTGGCATATAGAAGGCCATGCTCCAAGTCATTTTAAGCTGGCATCAAATGCACATTACACATGTGTAAGTAGCTTCCTCTGGCGGCTGGGGGAGAGGATGTTTGTTTCCAAATCGACTGTATGGTACTGGGAAGGGTTCTTTCTCGTGAGGATGAACATCATTTCAAAAAATTATCCAAAATAGTTGATTTTTCCGTAGACTCGTTACTTATGAAAGTCTTTGTATACTTGATTTTCATTGGGATGCTAATGTAATTATTATTTTCAGAGTCCACTGAGTCCACAGGAACATCATCTTGCTCCTACTGGGTGTTCTGTTCCGGTTGTTGTATATGAGAACGAGCCATCATCCATCATTGCCTATGCTCTGAGCTCCCAGGAGTACCAACGTAAACTGGATGAAATGCTAACAAAGAGATTGTCCAATAGCGAGCAGGCAACTCCAAGGTACTTCCATGTGATATTTATATCGAAAGGAGAATTTATTTCCATATTGCCACTATATCCAGAATGATCACTCACACCCATAATACCATGTTTATTTATTGCAAGCTTACACATTTTATTCTAAAGGCTCTACTTCCGTGCAGTGTGGTGCCTGTCCCACCTAAGTATAACTGGTACCTTGGCCCAGGGCTAATGCAGTTGGAGCATGAGGCTAATAACCCGTTTTACTTATTGCTGGGATTAAGAATGCATGGGTATTTACCTGCGTGCCCAAGGTTATATTGAGGCATAATTGCTGGATAGAATAGATGACTCACTAAGCAGATTTCATGGTATTAAAACAAAGAAGTGCAGCTATGCTATTTGGGTTGTCACAGCTTACGTACTCAAATTAGTCTTTATATTGGACTGAGAACAGAAATCAGGACAAGGTTCAGAAGCAGACTTCCTGAAAAATTTGCAGTAAAATCTAATATGTGGCATTTAATTTACTATTTATATTATAATTTCCTTTTATCCTGTGTATTGTGAGTCCCTATCACCATGGCATGGCACGTCCCCAGGTTGCAGATAGATGAGACAGCCTCCAGATATGGAGGATAGCTGCGAATATATTGAATAAGCAGTCGTGGACAGCCGATAAGGGATGGTCCTCCAGCTTGGGGATTGGGCGAAGGGCTAACAACCCATCACCGTAAAAAACAGCTTGTTACGAAACCAGTGGATATGAGGGAGGTGACATATGATGGTAGGGACTGGATTAATCTTGCTCAAGATAGGGACTGATAGCAGGCTTATGTGAGGGCGGCAATGAACCTCCGGGTTCCTTAAAAGCTATAAGTAAGTAGGAGTATTTAATATTAAAATTTACTCTCTGTTATAAAATTTAATAATTATGGCAGGGAGGAAATTATTTTCATTTTTTCGGAAGCATTTCTATTAAGGTGTTAGGTACAGCTTACAGCAGTAAAGTTTTGGAAATATTCAGTATTTCTTTCCTCCATTACTGTATCTTTTATAATAATGAAAATTACTGTGTGTAAAACACTGGCCTTCTGCTATATCAAAAAATTAATTTTACAATTTAAAAAAAATTATTTATATATATTTTTTTTTTCAAAATTTAAAATGGTGGCAGTTCACTGTGCAGTGACGAAGCGTTTCCCTCATAACTCATAAACTTGTTAAATTTTTCATGTTCTTTCTCTTTTATTTTATTGTTGAAACTCATGTTTACAATATCATGCTCTTTCAACTACATTCCTTAATAAATAATATATATATATTTTTATTTTGTGTTAGAAGAAAATACTGATATTTGCCAGTTTTTAAAATGAATTTATTTTTTATCACACAATCTATCAAAGGTAGAGAAGTGATTTTGCATCATATTGTAGATATGATATGCATAAATACACACAAAAAATTTCATCACAGAATGTTGGATAGTTTTTTAGTTATGAGGGAAACACTTCATCACTGCACAGTGAACTGCCATCATTTTGAATTTCGAAAAAAATATAAAAAATATATTTTTTTTAATCGTAAAAATATTTGGACAGTGTTTTACACATACCAATTTTCATTATTGTACAAGATACAGTAATGGGGGAAAAAAATGTTGAATATTTCTAAAAATTTTACTGCTGTAAGCTGTACCTAACCCCTTAAAAAATCAAGTGAACATAAAATACGGCATATAGGAATAAATGAACTCTGTCCCTAAGTGAGAGACAGAGGGAAAAATCATTATCAGCTATTTCCTTACCCAGATTTTCTGCTTTATCTGTGAGACTGAAATAGTCTAGGGTGTACTACTGAAATTCAAGACAACTGCAAACTCGATATAACAATTTGAGGGAAGGGATGAAACTCGGGTAACAGTGTTGTAAGAGTACTTGCGTGGTCAAGTGTTTAGTAAGTGGATTTGTGCTTTGAGACTGCCTTCGAGTGTGAGTATAAATCCCACTTGGGCTGATTACCTGCATTAGATTTTTTTTTCGAGGTTTTCTCCAAATGTAAGTTGAATGTCAGGTCAGGTAATCCAGTGGCGAATCCTTGTACTCATCTTGCCAGAAAATGATGTCGTTTCTTTGATGCTAAATAATCGCACAATTTTGTATGTACTGTTAAAAACTGATAAAGAAGTCTTAGGTATCCAATGTTAAAAGAGAGGCTAATACAGGGTAATCCGAAAAAAATGTTAGAATATTTAGAGAGGCGGTAGTATGCATCAAAACAAGAAATAACACTCCTATAAACATGGGTCCTAAAATTAATATCTTCTGAGAAATGCGGAAAATGTTTACCATCAGTGTAAGCGCAGCATATCTTCTACTGTGAGCTCTTTGACAAGAAACAAAACATGCTCCTATTCAACAGATACAACACTATTACATAGTGACAAACGATTGCATTCTGTTTCCTCAGCTCTTTATTGCCAAAGAGCTCACAGTGGAAGATATGCTGCTCTTACAGTGATAGTAAACATTTACTCATTTCTCAGAATATATTAATTTCTGGATCCATATTTGTAGGATTTTTCTTTCTTATTTTGGTGGTTACTACCTTCTCTCTAAATACTGGAACCTTTTTTCAGAACACTCTGTATATTTAAGGCTAGCATAACATTGTAAGGATTGAACTTTTTTGTTATATGAAATTTAAATAACATACTGAATTGTGGATAGAAGAAATCGCCAAATTTGCACCAGCAGTCTGACCTTTCATCAGAGATGTCTGAAGTTCGATCCTTGAGACCTTGTGAGATGTTAAATGATTCTCCTCAGTTTATAAGAAAAGTGTAGAATAGTACCTTTAATGTAAGCGTAGATCACTGTCATTTAACAGTAATCAAGAAAATTAAAATAATAAATAAATAGTGAAACCAAAGTGGTTAATATGGTTGACGTCTCCATCATGTACCGAACATCAGGAGGTATTGGTAACATTTTGAAGGGAATTAAAAATCTGAGTTAGAACAGTGGGGTATGGTTGCTTTTTCTCTGGGCAGCCCTGTACACAAGAGGAAAACAGGCCAGTCCCAGATGGAAAGAGAGGTCAGTGGCTGTGCCGAACCCGTGCAGTTGTCTGAATCTCGTCGTTCTGGGGTTTTGTCTTTCCTTCGAGGTTCCAGCACTTCTAAGTAAGTTGTGGTGTCAATGTTAAACCTTGTAGCTAGCAGGCTTGTAGTGCTTTGTTTTGCTTCTTCTTCTTCAGAGCTGTGAAAATAAAATAATACAGGCAGTCTGATGGAAAAACAGCACTTATTTTCTTATTCATTCTCAAAATTGTTGTGAGAAGTTGTGTTGTCAATTCTGAAAATTTTAAGGACTCTTAAAGCTGTAAGTAGCTTTTTTCTTAATGTGTGAAACATTTATGCTCGAGTGTTAAATGGAGGAAAGTTTCTTCTGATATCACTTGCTTAGCAGTGACAATGAGTTATGTAATGCTATTCTGACGTCACTTGCTTAGCAGATCAGACTCTTGCATTTATATGGTGTTTGCTAGAGGGGCAGACTTACTTTCTTCCTGTTCCTCTTCTCATAGATCTATATTAACTGCTCTCCAGCAAACCAATTTAGATGAAACACAATAATTGTATTGTAAAGATTATACAAGACATAGGTTTCACAAGCAGGGATTATCGATGACACGAATGTGAACGAAACAATTCGATAAGGAAGAGTGGGTGACAGGAAAGGTCACGAGATAACTTGAATGACATTCGAGAGTATAGTCGGAAGAGAAACGACATCGATAGAATCAGTCTTGCATTGTGATAGTTACAGTTACAGTTTAGTTTCAGTTCCACTGCATGCGAATACGTGTCATGTTCCAAGTGCGTTTATTTTATTATGTAGTGATGGAGCGTTCCCCTCGCAGAGTATCATTATTTTATTCGTAAACATAATGTTGCGCGTTTAATTCGCTTCGAATTTTTCTCTTGCTATGCTCTTCATTTCCACAGGCGATGTCCCCATCTGTTCATCTTCTTGGAAAAGTCAGTACTTCCTTCAGCCCGTACGTTTTGCTCCCTCGCAGTGCTTACATACACATGTCAAAACAGACAGTAACGCCACTACTGTTTTTCAGTAATTGTTCCTTGTGCGAGCTATACATGGTATATCGATCATCCAGTTCAAAAGTGCGACAACTCAAAAATTTCCATTTTTTAGTTATTTATACTACTGAAAGCCCCTTTTGGAGCTCTTTCTGATTCAATATTGAGATAAGTCATATTTACAACCAAAAAGAAAAAAAAAAATAAAACGAAATAAACTGCTTTAGAAGTAATTATAACTATGGACTTTATTAATTCATTATTAGTACATTTCGAAATGTATTAATAATGAACTAGAAGATTGCGATATATTCTTCCTGAATACTGACTCATTTCTAATTGTCATGTTTATGAACCAGAACTCAGGTCCTTTCTAAGTGATTTATTTGAAACTTTCAACTGAAGATATCTCAAAACTTGTTTTTTTGAGTTGTCCACTTTTGAACTAGACGATCGATATATTCAATAAAGAAATAAAGAAAAAATAATAATTAATAATACAACACATTGCATTCAGTTTTTTTTTTGTGCTCAATCATATTTGTATTTATATCTTATCTTGTATTTATATCTGTATTTATCATTTTTGTCGGCTTGGGTGACGTATTTGGTAGAGTGCTGGCCTTCTGTGCCTGAGGTTGTGAGTTCGATCCTGATCCAGGTCGATGGCATTTAAATGCGACAGGCTCATGTCAGTAGATTTACTTGCATGTAAAAGAACTCCTGCGGGACAAAATTCCGGCATACTGGCAATGCTGATATAACCTCAGCAGTTGCAAGCGTCGTTAAATAAAACATAAGTTACAATTTTTTATCTTTTTTTTTTTTCATTATTTTTTCATTTTTATGGCATAAGTATAATATTGTACTGTCTAATGTAATTGGGACTTTACCCTGTTTTATATATATATATATATATATATATATATATATCTAAATGAATGAATGAATAAATAGATGAATACTTAGATGAATAGATCAGTAGGTCAGAAGATCAATAGATCAATGAGTGAATGAATGAATAAATAAGTAAATAAGTAAATATTCACAATCCTTATAAACAAAAACCAATTTCTTAAAAATATAAAATCACAATAATAACCAACTGAGAGTATAAATGTTTCATGCAGTTATTTTCTCAATTAAATTTGCACATTATCCTCTATACAGCGAAAATTTTAAACTTTTCTTATTATTATTCTCCTTCTTCTCCTGTCATGCATTAGGCCTAATGGAATGTTATGTTTTGATTCTACCGTTTTAGAGGGCTGGCCCTAAGATTAGCTGCCTTTTATCATGTTAAACTGAATGTTGTGCCATTAGTTGAAAAGCTAGACCACTAGCTCCGTATACCAGAGTTAAAATCTCAGCAAATTGAACTAAATTTATGGTATTCCGTACTATCATAATCATAACCATCACCATGATCATCTTATCGTTTAATTATATCATCATCATCATCATCATCATCAGCAGCAGCAGCAGCAACAGCAGCACTGGCGTGGTTAAAAGCTTAGTTAGAATGCTTGTACACCAAGGCTCTGATCGCCTGGTTCGTTTTTTTCTGAGGTTTTCCGCAATCAAAACAAATGTCAGATAATCCTATGGCAAATCCTCAGATTCGTATAATAAAAAAAACATCTTTATATCATCAATTTCATCCATGCTAGGTAACTGTGCTGTTGTTACACTGTTGTTAAATAACCGAAAAAAAAATACGACCATCCTGTTACAATGTACAAGGTGTCCAAAAAGTCCACATCATAGTGCTAATCGCAGTATGTATTCTGTATGTGCTCCACCAAGCTCCATAAAAGTTTGGAGGTTAAACCACATGTTGTTTAAAACGAGTAACAAAGCCAGGTGGTGTGACACAACACTCAACCTCAATCCTTTGATGTAGATGTTCCATACCTTGAATATTTTGATGCTGTAGATCTGTGACTTAACTTATCCTCAGAAATTTCAAAGGCATAATGGTCCGTTAAGTACAATATCAATTAATATAAGAATTTAATTCAGTCAATACTTAACAGTGAGAAATACATAAAATTTATGTTATACCAAAAGTAACATTACATATATTTAACGACAAACGTTTTCGCCAATTATATTAGCATCTTCAGGTCGAATATAACATGTTAACAAAATGAACACTTGGTCTTAACTAGTTAAAACAATGTTAAAAGTAGGATATAAATTAAAACAGTTAATAAAATTGGGTGATGCAGCCACCAGGTTGTATGTAGAAAATGATGTATAGTAGAAAGCATGTATGACGAGGGGAACGGCAAGACCTCTTCTAGTATTGCGGTAACAGTTTCGAAATCAGATTAAAGATGCTACAAATAGGGCGGTCGTGTTGCCTAGTAATGGTGACAGGATAAAGCCAAGAAGTTGAAAGAGTTTGCTGGAATTCATGAGAGCGGCGACATGACTCAGAAAGCAAAGACCAGGGAATTTAAGTTTGGCCAACATTGGCGCCCGTTAGACAGGAACTCTTTGACCAATCCAACAGGGAAAGTTAATACCCAGTCAATCACACATTGCTATGGCATAATGTGGCAGGATACCATCTTACGTGAACCATGCAGGTCGATCGGAAAGGGCATCCAATTTCGACATTAGTTGACAAACTTGTTGGTTTGGCAATGCGAATGAATATGGAAGAGATGGGGGGGGGGTGTGTGTGTGTGTGTGTGTGTGTGCGTGCGTGCGTGCGTGCGTGCGTGCGTGCGTGCGTGCGCGCGCGCCTCTCCTGATGGAGCACATGAAGTACAGGTGTACTATGATTTGTTCTATGATGCAGGACTTTTCGGACAGTCTGTAGATATACTCTGTGTGGGCTATGTCTGAAACAACAAAGTAATGTACAGCTTTGGCACATTACTCCTACAGGGGAGAGATGCTTAGATAAAGATAATCAGTTACCTGGCATTTGATAAGGTATAGATGTTAATGTGATTTTAATAATAATAATAATGTTTTATTTTAGCTGGCAGAGTTAAGGCCATAAGGCCTTCTCTTCCACTCAACCAGCCTTGAAATGGAAATATCACATGTGATGCTTCGTTCACAGTGATTCCTCTTTTATAACACGACTTATGTGTTGATTTCAATATTTTTTATTACTTCTAAACCCATTATTTGACTCAACATACATGTTAACAGCTTGCATGTGAGAACAGTTTACTTTTTTCTCTGTCTTTTCTTTTTTTGAGCAAGTATGATAATATATTAGCTTGCGCATGTTGCCATGAAGCATGATGCGGTGGAATGGAGTAGAGTAGAATAGTACGCAGTAGAGTAATGTGATGTAGAGTAGTGTTGTGTAGAATAGAATTATTAAGTATAGTAGAATAGAGAGATGCAAATGCAGAAGTAAATACAAATTAATATGCAGTAGTTGTAAGAACTTATAGATCGGACAAACTAGAAGATCATTTCAAAGATGATACAGGAAACACATAACACCCATAACCAAATCACACAATATTTCCACCTATGCAGAATACACTACCAACACCAACCATAATTACAGCAACATAGAAACGGACATGGAAATTCTATATACTGAGCCCAAAAGTCTGAAATTGAACACACTAGAACAGTAAGATATACGAAATTATATCCACAGCACATCTTCAACACACAACTAAATTTCAGAATGCATACCCTATTTGATACAACACTATTGATCATAAACCTATCTCTGCCAAGGCACCAAAACGAAGAAACCGGAAACAAACACTGGATCTTACTAGAAATCTGAAAATAACGTATATCAAACCGAAACTAGTCATTAACTAGGTAAAATACCCAATTAACGGAGGGAAGTTGTTTGTTTAACAAATTCACCAAATAATTATCTAATTCTACTTTCAAAAAAGTTACTTCGATACCTTCAACTAAGTCAAGTCAATGAGTTAGTGATGAACTTTCGACATTATCTCGATTGTGTTGGATATTTGTTAATTAAAGAAAGATCTAATGCACTGCAACAGATTAGATACAGACCTACTTTCATTTGTAAAATGCTTAATTTGTTTTTGTACTGCATATAGTGAGTAAACTCTGATATTGATGTATTAAAAAAACTGCATTAGCAGTAAAATACCCCATACCTTCATTTAGTATTGTGATTATTCCTTATTTCATTCAATCCTTAACTGATGTCTCCACTGATGTTAGAATTAGTACAATTGCTCTGTCTTGTGAGTTAGAAAATGCTTAAAAAAACTTCGTGGAAAGATTTTGTAGAATAATAGAAATTAGATAACATTTATATGACTTGGCAGCCGAATTTTTAATATTTTGATTAAATATACCGACATTTTGCAAGGATTATTTTCATATAATATTTTTACGTTGAATTAAGCATTGTGAGTAGATTGAACAAGAAAACTGTGAGATTTCAGTGAAGAGGAGTTATTCTGCATAAATTAATAAAGAAATTATTATAGAATTTTTTTCAAATTCACGTCGTAGTAGAAAGAAAACAATTTGTTGAAAACATTTTTTGGAGTTTACATTATAGCATGGTGTAGAAGTGATATGCTAATGTTTTGTATAGTGCTGGTGGTCCAGCTCGGTCTGGAATGCTGGATGGAGTTCAGTATAGCACATCACCAGCTGCTGACACTTCTGGATCCGCAGTGTCAGAATCTGAGGAGACTTCCGCAAGCAATACCAAGACAGAGGCCAAAGGAAGTAGAACTGCCCCTCCTTCACACGTTGAGGTAATCATCTTTATTGTAGCAACTAAAAAATTAGACCTTCTCAAACATAGAAACCTAGTTTTTTATTTTTTCTCCAGAAAAGCTTTCTTTAAGGTACTCCTCTACCCTTAATCTTTAAAAAATTATCTCCTGTTAAAATGAATGAAACTGTTATCCCTTACAGTGATTGAGTAAAAAATCTAGGAATTTATATGGACAAAAACTTAAGTTGGAATACTCAAATCACACACACACATGTAAAATAATTTTTATGAAAATTCACGCACTAAAAAGAATTCGAAATTTCCTTCCGTTGCTTCTCAAGAAGAATTTAGTGCAGTCGCTCTTGATGCCTCATTTTGATTACTGTGACAGTCTCTACACTGACCTTAACATGAGACTGACAGACAGACTACAGCGTGTTCATAATGCATGTGTTTGATTTATTTGCAGCGTATGTAGATCTGACCGTATCACATTTTCACTAAATATGCTGTCCTGGCCCGTCTCAAAGAGCAAAGAACTTTTGATTTTACTCTTCAATATTCTTCAAACCTCTAACCCTAGCTACTTAGCTTCTCATTTTCAACATTTTTCCTCATATCACGAAATAGATACTCGCTCACAACACCATATCACACTCTCCATTCCTAAACACAGAACATCCTTCTACTCTTCATCTTTCATGGTCGCTGCAGCTCATCTCTGGAACTCTCTACCACAACATGTCAGAGACTGTCGGACATTGTCTAGTTTCAAAAATAAATTAAAATTGCACTTTTTCAATTCAGATTCCTTTCAGTTATAAGCCCTTTTCTCTGCGATAGTTTTGTAAAAATATAGGCTATGTATTTCTTTCCTTCCTTTCCCCTTTTTGTTCTCTTTAACAACCGATGAATTTATTATAATAGCCCTTTCATTGTGAATTTTATTTAATATTCTTATTTCATTTCTTTTTATTACTATTTTATTACATTCCATTTTGTTATATTCTACCTTACGTTTTTCATATTAACCATTTGTACTAAATGGGTTGCTTTTACTATATTCCAATGTATTTTACTTTCTTTTTTCTATTATTGTATTATTTTCATATTGTTTAGTGTCGATTTTATTATGTTATTATTATTATTATTATTATTATTATTATTATTATTATTATTATTATTATTATTATTGTAATATGTTAGTATTCTGTCCTTTAACTTTTTGTTAAATTTTAACTGCTTGTATACTTTGTGACCTGGTAGAGTGTAAGAGAAGGCCCTATGGCCTTAACTCTGCCAGTATAAATAAAGAAATTATTATTATTATTATTATTATTATTATTATTATTATTATTATTATTATTATTATTATTATTATTATTTTCTTTTTATGTCATCTGAAAGCTGAACTTTCTAGTTTTAAAAAAATATATCACTTTTTATCTCCATGATGTTTGGTTAATTAATTAGCTGAGTTTTTTTTTGACTGGAAGCACAGTTCTACAAGTGTCAGTCCATCACATTCTATCAATTTTATATATTTTTCGTGTAATAACAATTCGAATTTGGCGGTAGAGTTTGATTGTATTATTTTTCATACAATCAGGAAGCTGTATATTTGGTTACAATTTTTCAGAATGTAGATGATTTTTCTCCATGTTTAATTTTACAGCATTTTACAACATTAATGTCAACACAAAGTGCACTTGAAATTGAGATATTTTCATAATGCTTGCACCAAAATGAAGCTAAGTGCCAAACTACAGTATCCAACTGCGTAAGAAAGTTAATTTAAAAGTCCAAGATCTTATATTTTTATTTTTAAATTTGAAATTTTCAAAACATAAAATTACATTTTTCCTTAATGGGATAAGATAGGAAAAAATTGTTTCCACAACTGTTCTTTTAGGAGCGAGACAGTGAAAGAAATTTTGTGCTATTATAAAAACTGTGGACCAAGGACTAAAATAAATTTCATTTTCACTTTAAAAAATTGCCCCCCTGCCCTTCCAAAAATATTTGAGGGGTTTATTTTGTGTGAAAATCCTTAATTATGTGTCAAGTAATCAGGGAAAAAAGAGTTTTTATAATTTGGAAAAAAAACTGCACATTTTTCTCCCATGGGTAGATAAGTACTTTAAAGAGATTCAAAACACAGTTTCTCATTATTTTGGAGTTGTACGAGCTGTTGGGTGAGGAGGGGGGAAGAGGCCAATTAACTGCTAAACAGAAACAAAAAGATAAAACAAGTGGTTTATTACTTAAAATTATTATTTATTTCTTTGTGTAATCATTACTGTTGATAATTAGCCTATATGCACTAAAATCCCTAAAATATGTGTGCAAATATGCACTTAAAAATACCAAAATATGTATATACATACATATATGCATTAGACGGCAAAGGAAGCTTTTAATAGAAAAAGGAGCATTTCCTTCGGACCTCTGGAGAAAGAACTAAGGAAGAAACTAGTGGAGTGCTTTGTATGGGGCAGAAACATGGACATAACGATGACGTGAAGAGAAGAGACTAGAAGCACTTGAAATGTGGATATGGAGAAGGATGGAGCATGTCAACTGGACAGACAGAATAAGAAACGAAGTAGCTAGTATTGGAAAGAGTGGGTGAAGAAAGGATGATAATGAAGCTGATCAGGAAGAGGAAAAGGAATTGGTTGGGTCACTGGCTGAGAAGAAACTGCCTTCTGAAAGATGTGCTGGAAGAAATGGTGAATGAGAGAAGAGTTCGGGGCAGAAGAAGATATCAGATGATAGACACCATTAAGATATATGGATCATATATGGAGACTAAGAGGAAGGCAGAAAATAGAGAATGCTGGGTTTGCAGTGAAAGACCTGCCCTTAAACAGAATATTATGGATGAATGAATATGCATTAAAAGTTGAAGAGCAGCAAAAGTACCATAGTTTAGGATCTCACGAAAAACAAAACGTTAGCATGTAATGAGAAATATTCAAATTATTGGGCATAAAGAAAAACACAATCACTTTAATTTGTTAGTTATTACCTTATTGACTATTGGTTATTTAATTAAAACCAATTTAATACAGACAATTAATTTTCCCTGATGACTGCATGAAACTTTGTCACACAGTAGTATTTTCCAAATTTTCTTTCTACGTCACGAAGTGAGGAGACAAAACTTATAATTTGGTAATATGATAGGATTAACGTCCACGTCATTATTGTATCCTTGAAGCAATGCTAACGTGATCGTTAACAAGTTACATGTTTTATCGAAGTCTAGTTTTCACTATAAAAAAGCATGAAATATGCTCTTAACGTCAAAATATGCACAAACGTCCAAAATATGCACATATATGCACGATCAACTATGCGTCAACAATCTTAATTACACATGAAACATGTAATTACTAAGTTTCATTAAGAAATGCCGCTCCAATACAAATAAGCATTTACACATTACATATTATACTAGTAATCATCATTACAATTTATCGAGAAATTTTTCCTAGGATGATAGAGCTTCTTGAATGCCTTCCTAAAATAGACTTTTGCCAACGAAGATAGCCAGTAGCTAGTTTTTCACTGCTGCTTTCATATTGTCTTACTTTACGAAATGTTGGGATCCAGGTTGGAACTGTATGGTTTGTGGTTGAACAAGACCAATATGAAACATCAAAACATCTTAAGTGCATTGTGTGGTATGAGGTTGTCCACATTATTGTGCAAGAGGATGACACCAGACATTAACAGACCACATCTTCACTCCCACTCCTCCGATTGGCTGCAAATCAAAGCTGGCTGGATTCTCAATTGCATAGCTCTTTATTGACCAATATTTCACAACAACATGGAATGACATGAACTCACAAAGTAACACACAACTACAGTGTGCATACTAACTGGCTCTGCAGTGAAGCAAGCAGCAGTTTTCGACCCGGCAGCTATGTAAAGTTGGTACTGTGAAGTGCCTGGTTTGAACACGTAGGAATATTACATCTCTCTCGCTCCCTCCCTCCCTCCACCATTCAATGCAGCCAAGGTCATTGACTCACTACCTGCACGATACCAACACAACTCCTCGAGTCTCCGCGTTCTGTTTGCCATTTCTCCTGCGGAGCCAGTTAGTATACGCACTGTATTTCAGTACTTCACTTTAACAGGCTACACCTTTTCAGAACTCTTGATCATCGGTAATATTCAACAAGCCTTTACTTTCCAAATGCCTCTCGTGCATTTCTAATGACATTAATATGGCTGTAAGTGTTTCATGCATTTTTACTTTGCAGGTGCAATTTTCTGATGCAATCTCGAACTTCTTCTGCCGAGTCTTCTTTGCTGAACAGTTTGCTGGTCTAAGGCAAATGGTTTTACCTACGGGAGAGGAAGGCTTTGTTAGATCACTGACACGTTGTGTTCAGTGGGCAGCACGTGGTGGAAAATCTGGTTCAACGTTTTGCAAAACTAGAGGTTGGTTAAGAAATACTGACTGAATATTTCAGACTTGCCATTGCATATATTCACCATTTATGGCATAGTAAAATTTTAACAGATTATTAATGCAGAAAATGTTTTACGTGCTTGTAGGTTTAGAATTGGAAATTTTATAGTTTTAATTTTTATTAAGCTAACACTATCCTTTGTCACCAGTTCTGCTTGAGGACATGTTGTTTCATAATCGAACTTCACACATTATAACTTACAACACAGTATTAGTTAGAGTTGGGCAACACAGTTCTTTTTCAGAAGTCGATTCCAACAATTCAATCATACATTACAAATCGATTCTTATGTTTTGTTCACGATTTTTCCCAGTCTGTGATTCCAACTATTCTTTTGAATCGTCAACAAATGACTCACAGGACACTTTCCTTTGCAAACCATGGATAGAACAATAACATTCTGCATCTCTCGCATAGATAGCATAAGAGGCGAGACATTGGATTGTCTCTTCCTCATTGGCTGGAACCATTCATCATGACCTCCATTAGTCTACAAAATTATCCAAGATACTGTTTTTTAATTATAATTTATCAACTGAACCTTATTATCAAGTACATTTTTTTGCATTACATCTCTATTTCACTATGCAAATTTCAGGTTCGTGTTAATTATTTTTCACACTTAACAAATATTTTGATTACACTCTCGCTCAGGAGCATTCGGCACGTTCAGAAATGACTGCTGACAAGTTACATCAAACAACAGCTAAATAGAATCGTGAGTTACGATACCATGCTGATTCGTTACTATTCTTTTGAATGACGATTTATTACGATTTTTTTTAATGACAATTCGTTGATACCACGAATTGATTCTTACGATTCTTTATTATTAGTCATTCGAACGAACGATTCGTCCATGAATCAACACAACTCTAGTATTAGTATAGATTAAGATAGGTAAACTTTTATCATGTCTGTCTTAGACTTCAGCAGTTTGACATTGTTAAGGGTTTACCAAGGTTAAATTTCAGTTTTCTAAACTATTGAAACTAGAGACCTGAAAATTTGTGTACATACCATGCTGCATATAAATAGTTTCTTTGTACAAAGTTTAATATAATTATTGATTTCTGTTAATGTTTCAGATGACAGATTCATCTTGAAGGAAATGTCCCGCTTGGAGATGCAGTTATTCCTAGAATTTGCTCCGAACTATTTCAACTATATTCAGCGATGCCACACATCACGACAGCCCACTCTGCTAGGAAAGATTGTTGGTGTGTACAGGATAGTGTACCGAAACCTTACATCTAACGCAACACTACGTTCAAATTTGCTGGTTATGGAGAACCTGTTTTATGCACGCTCTGTTACTCACAAGTTCGATTTAAAGGGTTCTGTACGGAATAGACTGGTGAATCCTACTGCTGCTGACAGAGATGGAGAAATTGTTCTGTTGGATGAAAATCTGCTCAATAGTAAGTACATACCTGCAAAGAAAAGTAGCACTTGATTTTGAACATAATTATGGAAATAACATTGCCTGGCTTTGAAAGAATTTAAATGTAATCAATAATTTAAAATCAATGTACAGTAGAACCTCTATTATCCGTGGTAATGAAGGGGATAGACTGAACGGTTGACCAAAAAAATAGGATAATCCATACCATGAAAGATTTGTAATTTCCTCCATGGTCTTGTATTTAACTCGCTACGTAGTGGATCAGAAGTTCACTAATTTAAGTCTGATTGTCAACAAGGGTTTTTAAGGGACTGTCTCAGGGAAGATAGGAGTATAGGTCTCATGTTGCAGGTTTACATACTTTTTTACACTTTACCCTTGTTTTTTACTAAATCGCGCAATTGTAACTCCAATCTCGTATTCTGATGCGAGATGAGCCACAGTTTCTCTTTCTCAAACCATTATACTTAGCACATCACGTTTTCTGTTAATACCTATGGAAGACATTTTATATACAAGTTACAATATAGAACGGCAATTAGAACAGTAGACAATGCTGTGTGACGATAAAGGCTTGTAATATCACTCTCTAGTAAAAACATATTATGTAGAACCTAGTAATATGATGTACAAAACAGTACTTCATACAAGTTATTTACCGTATTTCTGAAGAAAAAAAGACCGAGAAATAGACAGTCGGATAAATCTGCCAATCGGTTAATAGGGTGACAGTTAATCGGGGTTCTTCTGTAATTAATTTGATTTGTGGTTTTCATTCAAATGACTTATCTAAGTAATTAAAAAACAAATTTTACAACATATAATAATAATAATAATAATAATAATAATAATAATAATAATAATAATTTGTTTTTAATGTTTTAATGTTATTTCTATTGTGGACGTTTTTGTCTCAATGGTAACTTCAGGCATTTTTATATAATATCTAAACAATTAAACAAGAAAAATTAAATAAAATAGAAATAATTAATGGAATTGTTTTGAAATTGTTTGCTTCTTACCTTAGTAACAGAACACATGTAACCAAAATTGATAATAAATTTAGTAGCACTCGAAATATTAATATCAGTGTCCCACAGGGGACTGTCCTCGGTCCAGTTTTGTTTTTAATATATTGTGAATTTTATTAGTAACAACAAAGTAATTTATTCCTCACAACAATAATTCCTTTCTACAATTCACCTTAAACGCTCTCGTCAACAATTGGATCTTCACTCAACACAGTATTCGTTATAGCACTCCACCGACGACAATGACAATTTACTTGGACTATTACGCACAACAATGAACTGTTAATCTTAACTAATATTTACAAAGCACTATTTACAAATCAGAACTACCAGTTCTCAGTTCACAGTTCTTCTATCTCAGTCACTCGAGTTCACAGTATCTCGAACCACAGACCTTCAGAGACAGTTCACTGTACTCGAACTCGGGTCCCTCCAACTGCGGTCCACTGCACTCGAACTCAGGTCCCTCCAACTGCGGTCCACTGCACTCGAACTCAGGCCTTCGGATGCTGACGCAGATGCGGACGCACACTCGAGTCGAACTCCAGCACACAAGTCTGGCTTGCTTGCTCTGGCTTACTCACTGACTGAATAACTGAAAACTCTCCTGTCGTTCCTTCGCGTCCGTAATTTATAACCACAGCGACGTAGCCTCGAAAGTTCGAATTCGCGAGTCTTCCATTTCGACGGATTTCTCGGTCTCTCTCTCTTCTCGCAGAAGATGCGCGCGCAAACTCTCTCCACTCTCTCGCCGCGTTGGCCCTCTCCCCTCTCAGCCGCGCGCCATTCCAAAGTGCTCCGCGCGATCTTCTCTCTTGCGGGACGCTGGTCGTGAGTTCGAATCTCACGTCGCTGTCACATTGCTCCCTCCTTAGGACTGCTCGTCTCGGGCAGTCCCTTGGTAGGCTGCTAGTCGGTCCAACGTTTGGGGTCCTCCGGCTGCTCCCTCCTTATGGTGGCGCCACCCCATCCTTGGCTTGGCTGGGCAGCGATACTCGTACAGCGTGGGCGCCATCTTGCTTTTCCCCTTGGCCCTCCAAGGAGAGCTCGCTGGCCACGGGTTGGTCCTCGGCGTCCATCAGGAACACTTCATCCCGACCAAGACGGAGTATACGGCGCCGGACGTCCACCGTCGCATCGAGTAACCGCATGGCGTCGAGTCCCTGGACGACGTCCTCGGTGATGTTGGCGACGAACACCCACATCTCCAGTTTCCTCTTCCCCAAGGTCAGGTCCAGGAAGACCTCTCTCTGGATGGGCAAGCTCTCGCCTGAAGCAGTCCGTAGCTCATATTGGCGCAGCGGCGTCCTCCCAGGTAGGCCACGCACGACGTCTGGTCTGGCGATAGTGAGCATCGCCCTGGTGTCCACCAGTACTCTGCATGGACGGCCTTTTATCCGTCCTTCAACAATCAGCCCATCGTCGCACCTTCTGTCGACCGGTTTCAGGACGAGCCGAGGGGACGGTGATGATGGCGCCGACGTGCTCCTCCTAGCATCGGCCCCCTCTCTCTCCTGACTGTTGCCAGGTCGGTCGCAACTCCTCCGCAGGTGCCCAGGTTCACCGCAGGACCAGCAGGTGGGCACCCGTCGTCTCCGTTGCTCAGGCGACTGTTGGTTTCTCTCGGTGTCAGCCACCTCTCTCTCCGGCCGGTGGCTGGAGCGGTCGCAGTCCCTCCTTAGGTGTCCCGGTCTCCCGCAGGACCAGCAGTTGGGCGTCCGTCGTCTCCGCCGCTCCGTTGACTGTTGGCGCTCCTCGACGTCGGCCACCTCTCTCTCCTGCTTGTGGCCAGATTGGTCACAGTCCCTTCTCAGGTGTCCCGGTCTCCCGCAGGACCAGCAGGTGGGCGCCCGTCGTCTCCGCCGCTCCGTTGACCGTTGGTGCTCCTCGAAGTCAGCCACCTCTCTCTCCTGCTCGTGGCCAGATCGGTCACAGTCCCCTCTCAAGTGTCCCGGTCTGCCACAGGACCAGCAGGTGGGCGCCCGTCGCCTCCGCCGCTCCGTTGACAGTTGGCGCTCCTCGACGTCGGCCACCTCTTTCTCCTGCTTGTGGCCAGATCGGTCGCAGTTCCTTTTCAAGTGTCCTGGTCTGCCACAGGACCAGCAGGTAGACGGTCCTCTCCTCTGCCGCTCGGGTGGCTTCGGTTGGCGCCCCCCAGCATCCGTCGCCGTGACGCTCCTGACCCAGTGCGGTGTTGAGACTCCCGCCGCCAACTTGGCTGCCTCCATCCTGAGAGCCGCTGCCAGAGCTGCGTTGATGGTGCGATGCTCTGCTAAGAGTAGCTGTTGTCTTATTTCCGGGTCTCGAACTCTGCTGCCGAAGGTGTAGGCCGCCTCTCCAGCGATGAAATCATTAGGTTGGCCCCTGAGGGCCTTATGGGCAAGTTGTTCCACCGCCATCGCGAATTCTTGCAGGGACTCGCCTGACTGTTGGACCCTCGTTTTTAGTTGGGTCCTAAATGCTGCAGCAAGTTGATGGTCACCATAACGTCCCTCCAGGGCCGCCATTATCTCAGCGGCTGTCCCGTCTTCTGGAACGCTGTGAAGAATCTCCGACGCCTGTCCCTGAAGCGCGGCCAGCAGCTGAGTAGTTTTCTCTGCCGGCGTCCACCCATTGTGCTCTGCGATGGCCTCGAACTGGCGACGGAATATCGCCCAAGACGTCGTACCGTCGAACTTCGGCGTCTTGACGTTGTAATGTCTGGCTGAAGGCGATGGTTCCGCAGGGCCACTATATGGAGTCCTCAACTCTGTGGCCGCTTCTTGCATGGCACGTCGAACCTCCTCGGCAACTATCTGTTTATGTTCTCTAGCCTGGCGATCCACCAACGCGAGGATGTGCTTGTTTTCTTCAGCATGTCGGTCCATCAACGTGAGTATGTGCTTGTTTTCCTCGGCGTGTTTGTCCATCACCTCACTCGTCTGCTCTTGACGACGCTCGAGATCGCGGATTTTGCCGTCGAAATGGTCTACATCCTGTCTCAACTCGGCTACTGTCTCGTTTATAGTTGTAAAATTCTGGTTTAGTTTATCCAGATCGGCCTTAAGTTCGTCTCTCACAATGGCGACAATTCCATCTACGTGGGCCGAAACGCTTTCAATTTGCGTAGTGACGTCATTTTTCACTCCGCTTATGTCGCCTTTCACTTCACTTATGTCACTTTTCATCTCTATTTTCACATCACTTATGTCGTTCTTAACCTCACTGATGTGCTTGTTCATTTCTGCTTTCATTTCTGCGAAGGCTTGCAGGATCTGCTGTAGGTTCTCCATTGTCGATAATGTCCCGATTCTGACACCAATGTGAATTTTATTAGTAACAACAAAGTAATTTATTCCTCACAACAATAATTCCTTTCTACAATTCACCTTAAACGCTCTCGTCAACAATTGGATCTTCACTCAACACAGTATTCGTTATAGCACTCCACCGACGACAATGACAATTTACTTGGACTATTACGCACAACAATGAACTGTTAATCTTAACTAATATTTACAAAGCACTATTTACAAATCAGAACTACCAGTTCTCAGTTCACAGTTCTTCTATCTCAGTCACTCGAGTTCACAGTATCTCGAACCACAGACCTTCAGAGACAGTTCACTGTACTCGAACTCGGGTCCCTCCAACTGCGGTCCACTGCACTCGAACTCAGGTCCCTCCAACTGCGGTCCACTGCACTCGAACTCAGGCCTTCGGATGCTGACGCAGATGCGGACGCACACTCGAGTCGAACTCCGGCACACAAGTCTGGCTTGCTTGCTCTGGCTTACTCACTGACTGAATAACTGAAAACTCTCCTGTCGTTCCTTCGCGTCCGTAATTTATAACCACAGCGACGTAGCCTCGAAAGTTCGAATTCGCGAGTCTTCCATTTCGACGGATTTCTCGGTCTCTCTCTCTTCTCGCAGAAGATGCGCGCGCAAACTCTCTCCACTCTCTCGCCGCGTTGGCCCTCTCCCCTCTCAGCCGCGCGCCATTCCAAAGTGCTCCGCGCGATCTTCTCTCTTGCGGGACGCTGGTCGTGAGTTCGAATCTCACGTCGCTGTCACAATATATTAATGATTTATTGGCAATTAATTTAAAGAAATTCATTGCTGAGATATTTTCGTATGCGGATGACACAGTTGTTATTTTTGCAGGTAAAACTTGGGATGATACCTACTTTAATGCAAACAATGGCATGACATTGATTAAAAATTGGTTTCATTTCAACATACTTGTCTTAAATCATTCTAAAATTATGGTTGTACCATTTTCGTTAACATCTGTTGGTACGAAATCTCCTGATTCACTCTTGTGTTTAAAAAATCATACATCCAATTCTTCTTCTAATAGTTGTAACTGTCCTATTTTAAATGAATCTTCTCAAGTTAAATATCTCAGAATAATATTCGACCAACATTTACGTTGGGATAAACATGTTCTTTTTCTGTGCAATAGATTAAGAAAAATTATTCATTATTTTGTCATCCTACGAAATTACTTGACTGTCAATACTTTACGACTGATTTATCTCGCATTACTTACAAATGGCTTTTAAGGAACCCGAAGGTTCATTGCCGCCCTCACATAAGCCCGCCATCGGTCCCTATCCTGTGCAAGATTAATCCAGTCCCTATCATCATATCCCACCTCCCTCAAATCCATTTTAATATTATCCTCCCATCTACGTCTCGGCCTTCCCAAAGGTCTTTTTCCCTCCGGTCTCCCGACTAACACTCTATATGCATTCCTGGATTCGCCCATACGTGCTACATGCCCTGCCCATCGCAAACGTCTGGATTTAATGTTCCTAAATATGTCAGGTGAAGAATACAATGCGTGCAGTTCTGCATTGTGTAACTTTCTCCATTCTCCTGTAATTTCATCCCTCTTAGCCCCAAATATTTTCCTAAGCGCTTTATTCTCAAACACCCTTAACCTATGTTCCTCTCTCAGAGTGAGAGTCCAAGTTTCACAACCATACAGAACAACCGGTAATATAACTGTTTTATAAATTCTAACCTTCAGATTTTATCTCGCATTAGTACAAGCTATATTACAATACGGCATTATAGGATGGTGTAGTGCTTATAGTACCTCCCTCATGCCAATAATTCTGCTACAGAAAAGAATAATAAAAATATGCCTTAATAAACCTCTTGATTATCTTTCAGAGCTGCTGTATTCAGAATTTAAAATATTTGACTTCCATCAAATTTATAACAATGTATCACTGAATTTCGTACATAAAAACCGTAACATTTAATTTATATTCACATAAATATAAAACCAAAATATCAGACAACATATGCTTGACAGTTCCTGTATGTACTACAACTGTAACATATAATCACAGTAGCAACTTCGGTCCTAGGATTTATAACATGATAATAGATAAATTCCCAAACATACAATTTGCTAATGCTCCTTATTTAAAAAAATCTATTAAAAATTTGCTGTTAACAGAGAAAATTTAAAATTCAGTTATTATGATATGTGTTTTTCTTCTTTTTTTCTTTAATTACCTTTTACTATGTTATTCAATAAAATGTCTTAACATTAACTTATGTGGAATGCCCCCTGAGCACGAGTATGTAACTTACTCTTTGTGGAGGTGCTAGAGAGTTCTTATATATATGAAAAAAAATCAATATGTATCTTTGTTCTGGCAATAAAGTATTATTATTATTATTATTATTATTATTATTATTATTATTATTATTATTATTATTATTATTATTATTATTTGTGCATGTAAATTGAAATATTTAATTAATTACATTGATATAACATTAAACTTATCGAATAACAACCACCGCAATGAATTGCAAAACCATTTAAAAGTTTGTGATTTTATTTATTATACAGTGTGTTGTTGTTGTTTTCTAATGCCAGGTATTTGACAATAAAGTCATTTGACCTCTTGCACTCCAATATTTTTCAAAGATATTATCATGGTCAGCCAATGAAGCACAGATTTTGAGGTGTTCTGAATCCATTGCTTGGTTTTATTATACGGTGTGTTTCAAAGCTTTGGATGTGAACATGAAAGAGTAATATATATATATATATATATATATATATATATATATATATATATATTTGGGTGTAAATGTAATTTTTCTTCTTCTTTGCAGTGACATGTGATGATCCTTTATACATTCTTCCGCATTCAAAAACAGTGCTCACACAGGCAATCAACAATGACACTCAGTTCCTAGCTTCACAGTCTGTGATGGATTATTCACTTTTGGTTGGATTAGATAAGGAACGCAGGGAACTTGTAGTTGGTATTATTGGTAAGCATTTCAACATTTCGGAAATGCTCAGGCTATTCTTATTTTCTCATAATTTTAATTTCTTTTATGAGTAAAAGTTACATGATTAGAAATATGTGGGAGGTTATGGTTTTATAAATAATATCTTCACTTTTTTTACGTTAAAGAATTGATGAGAAATTAAATAATATAAATCATTTCTTTTTTTTTTTTTACATATAGATTACATTCGTATCTTTACATGGGACAAAAAACTTGAGACAATAGTGAAGTCATCAGGGATTCTTGGTGGTCAAGGGAAGATGCCTACAATTGTGTCACCTGAATTGTACCGCGCAAGATTCATTGCAGCCATGCATCGTTACTTCTTGCCTGTGCCAGATCGTTGGACAGGATTAGGAAGAGGTTTGGACTGCTAATCGAGGTAACTCTTTACACTTTATGGCATTCTATATTCTTGAACACATTAATGCTTATTTATAATTTGCCGACAAGATACACTTCCATGCCTTTTACATTCAACAACTTGGATTTTACTGCACTTCCTGTCTTTAAATGTGATAATTAGGGCTAGGATTTTGATGAAATTGCATCTTTTTTCTAGTAAGCCAGAAACATTACTGCTTTAGTATTTATATGTTATGTGATAAACTGAGTGTTTTAAGACATATTTGTTACGACATTTTTTTGCATTTTTTGCCTGTTTCAATTCATAAGAGCATCTTTTGTTTTATTCGGCCATTTTTTTAAGCATTTTCATTTAATTTTGGCCATAAATCCCCATTATTAATGTAAAACAATGTTTAATTTCCTTGATATTTTCTTTACATATTTTGTCCATTAATACCCATTATTTTGTATAATATTTTAATCGTTTTTCTACACAAATATTGCCATTTTAACGTAGTATACCCCATGTAATGTATCAGTCCAACCACCCCTTCAATATAAACTCCTCTATACCTGCTAATTCCGAATAAGAGTGGCCTTGTGGTAGACTACATGAAAACTAAAAGGAAAGTAAATCCATGGTGCTACAGCTCATGAAGGGCCGAGACCGACCAGCTGACTGTTGACCTCATGTCCACATGCCAAAATAGAGGTGAACGATCATACATGGAAACTACATCCGGTAAAATAATTAATTAAAGTGTACTACTTAGAAAAAATTATGTAAAATTTAATTTAATTACTAGTCTAAATATTAAGTAGTACAAAACCTCTTTTCCTACTAAGCCAATTATGTAAGAACAATTTTAGGACATTTTTAAGGGCGTTTTTGAAAGATTTTTAGGTCATAAATGCATTGTTTTTAGGACATTTTTTCATGATTTTTAGGTCATCAAAATCCTAGCCCTAGTGATAATGTTTTCATCGTCCAAAATTTTTGTTGATTATTCTTTCGTCTGAAATTGAAAGAAAATGTTGAAGACTAAAGTTGAATTATCTTGACTTTAACATGATTAATATTTGATTCTTAATATTATTTAGGATCATACAATTTAATAGTTGGATTATGTAGTTGTTTAGCAGTTACAATTCATTTTACAGGAACGCAACTTGTGAAGTCGTCTATATATGGTACATCATGTTTGGCAAATGAAATAATTTCATGACTGTATGAAATGTTGTATATGAAGATGAGTCGTCATTATTATGTCTCCATTCGGATTGGTGGATTTTCAGAATCGTGTTTGCAGATTTATCTTAATTATACTTATGTTTTTTTTATGGTTATAAATTGAAAATAACAAAAACTCAAGTGATTTCCAAAAGTTCTGTCTAGAGAAGCTACATTTACTTTTCTTATCGATCATCAAAAAGTAACATGAGTCAATGAAGAATGGTTGTCATGTGTGAAGTGAGATAGTTAACCAACAACAGTAAACAGTTTTCCCTTATCAGTAAGAATGGGTTAACAGACAAGTGCATATCATCAGTCATAATCACATCAAATAGAATTATAGGCTACATTTAAAAGTATTTTTTAATAGTAATAGGTAGTTTAATTTCATTACAGTCGGAAATATAAATCTGTAATTATTACACATATGTGTACTAGAGCATATTTTAAACCACAGGCTTTCAATGTGGCAGTGAAGGAATAAGTCTTCACAAGCAATACAGTTTCGAAGTGGGGTTGGCTGCTCCTTACTCAAGAAGCTGAGGTATTTGCTGTAAGTTTATGTATTTACTGTCTGGCATAGTATTTCTCAGCATTTTCAGAGTATATCGTGTGTTATACGAGATGGATTATATCCCATGTTATTTAGTTTAATACCAATTATTTAGATATTTATAGAATTTTTCTCCATATTTTCCTCTGGATTTTTAGTAGAATCTTGGTTTTACTTGCACTTAAAACATTAAAGTCATGAAATTACGTTTTCATTTTCTCGCCAAATGCATTGTTTTTTTTTTGTTTGTATGCTGTTACATTGCACTATATGTGAATAGAAGGTTATATTAGAGAAGTTCAAAGAAGACTGTGAAAAAATACGGTGCATCATTTATTGTATTGTATTCTTATTTTTAAATGTTAAAGGGGAACTAACTCTCTCTTAAAATGTGAAGAGAATTTGCGAAAAATCTTAATAATCTCTTAATTTTGTAAGTATTATAAAGGAATAAGTTGGTATAAATTGCACTTTCTATGATATGTATATATTGGAGAAGAGAATGCTAGCAATGAAACCAACGTATATTCTTGCAATTGAGGACCTAACATTCTAAATGTGCTAAGTGCCAAAAATAACATCGTGAGATATTAATGAAAAACCACTGCACAATGCATGTTGAGATACCTACAGCACCATCTTTTGCCGCACGAATGAGTCACTTACAGTTGAGCTATGACAAAGACAATTTAATATGATATTCTCATATGGATGTTCCTCCCTTAGATTGAATAAAATTAAATTTGAAAAATTGGCACTTAGCACATTTAGGATGTTAGGTCTTCAATTTAAGTGCATGGAAACAATTAAGAATGAATGTTTTTAGTGAATATGTATAAATTATAATTTATTGATGTATTTATTAATGGTTATTTTATTCTTTACTCGAAGCGGAGAAAAGGCATTGAATGTTCAATAGAGAAATTGTAATTTAATTGGCATTCATTACTTTATTACACAAGTAACATGTAGGAGTAATTTATTTACTGAAAGTATTCTGAAAATAACTTGTTTTCTGTTTTCCAGCAACACTTTTAGGAATGTGTTCTCATTCTGTGTATAGTTCAAGAAACCTTCAGTACTTAATATTAACCGACACAGCAAAGAAGTGTATTACTTGGGCATGCCATTGTAGCTTTGTTTACCACTCCCACAATAGCGCAGTCTTCTTAATACAAAGACTGGAGCACAAAATTAGAACTAGTTTTCTAAATTATTGTTAGGTTAAAATTTAAGTTCAAGAGTATATTAACTTTAGAAAATTCCCAGTACATAATAAAATTGGTCCAAATAATAAATTATTAGAAAGAGTAAATACTTTTCATTATCTCGGTTATATATTATACGTTCATGAAAACTTTGATATATCGGGAAAAATTGCACAATTTAACAACTTTGGAAATTCTGTAATAAGACTTTCACTAGTACAAAAAGACATTACTCATGAGGCAACTAAGCCAGGAGATAATGGGGTAGGGTGGCTAGTTCCTTTTCTTACATCACTGACTAGTTATATATTAAACTAATCAGACTTCAGATGTATACAGACAATTGTTCTTCCTCCGACACATATGAAGGGTACACAGGAAAAACGAACAATATCACATTTCCATTAATTGTGAGATAATGATCTATTTCAGTATATTACTGTAAAATTTATTGGTGTTTCCACTTGAAATGAAGGAAATGATGAGTGCATTCGTGGTTTTAATTCTCCTTTACCACTTTTGGTAAAAATAACACTAAAGTTTGTAGTAATACAGTGAATTAGATAATGACATCACCCTTAAAGGAATTGTGACATTGTTCGCTTTTCCCTGTACCCTTCATATGTCAAGTGAGATGTACTGGTACTCCTGATAATAGATGTACAGATCCAGAAACAAAATTTGGGCCGACTCTTGAACATTTTACAGAGCATGATTCACAATGTTACCTGTCAATATAACATTGATTCCAGACCATCGATCGTGAGGAGATCGCCATGCTGCGCAGAGGAGAGGGTTTCTGTCTCAGTAATAGCTCAGGCTGTTAAGTTGTCTGTCGTACAGAAGAGTATGGTATATATTACTTCAATGTACCGAAGTACATATGATATTTCCATGCAGATATTCTGCCTCATCATACGATGAAAGAGTAATGGAACGGAGAAAAATTCTCTCCGGCGCCGGGATTTGAACTCGGGTTTTCAGCTATACGTGCTGATGCACGTCGGATCCCGGCCAACTAGTCACTCATAACGAGTGCACCTCAGCACATGTGTGGACTTAAGTCCTACGTTCATAGACATCTATGACGTAGTGCAGAGGGCGGCCACTAGAGGGAACCCAAGAGTTGGAACTTAAACTGAGACGATTCTGTCCAACGCTGGGGTGAATATCTGGTGTGGCTTAGTGGATAAAGCATCAGCATGTAGAGCTGAAAACCCGGGTTCAAATCCCGGTGCCAGAGAGAATTTTTCTCTGTTCCATTACTCTTTCATCGAAGAGTATGGGTTCGAGTCACATTGGTGGCAGGATTTTTTTTAACATGAATTTTTGTTATGACACCTGTGACCATAGTTTCATTTTGTTTGTTTTCGTGTGTGGAATAATTATTTCCCATCTCTTGTGGGATTTTATTTGGCTTGACCTCGCAGAGAACAATAAAAAAAGAAAAAAATCAATTGGAAGGTCCAATTTGTCTTTCAAATTAAAAAAATAATTATAATAACGAAAAAAAAATAATTAAACAAAAATAGTGAACGTAATACTTCGTCCACCACCCTTCTACTTCTGCAATTTTTCTGACCCTATGAGGCATGGAATCAACGAGCTGGCAAAAATAGCCCCGATCCTGGGCAAGATCTTCCCAGGTATTGGGAACTTGACCCCACAGCTCGTTCTGATTCTGAGGGGAGCTCATTTTCGAACAACTTGTGCCTCCTCTCCTTCAACTTCTCTTAGACGTCCTCTATTACATTCAAATCTGGCGACTTAGGGAGATCACTTCGATCTCGGGTTTCCCTGAGAACCAGACTTGAATGACCTGCGCTGTGTGTGCTGAAAAGTTATCCTGCTGGAACAATAACAATAAAATAAACCAGACATAGAAAATATAAATAAAAAACATAAAATAAATATTAACGACTGAATTATTCATCAAGAATTACATAATAAACATAAAGGGATTAAAAAGATTAAATATATCTAAAATTTTAGCATTGTAATATAATATATGACTGAAAATAATCGATAACGTTCCTGGGGGGATGGGAGAAACACATTCTCCAAAATGTGTCTACACTGTGCCTAATCCAAGTGGCGATAAATCTTCTGTAAGACACCTGCCCCATAATCTGTTCTCAGACAATTAATAACTATTCGTAAACAGCCCGGAAAGTGAGACAATGCCTTCAGTTGACGAGCAGAGCAGAAGGAGTCCTCAAAACATGCCCTGCCTAAGGCTTCTTCCTGTCTCCTGGGTGAAACATGCAGACTCCCAGAACCAGGATGTCTACCAACCTCCCCATGATTCCAATAACGATGAGCCCACCTTTTTGCCACAGGACGAGAAACTCCCAGTCTACAGCTTGCCTCTGAAGCTGAAAAGTCATTTTGAATCAGAGCAATTAGTTGAAACCTCCTTCCTCTCCAGTCCGCCATTGTAAAGTGGACGTGGCTCCACCACTTCGATAGACGTAATGACTGTTAATGTTTATACACATCTAATAATGATGTTGGTAATGATAATAATAATAATAATAATAATAATAATAATAATAATAATAATATTTAACAACGGTTTTCAACTAGTATTATTTTAACAGTTTTATAGTTTAACAACGACTGCAAGAAGCACGAAATAATCTGAAAGTAAGGTCAAATTAATGACGAAAAGCTTGTCAGTAAAAAAACGCGATCAGTATAATGCTGCGTTCCCATGGGGCGTGAGATGCTTCTGTCAATTACGCTTTCGTAAGTCACTATAGTCCCAACGCTGTTATTTCCGGCGTGACTCTGCCTCTTTGCTTACGTCTTAGAAAGTGAAGGCTCTATAAAATCTAGGTAGGTAGTATCATTCGCCATTTTTGTTGTTACGTTGCCGAGCTACCATACGAGGAATCTATTTGCAACACCGTTAAACATTACCATGTCGTAACTCCTATGATAATAAATCAAACGCAATGTAATTCAGCAAATAATTGAGTGGCAAATAACGTCTTCGTGTGCTTTCTGCAAATGCCAACTAAAGAGCTAAAATGGCGGGCGATTATATTAAGTATTTATCGAGCCTTAAGAAATGAATCAGCAAATCACAAGACGCACACGTTTAAATGTAGCCGACCTGCAACACGATTGGCTGCCGGAAATTAGAGCGACAGGACTATACCTGTGTGAACACGGTATAGTAAGCTTGTCTGTGACGTCAGACAGCTCACGATTAGGTCATGACAGGATCAAACGTGTTTGATTTCAGTTGTGAGCCGCCTGGTTTTGGTGAAGCGAGTTGTCTTGTAAGCTTGTTTTTAGGTTCAGTGACAATGATACAATACAATTTTTTGGAACTATACCAAATGAAACATGTTCTGTACAATCCAACATTGGGTGAGTACCGGGAATGTGATAAGGGACAGCAGTGGCTAATGAATATCTGTTACCCTAAATGTGATCTACAAACCTAAAGTTGCTTGGTTTATGAAAATGAACTCTTTCATTTGAAATTCTAGTTTTGTTTTTGCAGTTATTGCTTTTTTCATAGAGTTTTTGTGTCACATTTTGTTATTAGAGGTCGAACTCACTCTTACAAATCTTCAAACTGTACCTTTGTCATTCCCAACCAATATTTGAAATCCTCAGGTGATTTTTAAGCCGTTCCTTCAATAAATCTGGAAGCTCCCAAAGCTTTTTGTTGTAGTGTCCACTGCCTAACCCACCATCTCCTTCTCCTATTTTTTCTTTGTTGCAAGAAACGAACGATTTCATTTGCTGAAACTGAACACATAATGACATCCTTCAGCAACTGACCCACCCATGGCCATGTCACGACTGATTACTTCGGTCCTTCCGTGTGAACGGACCACGCTTTCCTGCAAGAAGGAATTGGAGTGGAGCAACCATAATAGTTAAATTGATGCAAGCGTTTCACTCCCCATGGGAATGCAGCATATTATGATAATCCCGAGTATGACACTCTATTCAGTCGTTCTGATGGCTCTGTGCTGTCGTGCCTACTCACAGATCAGAAGGTTGAGGGTTCGAATCTTGGTGTAAAAGATTTTTTTTTCTTTCATTATGCAGGTTACATTTCGTTTACCATCTTTATATTTTACTGCAAGATTTACAAATATTCATCTACTGTTAGGAATAGACAAATCTTTTAAAATACCTGGTGACATGCGGCAACAATCAAAGTAAAATGATTTTCAATAGCTTCCAAAGCGATCATGTGTGCACCACTGTTTTGAAACATTGAGCATGCACAGTATGTTATAATTGGAACTTGGAAAATTCAGGTGGCCCAAATTTTGTTTCTGGGTCTGTACATATCAGCCAGAACCTCAATCAAAGGTTAGGTTTGGACTGTTAGTAAGAAAAATGGCTGTACAAAATGGGACCTAAAACGAAATGAAGACATTATGAAAGAACTCGACATTTAACGAATCTCATCTCATTACCGGTACCAAGTCAACTGCTGGAGAAACATGTGAAAAGAATGAGTATCAGCAGAATCCCTAAAGCAGTGTTTTACTACTATTTACAGGGGAAGAGATCTATAGCTCAGCCTTTAAAGCAATTAGTGTGAAATTCTTCGTTGTCACAGCAGGCCTAAATAGGCATAATATTTTAAGAAGAGAAGGAAGAAGATTAACTTTAGATTTGAACTTAAATTCGTTTAGTTTAGTCATAATAATTAGAAATTGAAACTTTATATCCCTGGAGGAATATTGGCTAATTCTTTATACTTGAATGTATCTTAATTTTTATACATCTTGATTATACAACTTTTAACACTGTATCACTTCGGAATATGTATGATAAGTCTTTCTTGTGTTACATTTTAACATACCTTGTTAACATGTTTCGACCTATTTTGGGTCATCTTCAGAATTGGTCGTTGTTGGTGTTGGCGCCTCTTGTTTCCTGTGTGGGTGCATTCGTACTGTAGAGTCAAAATTTTTATTCCAAACATTAGTACAATATTCGTCTTAACTGTGTATGAAAACTTCACAGTTTTTTAAATGAGTTATTTAATGATGTATCGACTACTAGGATACTTAGCAGTGATGGAATTGGTGATAGTGAGATGGGACTGAAGATTCGTCATGGAATTACCTGACATTCGCGTTATATTTGGGAAAAACTTCGGAAAAGACCCAGCCAGATAATTAGCCTAAGCGGGATTCAAACTCATATCAGAGTGCAGGCTTGGATCAGTAGACAAACACACTACCATTTGAGTTACGTCAGTGGCAAATTTCACATCTATGTGCAAAAAAATTACTTATTGCTTGAAGTGATTTAAATTATTCCAGGTACATTATCCAACAGTGACTGTAACTGAGCTACTATCGCTGTAAAATGATTCTATCATCGAGAGGAGAACTAGAGGCAGATTGTATGTAATGCATTTTTGCATGTAGCACCCTCCACTAGAGTACAACACAACCATAAAATATGCTACCTCCCAATGTAAGCTGTTTATAGAAGTTTCTTCCAGATAGAGTGATCCTTCTGGTTATTTTTACTGCACTAAGTGTATTCAGTAAGTTGTTATGGATGCAACCTTGTAAAGGTACTTCAGAAGTACAGCTTGAGTTGGGGTATTGTAAGGAGAGTAATCTCATATATATCTAGCCTCTCCAGAAACACCAGAAAAAATATGGAACACTCGGTACTAATTTGAAAAATTAAGCTTTGGTTAGGATTGCCAACTCTTTTTGAAGAAAATACGAGAAACTAAGTAAATGACAAAATTTCATATAGAAAATTGGCAAATTCCGTTCAGTTACTAAAAAACGACTTTATTCTACACTTTGGCAGCTAGGATTAAATTAAGAGTATTTTGATACAGCTTTTGTCTTGCGTAATAGTTAAAGTCGACTGCAGTTTGCAGCTCTGATTTGATTAGGTGCGAAAATTACCAGGAAAATTTCGGTTACAGATTTATTATTAGTACTATAGATAAAATAGTAGTTGATATTCTCAGTTTTGTTTTTTTAGTCCCCAATTTTCAAATACGGGACAAAAACATGTCCCAAAGACCTCTTTCGAGATGCCAGGACACATTAATGGTAAAAGTACATTTTCATATTTTACGGGACAAATGTAACCCCACATATAGGCCTATGTACCTATATTCCTTGTCTGGACTGCAGTACGTGCTAGCTCCAGAGTTGGCCATTACATTTTTAAGTTGTGTCGGATAATACTTGCAATATTAAACAATCTTGTTTTAGTTATAAAACAGAATAAATTCTGTCTTTTTATTTAATTTATCGTCTGAATTTCATGTACACATTCCTTAATTAAAAGATTGTACTCTGACATCGCAAATTAGTTACATTTTGACAGTTTAACCAATGTATTGAAAAATGTTAGTAACGATTCAGCTTCTACAAGCCATTGAATTTTGTTTTGTTTGATTTTAATACCATACATTCCACCAGCTTTAGCCTTGAAATAATTTCTGTAACTTCCTGTTTAAAATATTTGTAGTCGCGTAATTAATAAAGAAGTCTTTTGCTGCTCTTTATTTTATGTTACTTATAATTAGAGACTGAAATCTTAGTCCTTAATCTTTGAAGTTAAGTGAGTACGGAGTTTGGGCAATGAGCCAATGACTGGAAGAAGAATAGCGGTGCGTGATGCTATATGATGAAAACAGATGACACCCACATCAAGGAAAGCACACACTCATAAAATGATTGTTTCAAGAGTAGGATTGTGTTTTGTATTACAAAAGAATAAACATAGTCTTTGCTGTAAACTTTTAACTTAAAATGTTATTGTTTCATAGGCACTATTCTTAATGAAATGTTTAAGCCTATACAGTATTACAGTAATCGTTGCTGTAAAATTTTAACTTAAAATATTACTGTTTCATAGGTACTGACTCCTCTTGAAATGTTTAAGATTACATTACAATAATCTTTGTTGTAAAATTTTAACTTAAAATACCGGTATAACTGTAACACAGGCACTACTCTTAATTTATGGTTAAGCCTTTATTACAATAATCTTTGCTGTAAAATTTAACTTAAAATATCGGTACTGCTATAACACTTGCACTACCCTTGTGTACAAGTGTACTTTTCAATAACATTTTAAAAGTGCTTGTCCTCATCTTTATTGAAAAAAATGTTGGAATGCACCATCATTTCACATCTCTACAAAATTCGTCTGCTGGGTCACTGAATTACTAGTTGAAGGTAGATCATCAGACTCACTTCTTTCTATCAATTTAAAATGGTTTACATGTTGTTTTAATTACAGTGCTGCTGTAAATACCATCTTTTAGAACAGATTATGTCAGCTTTACATAAATTACACACAATTATGTTGCCACTTACACAGACACACTGTCTTCCGAATTCTAATACTCAATTCTCTACTTTGTACTTGGTTTTGGCATTTTATTTCAGTCAGTAGTGCATATTATCATAAACATTGCTAAACTGAAGTACTGTATACTGAACTTGTTTAGGAGTAAGGAACCTGTTGTAGTTTGACAATAGTGCGCGTTATTTGTTGTGGTTGTAAGTAGAATCTGTATTAAAGGGCACATCCGTATTGTATACCCTGTGCACACTTATACTCATTCCAATGTTGTGGGACTAAGAAAACGGACTTCACTTATAATACAGTTCAGTCTTACACGATACAAGAATTGTTTCTTATTTTTTAGTCATTACTATTACATGTTTTCATATTAAAAACAATTATTTGCGAATGTGTTTCTTCCTTCTTCATTTGATAGACATTCTGCAATGTAAGAACGAAATAATTCGTGTCTTTTAGGATTTTAATTTGAGTAATACTTTATTTTCCCTTGATCTGTTTTTGAGAATTAATCTAAATACACAAGTAGACGAGGATTTTGTTAGAAGATGAGTCCTGAAACTGTATGTTGTTACACGATTATTTCCTTGATGTCCTGCTGCCAGCGGCTCCTGTGCAGCTGGTAGGCTGAGGTACATTCCACATTCCAGTAAGTTTGATGTCATGGGCCCAGCAAATGGAACGAACAGTAGGATTACCTGTAGATATTGCTGTAAATTCTGCCCACTTGCACTTGACATCTTCGTAAAAAAATTGTTGTTCATGTGGTGAAATTGATATTATCTCCCTTAAATTATCGTTATTTATCTCATGCAATGTGTGAGGGGGTTGCTTTTTAAACCTTGTCTTTTAGATTTCCCCACAGATAAAAATCACAGGAGAACAAAACGGGAGTGCAGTGGTCAAAATTAATAACTCTGTCTCTAAACACCGTTGTTATTCATTATATTAAAGTCATGGCTGTATGAGTATTGGTATAATTAGGTATGGAATATCTACATATGTGCTGCATATCTACGTATGTGATCAGTCAATGTTCTAAAATTGATTCAATATTTTTTGCTGTATCTTTCGGAGTTAATTATGTCATTAAGGAAAATAGGTTTTGTTATTCTTTGAGCACTTGCAACACACTATTCACACTCCAATACCGGATGTTTTGAGATAACAATGATTCATAAGGAAATAATATAAAATGTATAAAGTGTGGATCTATCATACCATCATGAATACTTTGAAGAATCCAATTACAAGAATGAATCCGGTTTCCCTAGTCACTTATCTGTAATTCGTGAACTACAGTTATTTTACATGGTGTTAGTTGTAGAATCTTGTTGTATTTCTTCTCGAGGATTTTGAAATCTCAGTTTCCTGACCAAGATAAATACAGATTATCCTGACGATTTCGAAGATGAGTTACAAATCATGACTCAATGCTTATCGTACTCTAATAGATTCGATTACGTGGGTGGTTTTCTCAGGAATATGGCTTTCCCTACCTACAACGTGAGATCTGTTGGCAGTGGGGCATGAAGGATATAATCGCACTTGTTGTTTAGTCTACTGTCTAAAGACAGGTTTGAGTCTTATAAGTGACACCAATAAGGCATCACCCATGAGGCAACTAAGCCAGAAGATAATACCACTTAGTATCTGAAATTACCATCTTTCTGTACAGAACCTGCGTCTCATAGTGTGAGATGAAAGAATGCATACATTTGCACATAAGAAATATTTATTGCACGTAATGTATGGAATGACTTTCTTGTTAATTCTCCTAGGATGATGACGGTTTTCTCTTGTTATCTCTTTCTCTCTGTCTGTATCTTTCTCTGTGTAAAGTTATAACTTCTATATGGTTAACTCATGTCTGTATGAAGTATGAAAATATTAGTTTATGATGTGAATATTTCATAAGAATGTATAGTGTGGAGCATGGGGATGTCCAGGAAATGATATTTGATGAAAGCTACATTTCTTAGTTCCGAAATTCACTCTGAAGAAAGAATTATTTTTATAATTTCAAAACGAAATAAGAGGAATAGGATATCATTTAGCTTAGAGTGGTTAGAGAAGTGAAGATATAACTATACAGGGTGAATATAAATTCAACCAACAGAGTGTTTGACTGATAGGAGACATAATTTAAAGTATTTTAAGGTGTAAAAATCACATAACAGAAACCCTTTATTTCTTAGCAACAGGGTGCGAAAGTGTCCAGGGAAGAATCTGATAATACAATTTTTTTCTATAGGACATATGCACTTGCACTGTACCTCAACTCAGTCCACTACCCAAATAGTGCAGCACATTTTCGGATTGACATACATAGATACATACCTTGGCAATGCTTTTCGTGATAGATGGATTGGACGTGGTGGTTCTGTATCCTGGCCTGCTAGGTCACCTGGTATAAACCTGTTCGCGTGTCTTTGTTTGGGATCACATGAAGATCGAAGTTTATCATATTCCAATTGCTTCAGTCGAAAATATTGTTGCACAGGTCTTTGCTGCAAGCCATGAGTTAATAGGAATTCCTAAAATTTTTGCGATGGTCAAGCGGTAAATGATTATGAGGCTCAAAATGTGATTTTGAGCAAAATCTGCAGTCATTTGTTTTTGTAAAATGATTGTGCAATTACATCCATGTGTTAATCGTTTGCTTTTTGTATGTACAATGCTACAGTATTAATTTGATTTTTGTTGACTAATTATGGTTTGTTAAAATAATTGTGATCATGTTACAAATAAAGTTAAAAGCAAGGTGATAAAGAATAAATTAGTTTTCAAATAAAATAATCAACTTTTTATATCTTATGAATAATTGGTTTCTGACCATTATTGGTTTCCTATATCTAATTATATAGTTGAGTGCCCTCCACAATTCCTGGAAGTGGAAGTTTGTTGGTTGATTTATAGATTCTTTTGATTGCATAAAGTCGTAAGTGGAAAGACGTTCATTCTCTCCGTCCATAAGTCTGTCCACCAATCATATCGTCGTCATTCCTGCAATAACACCCATGTTCAAAATATAAAATTTTTCAGTAGCAAGAAAAAACACATTTATTCATTCTATGTTAGTGGTACGTAGGAGACTGTGAATTCTTACATTTTCGAAAGAAAGAAATACATACATATAGGAGATTTTATTATTTACTGTGTCACTATTTAAGTTATTTAATAGAGCAAAAATCTGAAAATTGATAAATATGTCACATAGGAGTTATTGCAGGAACAACGATGATATGTTTCACGTCCAAAAGAAGTTAGAATTCGGTGTTGTATTAAAAAGAAAATATATCTTCCTTTTTCGTATGAATTAATATTGTAATTCCATATAGAAATCGATTTATATCCGTTTAAATATAAAACAAATTCATTTTAAGAGTAATCATTTCAGTAAGACGTTAATTACTAGCGTTTCATTTGAATATTTTTGAATTAGCGAAGAAATGTAATCTACTACTTTAATCTTCGAATGATTTATTTAAGAAATTTAGAAATGCAAGCCCCTTATATGTTTGCCTTGGCAACATACAGATCCAGAAGAAAAGTTTCTCCCAATCAAAATGTTAAACAATGTCTCATTGAGAATCTGTTCTGTAAAATTATTTTATAGAGCAATTATTGGCATATCATTACATATTTCTGTAAACAATTTGTTGTAATTACTCTCTGTGTGAGGAATCATCTGTATAACATGAGATAGTGAAATGATGTGTGTGTTTGAAAAATATGGTCACTTATTCTTGCATATATTTAAAATAATTTCGCATATTTCTTGACTTTAATTTTTTTTTACACATGTAGCAGTCTTTGGTTACTAAAAGTTACACTTTTAAAATTATCTTGTAAACTTACTGTAATATTCCGCATGTTTCTTAAAATAAAAATAAGCTTAATGCTAATAAAAAGCATTACAATTAATGTATAGGCCTATGTATACATCGTTTTAAAAAATTGTTCCATATTTGGTTCTGTAATTGACACGTAGTAAATTGTCACATGATGTCTCTCTTGGGAGGGACACTACTACTTTTATGTTGGCACGTTGCAGAGGTTGGAATAGTGAATATGAATATGAATTATCTTTGAAAAGGCTGATAATTGAATCATAGTAAAATTACCACTTAAATAATTTCTATATTAAATTACGTCTTTGGATCAAAAATACGAATTATACAAGAATTAATACCGTATTACATTGTGTCTTGCGTTCAAAATAAAAATAATACAAGAATAACAACTGAGAGCAACAGAATTAATAATGATTTATATTCCTTCAGTAACATTTTTTCCAATATCACTTTTGATGGCTTAAAAGTTTAGCCTCCACAACCAGACTAGTTTCCCCAATCTATGTTTACTGGAAAAATTCTCACTAATGTGTTTCGCTTGTCTCGAGCATCACTCGCTCTAAATTTAGTGGCGAGCAATAAAGCCTTGTACACTCGCAGCATCTAGCAGTTTAATAGCCAACTACATGATCGCTTTCTCACACTCGAGCGAAATTAGTAAATGCAGCGCTCTGGTACCCATGTTTCTGTCACAGGCAATTCAGCAGTGTAAATACAGTTCCTTAAGTACTTGCTCTAGAAGTTACGAAAGCCTTTAGAAATTTCTGTGTGTATATTGTAAGAAGTACTACAAAAATGTAATATGTTTGAATTTAATGACAAACAATTAAGAAATTTTGTGTGTATATTACGTTATATTGAAGGGAAGGTCCAGGCAGGAAGAATATCCCCTCACTCACGGAAAATTAGTTTCTTCTCAAAAGGGAATTCCAAAGACCTTTTATGGAGAATTCCTTCTTCATAGGAAAAATTAATTCCTTTCCGAAAATATAGTAATTGTAGTGAATCACAGCTAATTGTTAATTTTTTTTCTCTTTACGAAAAGTTACCTATGTACCTTGCATTCCTTATTTTAGCAAGCAATATAATATCATGGCTAATTGTTGGTCAGTACACGGACTTCTTTTTGGAGTTCGTGGTACCATCTCCAAATACAACTATAACTTGCTAAAGTCAATGGGATTCACATTTTACAACATGAAGAAAATCCTTAGAGAAATTCTGAAGGATTCAATTCAAATTTTGCAATTCCATCTCTATTTCAAGTAATATAATTTCATCTTCACCTTCATTTTCATTTAAAAGTTACTGTTTGTGTTTTCATTGTTTCATTGTAAACTTCTTTATATGTATTTGTTTTCTTGATCCTTGTGGTCACCCTTATTGAAGGACAGATGATTTTATTTACTTTATAGGCACCACTTATTATATTCATGAAGTAAATTTTTTGTTCTAACATATTTCAATTCAGGTCTTCAAATATTTTACTCCATACTTACGTTTATTTTAAAATTAACACTAAATCATTGTCATAATTGTGCTGTAGTATATAAAGATACAAGTATTCAATTCTTTACTCTTGACACTTTTCACATTTTCATTGCAAGTTCAGATTTTTTATCATGTATAAAAATGTGATTTTAAATGTTTTAAATAAGTGTTGGAATGAAATTTGCTGAAATTAAAAATCAATCAGTCTTCTTAATGTATCCAGCTTTTTGCTGACAACATAAAGTCCACTATAATATATTGTAGTCTATTCAGTTGTTGTTTTCCACGGGTGTTCATTATGGATGCCTGTTACTAGTGGCTAGAGTTGGGGTGTAGTCAATATATACTGCAGGGCTTTGTCTTCTGCAACTGGTACTGATGATTTTAATTTACTTCTTTTGTGGTTTATGGATGGACAGTATAGAAGAATGTGTTCCAGATCTTCATCATGATTATTACACCAAGGATAAATAGGATTATCAGAAATGTGAAATCGGTGTAGATACAATTGTGTGACAATGTGACCTGTTCTGGCTCTTGTTAAAAAAGTTTGAACATGTCTTGGCAAGTTTTTGTACATTTCCATGTCATTTGGTTTCTTTTGTAAAGACTGTAAAATTTTTCCTTTATTAGAAGAGAGCCAATTGTTGATCCATAGGTTTATAAAATGAGACTTTACTGAAGCAAACGCACTGGATAGAGATATCACTTGAAGAGGTCTTGGTTGCAAATATGTTGCCTGTTTTGCAATATTATCGACTTTCTCATATACCACAATGACTAGGCATCCATTGAAATGTTATTTTCTTTTGGAGTTTTTTTAGTTTACTTAGTTGTTTCTGAATTGGAATACTTCTATGTGCGTATAGGTTTGGTACATATTTAATTATATTAAATATAGCCCCTTTGGAGTCGGTAAGATTTTTCAGAAATTTGAGTAACACACTGAAGAGCAGTATCAATAGCTAGCAAGCTGTAAGCTTAATTTCATTTGAAATTAAAAAAAGATATATATTAATTAAATGTGAACAAGATTAAATATAAATTGTAATCTAAATTGTAGAACACTTTCATTAATGGATTTCTGTCTGTTTTTAAAATAATATTTTGTATGTACACACGATTCGTTTTAATTTACGAACCATAATAAATCACCTTCTCCTTATCCCCCAGGAGAAAATCTCTTAATTCAACACTGTTGTACAAGTATTAAAAAAAATAGTTGAGTGATCTCTTGCGGTTTGGAATTTGTTTCTACAAATTCATCTGGTTAAAAATTCGATTCAGAACGTAACAAACTTAAAATAATTTGTGTATTTTAACAATAATATTTCCAGAAGGAGTTCATTTAATTGAAGTTGAACCTCTTTAACAGAGCTGCCTTAGCACAAGACTAATGTTTCTGGTTAGTACGTTGGAGACCTGAGTTTGATTTTACGTTAACATTAGGTCTTCAGGTGTGTGTCTGTATATACACATGCATTTTTGTGAGAGCCCAACTATAGCCAACTTAAAAAACTTGCAGCGTTAAGTTTCCTTGATTGTCTGTATACGAGTACTGATCTTATCCATTCAGTCTACAGTTGTACCACATTTTTAACCAGTGTAGAAAAATGCTATATATTGTTATCCATGAAGTCATTTCAGTTCTTTGAGTTCAAATACAAACTTGAGAGAACAGACTTGAATTTCATTAGCTCTCCTCTCACTTAACTAATAATTGTGCACAATAATGAAGGTAAATGAGAGTACAAATTTTTCCACAATATACCTACAGTATTCTTCTTAATGAAATATGTGTGCACCAAGAGAGATTTATGTATTAACGTATTCAATCTATCAATTTTCCAATACGTAACATTTTAAATTGTATAAATGGTTTTAAAATTGAGTGACTCTATTAATTTTTGTGTAATATAATAACAAAATATATACGTACATATTCCTTGATATTCACTAAAAAAAAAAAAAAAAAAAAAAAAAAAAAAAAAAAAAAAAAAAAAAAAAAAAAAAGTTTGCTGGCGAATAGGGGAAGCTGTTGTACCTAGGGACAAGTTGTACCTGGGGACACTTCGTTTATTTTCAAAGTTATGTGATGGAATTTTTGTTTTCGCAGTTCACCACTTTAATTTCATCATTCAGCTGTTCTGTGAATGATTTACTTTTTGTTGAAGCAATCTGGAGAGATTTTATAAAAAAAAAATCTGTTTTGAACCTAAAAAGTAAGTAATTGTCAAATTAATGAATTATTTTTAATTGATTCTTTAGATACACGATTAAAAACTTAAATCTACATTTGTAAACCCTGTTACTCTAGTTACGAATCCATGTGGTTATTGGCTTGTTTTCGGTACCTCAGTCTTGAAAACTTGCTGAGATATATTTTACTGATTCCTGACGTACCTGGGGACAACTGTCTTCAGGTGGACCTCATTAGATTTTAAATATTTTTGTAAATAAGTTACTCTTATGATGTAATCAAAAACAGTATTTAGTAAAGACTTTTATGGGGTTTCAGCTTTAGTGGAAATGACATGTAGCGAATTAAAAATCAAGAGACAAACTCCGACGAAGCTAAATTATTCTCCTCCCAGGAAAAAATAACTCATAATCCTAAAAAAGGAAAGACAAGTGATTTAACAGATATGCCAGAGAAAAACCGAAATAGAAGAAAGAAAAAGAAAGTTGAGTGAGAAGAGAAATATGATGAATAGAGTTCAGAAGTTGAAGCCACAACTTATGTTTCCAGAAGATAATTCAGAAGAGATTGCAGATGAGCCAAGGAATGTGTTAGTTCTAATGATAATGATGATGAAGATGCCATTTAAACTGTAAATTACACTGCTCGAGTGAATTTAGAAGAAATAAGAGAAGTAAATTTTGTTCTCATTCGTGTGGCAGGAAAGAGAGACTAATTATAAATTTTTTGCCGCTAGAATTTGTAAGAAGATTTGTTAAACAGAATTTGAAGTTCAGTATCTAAAGAAGTTCACTAAATATAAAAAGTTATTTTTTTTTTTACATGATGAGCAATCAGAAATTGTTGATCTTCCTTCAGAGGATATTGTGTTCAAACGTCCTCACCTTCTCAAAGAAAAGATTCAAGCCTAAGGGGCATTAAGAAATATGCTTTCAAAATGTCCTTTGAAGGATACGCCCTTGGACAATAAGAAATTCATTTAATTGGAAAGCCTAATATTGTTTCCTGTCAAGAAAATTGAGAATTATTGCAAAACTTAGCAATATTATCACTATTGCTATTACATTAAATTTAAAGGCAAAATTTATCATTAATAATAATTAGAAAACAGTAAATTGCCTGTATTTTGTAGAAATATAAACTTAATAAAATATCAGTTACATTAATATTATGATGAACCATGTCCCAAGGTATGTCATTGTATGTCCCAAGGCACTTCACCCCATGTCCCAAGGTACATCACCTTTATGTACCTAGGGACAGTATGTAGCACTTCAGGAAAATTTTAAAAATCTATACAAAAAATTATTTAATTGAGACCTTTTTTTTTAAAGATACTTCAAAGATACTGTTGTTAATAATAAAAAGTTATAAAAGCTTATACAAAAATTAAAAAAAAAACTGTCCTTGGGTACAACAACTTCCCCTATAACATGGACTCATGCCAAATATACAGGAAAGTAGAAGTGGAAATAAAAAAAAATCTTGGTTTTGTCAATGCATCACATTCTCTCCCACTCCAAAATCCGAAGACTGCTTTACCAGGTTCAAGTTGAAATTCGAATCATCACTGAGATCTATTTGTCATCCTTCCAGATTAGGTTGTTTTCACTACCATCTAAAGCAGTGTTTCTCAACTGCTGGGCTCTGGTTTGGTACTGGGTCGTGGCATCAATTATATCGGGCTATGAGATATTCTCCTGGAATTTGTCATTTTACTTTTCTAAGCATTTTTCACGGGTAAATATTTTATAGAGAAAATATTCTTAGCAGAATAATTTTCATGTATGTCGAAAAGCGCAGATTCAGTTGTCTCTGTCCAAACTTACATGACATAGCAATCAGGTTTCTTCTTTGTTTTTTCCTCCACATATCTTTGTGAAACTGCATTTTCTGCCAGGGCTGTTCTTAAAAGGAAACAGAGGAACCACCTGCAACTCTCTGCCTCCGTTTGGCTATCACCTCAATTCATCACAGAATTAACAAGCTAATGGACAGAAAATAATAACAAAAGGCTCAATAGCGTCACTAAATTCTTAAAATTTCTCAGGTGTAATAAAAAATGAAATAAACTAAACACTTAAGTTAACTTTTTCAGTAACTTTATTGCTGTGGGAATGTGCTGCGTTTTAAATTCATAATATTAATTAGTTTTGAGACTAGTGTTAGAATTGAGATATTCATATATTTTTATACAAGAAATTACATACAGTGCATATAAAATATTTTTTGTCATAAGTATGTGTGACAAGTGTTTCGCTGATATGTTGATACCTTACTGCTACTTTCTCTGCTCATCTGACTTCTGTGGCGAGTTACAGTGCATAATCATTCTTCTCATCTTTCCTTTCTCAAACCATCATTAAAATCAATTAAATAGGTAATACAGTGATCAATGCAAATCTAGCTTTCAGGTAGTGGCTCCCTGTAAAGCAGGTTTGAATAATTTCAAGGAAAAATTGTTCTGGGGCCGATTCCAAGACCTTTTGGTTAGTGCATGAATGCTCTGCCAACTGAGCTACCCCAGGAACTATACACGACAACGTCACAATTTTTCCTTTATATCCACACAACTCAAATGGGCTGACAAGGTGCTAGAACCCAACTTTGAGTGCAGAGCATTCGTGTTCTAAGCAAAAGGTCCCAGGATCGATACCCAGCCCCAGAACAATTTTTCCTTGAAATTATTCAAACAATAGTCAATGTTATCAATTTTTGTTGCGTCAAGTTTTTGGTGCTCAGAAAGGGATAATTTGTCGATGAAAATTAGCATAAATTAATTGATGATGTTAGATTCAAGAAACTACAACATGCTACAAAACTTCATTAATCCAGTGATTAATAATGAATTAAATTATTTGTCAACATGTCACACCGTTTTTGTAGTGAACTAATATTACAAGTCTTAAGATTATGCTATACTTAATTATTAATATTTCTGTTAGTTAAATGTAGGAATTTTAAAAAAATTTGAAAGGAATTCACGAGTAAATTTGTTGGGACCAGGCCCCTGTATTAAAGAAAAAAAAATTACCAGGTCACAGTCTCTCAAAGGTTGAGAGCCACTGATCTAAAACACTGGAGATAGAGCACTTCTTTCGAATATAACATACTTCAGTTTTGAAGATGACGATTTTACCCAAAAGGTACGTCCTGTAATCTAGTAAAAATGGTAGGTCTATTTGTTTCGTGACTTGTAAAGGTAAATAAATAAATAAACATCACATTCATAATTTTTCTCCAAGACGTAATTAATACAAATTCATACTATAGACCTAGTAATATGATGCAAATTGGAGGAAATGGAGTATATTAATACATTAATAACATAGAACTTTATTTTAACAATAAATTACATAAACAACAAAATGAGCATATACAAGGTGAAACAATTACAATGTTCAGATTTACAGAAGTATTTAATACATTTTAAAGAAGGAAAAGGTCGTCTAAAGGGCTGAATTCGGGGAGAGTACCAAAAACGCTCATTGTATTTCCGGTTGAATAGCTATACTTAAGCGTTGACGCAAATAATTAGTGCAATGGCGATCACCAGTAATGGAGATCAAAATTTGGTTGATTTGAGATACCAAAACTTTAGCGTCATGACTCCAAGGACCGAAGGTTTCCACAGCAAAGAGGATAAAGATATAATTGTCTAAAAGATGTGCATATTTATTGAAGTATGTTGTACTCTTAAGGTATTATATTTTATAAAGTTACGCTTGGTATATAATTTATAATATGTGTAATGTAAAGTTTTTTTTTGTTGTTTTTTTGTTTTTGCTACTAAATCTTGCAGTAGTAGGCTATGTCGTGGTGAAGTGAATGTCTCTTTCGTAGAGTATTTAAAATTTTTACACTTACAGAACATTATCTGGGTCTTGTTGTGTATATTATTTTGGGGGTTTAGATAAACAGGAATGATGATATGCGTATGTTGGTTGAAAATAGCGTTAATATTCATATTAAGAATATTGAAATTATTTTGAATTTCATATTGAGTAATTTATTATTATATGAATAAGGAATAAAAGTGAAAACGGATCTGGCTTTTTAATGTAATAAAGTAATTTTTTTTTAATCTTCTTAACTCGCAGTGTATTTACATGGACTGAATTCTTTCTGACCGGAGAACAGGAAGTCGCAGGTTCGATTCCCGCTCGAGGTTGTGAAATTTTTCTTTCATACCATGGCATGATTGTGACTATAATAGTATTTAAATTCAGTGAAACTTTGTCACAAAATAAACTGTAGGTTGACAGTATTTGGAAGCAATGCATTTTTGCAAACCATATTGATTCGTCACGTGTGCAATTCACAGAATTAATGCATGCAGTACTCTTTTAATTTTTATTTGTATCTAACTGGTTTGAATTTACATAGGCACGTAATTAATAGTCCCATTCTCCGACTTTTTAGATACCCATGGCTGAAGGCACAGTCTACAAATAAACATGGGCAAATTCAGAACTTGCTAATCAGAATAAATTACTGGAAAAAAAATCACCATTTCTCTTCCGAAAATTAAAAGTAGGACTGTGTCTTAACACACTCTTTTTTTATAATCTAATTCATGAAGTACAAGATGAAGAAACTGATGAGACACGGAAATAGTATATTATGATACAAGGTTGGGAAGAGCTTTTTACAAAATCGAGGAAAAGATTGAAAAACGAGCAGAGCGAGTTTTTCAATTGCCTCGATTTTGTAAAGCACTTCACAAACGTGTATTGTACAGCATTTTTTCACGATCATATTTTTAAAATTGCAAATTCAATATAGTTTGCATTGAAAATTTAGAGCAATATTATTTCAAAGCCTTCGCAAAACTGCACTGTAATTGTAACTAAGTAATAAGAAGTGCACTGTAATGGATCTACTAGTATTTCAATATAGTTTTATGTTGTGAAGAATGATTTTTCTAGCAACAAGTTTCTGTGTGGGAATTCTAACTTTCAAGGCCTAACAACAATAGCTTTAAATACCGTACAGCAAAAAACACGATCGTGTAAGAACATAATTGTAGTGCAATATTACATCACAGAGTATTAAGGGTCCCATACACGCAAGAACTTGTAGGATGGTTCTATCTTAATAGAGATGCGTGAGAATAGTTTCTCAAATCTGCAGTTTAATAGTTTGCCGCCATTTTGCTACGGACAACTGCTTAAAACGAAACAATGACGAAGAAATCTCGATCACATGCTCGCAGTATCGTTTCTTTTATTTTTCTCCTGCTTAATTTTGAGAGTGCTATAGTCGGAAAATTTCAAGCAGTTGCAGAAGTCTGGAGACTTATCTCAAGGCCAAGATATTTTTTGGCCATACGTAAGGAGACTTGCCTGTGGACTTAGGTTTACACAGACTTACCTCCAGGTTAGTGTCTGCGTGTATAGGGCTCTTTACGGGTGGATGGGAGGCAGTTCTATAGTTACGTCTATAAACAATACAACAAATGCATTACATGAAAGATAACTATTAATATGTTGGAACAAACTTTTAAAATTTCCTACATAATTATGTACATTATTTATAAAATTATAAATAACTTGTATAGTGAACATATAGTCGAAAATCCTATCAGTATTCAGAAATTAAAATGATGGTTTATGTGAATATTATTTATGTAAAGAGTTTAGTTACTTTAGTTTGTTTGTTGTAATGATGATTATATTTCATATGTAAGATTAGTTACTGAACTGGGAGTAGATTACTCTTGAATGTAATTATTAGGCTGTATGTATACGTATATCTGTTGCATCTTTGTTTAACAACTGAATGTTATTTTATTTTGATAATATATCGATATTTATTCAAATGATTAGAGTTGAGTTTACAATTAGACCGCATGTGTGGGTAGTGTTTTGGTACTTATATAAGAATACTGGAACTTACAAGTGCAGTTTGTACAGAGAGTTTCTTTAACAGGTGATTTACTTTCATTTTTATATCCAGTATCATTTCAGAAATTTTTGCATGTAAACAATACAAATACAGTGAAACCTGCCTTTGCGGTCACTTCATTTAAACGGCCACCTGGCCAAAAGGCCAATTTTCTCTGGAACCAATTGGATTTGCCATAAGATCAATACAAATTCTCTCTTTATTTAGCGGCCTCCTCATGCTTCGGCCAGTGGCCGGGGTCTGTTTGGATTGGAACCTGACTATAACGGTCACTGTCCAACAAAAAATTGTTTCACAGATGCTGTCTGACCTATTTTTTCGATGGTTAGAGGACAGAGAGCAATATCACGAGGACAATAGCTAAGTGTACAACAGTACACCCTCCATATCTTGGGGTTAGTTGGTTACTTTTTTATGACTCTTTTGTCACTTTCCACTCCGACCCTGCACAGCTATAAATTCTTACTCGTTTTTAAAGGATTGAAACACGGACGTTTTCTATCACAGTATGTTTTAGGTCAGTAGTTAACCATTCGAATGTTTTTTATTTTTTTTCTCCTCTTTCCATCTTTTTCTATTTGGACCAGCTTTTACGAATTTTTCTTCTTTTCATTCAGTTGATTCAGAGGAACTGTGAAGTTAGTTTGAGAGAGAAATCCTGTCTAACAATAAATCTAGAGTGGTGGTTAGAGGTGAGACGAAAAATGATTGAAGAAAGTGAGAAGGGAACATCTACGAGAAAAATTGCAGAAATATTCAAATGTGGAAGGACACAAATAAACGATATAATTAAGATGAAATATTAAAAGAATGGGAGGAAAATATGCCAAAAAAGAAGAGAGAATCTGTGTTTAGTAATGTGAATGATTTCGTTTACGAATGGTTCAAGTGTGCGAGGGCGAAGAAATTGCAGTAAGTGGGCCTATGATTAAAAAAAAAAGCTCTTGAAATTGCTAAAGAACTCAATGTAAGAAATTTTGTTGCTAGTAATGGGTGGTTAGAGTGCTTTAGAAATCGGCATAACATTGCATTTCGTTCTGTGTCTGGTAAAAGAAGTGACATTGCAACCAATGTTATTGAAGAATGGAAAAAATAGACTGCCTTCAATTCTTGCGGAATATGAACTCAGAGACATTTACAATGTTGACGAAACAGATTTCTTTTTCAGGGCCATCCCTAACAAAACTTTACGTTTTAAGAAAAAAGAGTGTAAAGGGAGTGGGAAGTTGGCAAAAGGCAGAATAACCCTGCTCTTTTGTTGTAATGCTGCAGGAGAAAAAGAAACACTCTTAATGATAGGGAAATCATTGAAACCGAGATGTTTGAAAAATGTTGACATGGGCTTACTGGGTGTGAAATGGACTGCCAACATTAAAGCTTGGATGACATCATCATTGTTTGAGATTTAGCTATGCGATTTTAGTTCCAAGATTAAACGACAAAATCGCAATGTGATCCGTGAAATTAGTGTTTCTTCCCACAAATACATCACACCTCCAGCCCCTTGATTAAGGTATTATCTAGTCATTTAAACTGAGGTATCGCAAGCGAGTTTTGAAAAGGCTAGTTGCAAGAATGACATTAATATGCACGATTGTTGTACGTGCACAGTACTAATCAATGAAATTCCGTATTTTCATGCTGATTCATAAAAAACCGCAACCTTAATCAAGCGGCCACCTGATAAAACGGCCATTTTACAAGGTAACTTCAGATGGCCGCTTTAGACAGGTTTCACTGTATATGGATTCTAACATGTGTTGAAAATGTTGGTTTTGCCTTGATACGGGACTTATAACGAGAAAGTTCTTGTATTTGGTAATACAAGTTTTTGACTAATAAAATGTTTAACCTCCAAGAGTCCGATATATTTTGTAATGCAAATAAGTTAATTTTCCTATTCGAGACAGTTCTGTTTTGTACCTAAACTTTTGTAACTAATGTATTGCATAACACCCTTTGTTTAGAGTTTAGATGCACCATTGGCAGAATTAGAATAACATGGTAGTGACCTCTAATTAATCTTCCTAATTTTAGTTTATTTCCACCCCCCCCCTCCCGACTTCAAGTCATTACAAATTTGTATTCAAAGACAGTCATTTTCATACCATTTTTTGGGAGCCAACCAATGCAAAGAATGTCTGTTCAAAAGACATAAAAACAAATGTGAAAAATGAAGTTTTGTTGTGAAACCTGTTGTTTGATGCAGAAGATCCGCTGTAATTTATTTGGAAGTCAAAGGATTCTTGAATCCAAAAAGTTCGAAAACCACTGACCTGTTAGATGAACTATCTGTATTTTTGTTCTTATGTTTTGCATGAAGCTTATGGAAACTTGTATTATGGTTTGAGACTGTTTTATTTAAGGCGAATAATTTTAGTAAAGTTAGTAATAACAGTGAAGTACTATGTCCTTCAAAGTAGAATAGCTTATTGTAATTCTATTAAAATTGACAGCAATTGAAATAATATCCTAGTGAAATCTAAGTAAGAAGCTTTGTCAAAATTATTTAGTAGATGTAGCACGCATATTTTGGTTAATATTTGGTACCGGTAATATAATATCTGTAAATAATGATTATTTTACAAGACTTTACTGTTTTTTTTACATTAAAACTAAAAATATTTGAACCCACTTCAATTCAGAAAAAAGAACAGTAAATACAGTAAGCTTACGATTGTCATATCAGAAGAATTAATTTGAGTTGGCATTTCAATATGTATGTGTGTGTTTTACTTATCTTTCTTGTGTTTATTTATTTCCTCATGTGTACCAGTATGTATTTTTGTTTGTGTAAACATAAAGTCACTTGTATTTTAATTTACCTGACTGCAAATATCAGCAGTCTAGAGGTGTAAACTTAATAGTAGCTATCCATATATTTTTCTAAGCATAAAAATTTAAACGTTGTCTTGTAAGATATGTTTTTACTCCTGCTGAAAACTGATATTCTGTGTAAAAGCATTAGACTTGTGTATTATGTTAAACGATTTACTTTGAGAGTGACTGGAATTCATTGCTGATTAAGCTTAACTGTGTAAATAGAAACTGTATAGAAGAATACGGCATTCTTATTATGTCGTTAATTTACATTCGATATGGTAGATTACAAGATAGATATGATTAATGAAACATAGGTAGAATATGATGTAAGATTTATGGAAAAGGGTAGCATTTGTAAGAAAACTTAAATGAAGTTATTTAAACAATTTAAAAGTCAGCATACACTCATTGTAAGATTCTTATCATAAGCCTAATTACCACACTAATTATAATAAAGACTTTGGTATTTCACTTGATTCACCAACATCTAGTAGAATACAGAAGTTGAGATATTTCGGTGGTTAACTATTAAAAGTATTGTGACCATAATTTTTCGTCTTAAAATAAAGTAACCTTTATAGTAGTTTAGTTCATTGACAGGATGTAGTACTTTTTGCTGTTTTCGTTCATCCTTTTTAAACATAAAATAGTTCTTTCATTGTACTTATGTTTTCTAAATTCAGTATATATCTGTATAATGTATTGAAAACAATATGTGTGTACTGACTTAGATTTCGTATCATTGTTTACGACCCCAGTTTCTACTTATATTTAACCATGTTGTAAATCAAGAGATTTAAAATTTATTCGTGTATGTTGAATTTGAAGACGTTTAGTATATTTGTATGCAATTTTCCCTATTAAAAATTAGAGCCACTTAGCAAATAACCTTAATTGTCCTATGTTTATAAAAAGTTTAGTCTAGATAGTTAAATAAATACCTTAAACTTGATATGATATTCACTTGATCTGATAATAAATTTCGTAATAATTAAAGTACTCTTTGACATATCATGACCAAACGACTTATATTTCATAGGCATTATGTCATTGCAATAATGAATAGAGCATGTTCAAATTCTTCAAAGAGTATAATTTTGTTGAAATTTGAAAATCGAACTTTGTTTTCGCATTACTGTGCTTTTTTTTTTTTTGTTTAGTTTTATTAATAAAATAAGAAGTAATAAAAAACATAAAAGGTATATGAGAAATTATTCACTTCCTGCGTTTTGCAATTTATACAATATGGAATGAGACCTTACAAACGAATAATATGGAGAAAGAAAAATTGGAGGTAGGCTTCGGTAGTGTAGTCAGTATAGCGCTGGCCTTCTATGCTCGAGGTTGCGGGTTCGATTCCGGCCCAGGTCGATGGCATTTAAGTGTGTTTAAATGCGACAGGCTCATGTCAGTAGATTTACTGGCATGTAAAAGAACTTCTGCGGGACAAAATTTCGGCACACCGGCGACGCTGATATAACCTCTGCAGTAGCGAGGGTCGTTAAATATATCATAATTTAAAAAGTAAAAGCCAAATTCATATGATATTTTGTCCCGTTGTTTATGGATTCCTATTAAGAACTGTTTTAATTAACTTTGATGATCCTTTTCAAGAAAACTATTCATTTTTACGATGTTGTTCATATGATAATGTAGAGCATTCCTATCCCAATGAAATATTCCTTAATATTTTTTCTTTAAAATTTACAGCTTAAGAGTTATTGCAGTATGTAACTATAGGTACTTTTTTCATGACATTAAATACACGGTTGTAGTTACGTTATGTTTGGAACACACTAACTGTGTTGAGACGTGTGTGGCACAGATAATTTTTCTGCATGTTGCAACAACGTTAATTAATTATTTTTTGCTAGGCTCTTTCCATTTTTTTGCAGTTCACCCTCTAATGCTTTTTCATCTCTTTAGAGGGAAGCACATTCAGCCAGTTGCAATACTTCTCTGACATATAACCGATCTGTTGCACAAGGTGAGAAGATGGCAACGAAATTATATGAAGGATTGTAGATTGGGAAGAAAGCGGATCGTGGCCCTTGTAATTAGTATTATCCCAGAATTCACCTGCAGAGACTTGGTATACCACGAAAAACCCAAGTTTAGGATAGCCATCCCTGAGCTAGTGGTAGGGTGTGACAACGTTTAACTGTCACAAAAAATCACTGTGACAAACAATGGTGAATTTGTCACAGTGTGATTTTTGTATTCAGCTGCTTCTTGGCAATTGCAATTGGCATGTATGATCACAGTCGCCATCATCACTATTAGTCACATATTGGACAGAGACGGCGATTCCTCTCGCTGTGACAGGTAATGGCGATTTTGTCACAGTGTGATTTTTGTGTTAGGCTGATATATGACAATTGGAATGTTGCCGAGTTATTCCAAATGTAATCGAACGAATGTATGACGACACTTTGTCACCATGAGAATAGATGTCATGTTTATCATTATGCGAATAGGCACACTGTGCCATAAATATTATATCAACAATATTGATTAGCACAGCGAGTAACAAATACGTGGTGAACGGTGTGTAAAAAAATTCTCAAAAGGTGGCTATTAGGAAGATTATTATGCTTTCATCCTTTTAAATCAATGCTTTCCAAACTTTTTTATATGGCGACACTCTAGCAAACTCTAAAAATTTAGTGCGTCATCTTATCCCTAAAATGAAAGTTTCCCACACATTAATAGGCTACTTCATAAAATAAATAAAAGAAACACATATTTCCAGTATTGTTAACATATATGAGGCGAAAGAAACATTTACATAGAGTTCTAAGATGAGGAAAACAGTCATATTTTTACTCAATTCTTGGTTTTACTTTTCCAGTAGCTCACATGTGCTTGGCAAATATTACAAAAATGTATTTTATGTTTGAATGATTATGGGATAAATTCATTCGCATTTCTTCATCCAGCATTTTTAAACTGCCACGTTTCACTGTTTTGATATTGGTTATCACAGAAAATCCTGCTTCGGAATGATATGTGCTTGAAAACTGCAACAAAATCACAATAGCCAGTTTAGCACGGTGCGGAAAATCTTAATCCAGAATCTGTTTAAATCATCTCTTTGGTGTTTTAACTTAGAAAGTGTTTCTATTACATCTCTGCCAATTCTTTTCTTTTCTTCTTCTTCTGCTAAGAAAAGTACACTAACTTTAGATGATAAAAATGGATTTCTTATCGAGTCATAAGGCTTTGTGTTTATATCTGTTAAGTAACTTTCGAGTTTATCTGTGAGTAATGTCAGATAGTTGTAAATTGAATCTTTTATTTCGTTCTTCGAATCACAGTGAGATGTATGTGGGAACATTTCGTAGCTGCCCTCTTTCACTTTCCAAGATCAAATTGGTAACTTATCTCATAAGGCAGATATTTTGGCTGTTGGAGTTAAGATATTCTCATTCTTAACTTGCAGACTAGAATTGTACTTGTATATTACAACTATACGCACATCTATACGTCTGTCAAGGACATGTATCTACAAGGCAGCTAGGTAAGCAAGGGGTGATCAGCGATTTTCTTACTTCATTTCAGTTATCATGATTTAATAGCTCAAAATAATGAAATATACCAGAGAGTTCGCGACACCCCATAAACCTTCAAGCGACACCCAGTTTGGAAAGCTCTGTTCTAAATAAATCCTTTAAGGTCTTTTTTTTAGTGAGTTATTTTACGATGCTTTATCAACTGCTGTAGTTATCTAGCGTCTGAATGATATGAAGGTGTTAATGTCGATGAAATGAGTCCAGGGTCCAGCACCGAAAGTTACCCAGCATTTGCTCTTAATGTGTTGAAGGAAAGCCCCGGGAGAAACCTCAACCAGATAACTTGTCCCAACCAGGATTTGAACCCGGGCCCACTTGTTTCATGATCAGACAGGCTGTTACTACACAGCGGTGGATGTAAGGTCTTATTCCACTGTATACTTGTGAAATAGTAAATGTTCTTTGCTTATGAAACCATATTTAATATTAATGTTGCAAATAACTTCAAATTCATTTCCGTTATTACAGCATATTTTTGTCATAAAATGACTTCAGGAATCGTTTCCTTAAATTTCCCCCAAAATATACACACATTTCAGTCAACGTTTACTTTGGTATTTGATTTGTAGTATTGAATTGCATGAGACAGTTTTATATCTTAATCAGGCTATTCAGAATCTGACAATGAAACCTTGCGAACTTTTATTTATTGTAAATTACGCAAGCGCCAGTATTATTACGAGTAGACCAAAGGGTTGCAATGTATTACATTCCAGTCTAAATTAATGCCTTATTTAGTTATCATTTAATAAGATGTACAAATATTTTGACAGCTCCTGTGTGAACTATTAAATATGCATAATTTTGATTAAAGGAATTGCTATGTTACATTTTCAGTCGGCAGTTTAATTTGAAAACAGTGGCTATTTTTAAGGATAATGTTTTTGTCTGATCGGCTCAAACTTCAGACAATTTTGCATCTTCAACCATATTTTCTGTGTGAAGTGAATATCAGCAGGGTCCGATACATATTTTTTAAATATTGTTTCAACTTACACTATGTATACTCATTTGAATTAATTTTTTATTTTAATAATGGAAGAAAGAAAAGTCATTGTCGTCATCGTCCTCCTCCTCCTCTTCCTCCTCCTCTTCTTCCTCCTCCTCTTCCTCCTCCTCCTCCTCCCCCCTCCTCCTCCTCCTTATCATCATCATCCTACTTCAGAAATTTTTCCTAGTAGTTATATTTGGTCACTTTAGCTTTTAAGTAAGCTTGTATTTCTTTTTTGCCAGTTGAAATATATTTTCAAAATTTATATGGTAATCTAAAACTGTTAATCTTGGTGTTATGATGTATTTATTTGCATCTTCAATTATTTTGTAATTTCGTTTTTGTTATTATTTTTCTTTAATTTTCATTATTTGTTTCCTTATCAGTTGTTTATATCCCATATATTCTGTTCACATTTCACTTCCATGTCATAAAACTCACATGCCATAATCTTAATTAATTTCTTATTTCACTATTATTGATATATCTTTGGTGGGTGCTATTCAGATAAAAATTATTCAATCAGTGACAAAATACAATAGAAAATATTTCCATAGAACAAGTTAAAAAATTATTAAAACTTTTAGAAAATATATCTTCTTATTGTAAGTAAGATATTTATAGCAGAAAGAGAAAAAAATTGAAAAATTTATTTCGGATTTTTGAGTAGACCAGCTCACCCAACCAACTCACTTGCTGGAATTGCCACTGGAGTCTATTGATCACATTAATGAAGAAATATGGTGAGAATTGAACTTTCAGCCTAGTCTGTTCTCTTTCCACTCCTGTGAAGATCTTCTTCCTGCCAATGTCATTTCTGTCCTGTTCCGAAACTCATTGAATCGTGTGAAGATTATAGACTAATATTGGACTCCCAGGTTATGTGATGATTATACTGAAGACCACTACTTGAGACAAGACAGGATAAATGCAAGACGACATACAGTTCAGCAAAGAATCGAATCTGGTTCCATAGACTTGAAGCTGAAAGTGCTGCCACTACTTAAGCCACAGCAGAGAACTAGTGATCCCCAATTCAGCTTTTACTTGCATGATGAATCTCAAGAATTCATAACACTTGTATTATCCATGTTAAATGCGACATTTCTTTTAATTAATATTTCATACATGAGCTGTCATTTTCCTATATTGTGTATTAAACAGAATTATATTGGAGTGTTGCAGGGTAATAGTACGTATTTTCTCGTTGCTCAGTGTTAATGTTAAGTTTATGATCGAATTATGTAAGCTTAATTAACCTGTTGTATTGAGATTATAAATAAATTATGTATTATTCTTTATTGTAATACTTGCAGAATGTTCATCCACATTGTGTTCAGTGTGTACAATTGAAGATAAATATATCTAATACGGAATGAAGCTCTGTAGTGTAATAATTAACTTATTTTCCTACTCACATTGTCTTAAGTAGTGCGCATTAAAAGACCGGAAAAATAGCGTGAAGAGAAGCATGGAGAGGAGCCCATAACTGTCTGCCAGCAGGCTTGCGTTGAAATGATAAGATACTGCCATGACCTAAACCTACCTATATGGTATGCATATTATAGTTAAACAACAACAATAATAATAATAATAATAATAATAATAATAATGATAATAATGATAATAATGATAATAGTATTGTTAGTATTGGTCGCGCAAGGAACGATTATCGAAAAGCAATGGTGTCGTTACTGTCTGTTTTGACGTGTGTATGTAGTCACGCCGAGGGAGCGAGAGATGCGGGCCGATGGAAGTACTCTCCCTTCCAAGAAGATGAAGAGATGGGAACATCGCCTGTGGAAATGAAGAGCGTGGCAAGAGAAAAATCTGAAGCGAATTAAACGCGCAGCATATGTTTACGAATAAAATAACGATACTCTGTGAGGGAAACGCCTCATCACTACATACAGTATGATTCACGAGGATTTACCGTCCTTTATGGAGCTTATTTCTGAAGACATTTTGAGCAAAAAATGTCATATAAACACAGTTCCTATTCTCAATATTTTCAGAGTTAGGCTATACTAATTTAAAGTTTTGTAAAATACGGTTTTTCTTTAGTTTGAAGGTAAAAGGATAATACAAATTGAGAATGAATCATTCAGAAGTATCATTTCTTTAATTGGCAAATATTATGTAGTAAAAAATGTACTGTGAACTCCTTAGTTGCTTTGTACAAACATCTTTTTCTGTTTTTAACTTGAAAATTACTTTATTCTTAGTTTCTTACGCACTTATCACAACAGTTATTAGGCTACAAATCACACCACTTCCACCGACTTAATTATTTGCAGTTCAATTTTGCAACCTAATTTACAGTCTTGAAGAGTTTACAACACATTTTAAAAAATGTCGCCGTCCGCTTGAGTACACTTGGCCGCACGCTTGTGAACGGCACTCGCCGCTCTACGTAACTGCATACTGCTATTTTTGATTTCCGTAGCGCTCGCGCTGGCTGCTGATTGCACGCTGACCAAGATCACGCGTTCACAGCAATGCGTTCCAATAACGAAACGTAACTCTGTAAATATTGAGAATAGGACCCATGTTTATATGACATTTTTTGCTCAGAATGTCTTCGGAAATAAGCTCCGTAAAGGACGGTAAATCCTCGTGAATCACTCTGTATAATAAAATAAACGCACTTGGAACAAGACACATATTCACATGCAGTGGAACTGAAACTAAAACCATACCGGTAATGTATAGGTCTCGCAAGCACGGAATACCGACGGAAGGAATGCGAATCAAACACTGCGATAAGGAAGAGCGGCCGACAGGAAAGGTCACGAGATAATTTGAATGATATTCAAGAGTACAGTCGGAAGAGAAATGAGATCGATAGAACCAGTCTTGCGTTGTGATAGTTACATTACGACTTTAGTTTGTTCCACTGCATGTGAATACGTGTCTTGTATCGCACGGTATTATTTCATTCGTAAACATATGTTGCACATTAAATTAGCTTCGAATTTTTCTCTTGCTACGCTCTTTATTTCCACAGCGATGTCCTCATTTGTTCATCTCCTTGGAAGAGACAGTACTTCCATCGGCTCGCACCTCTCCCCCCTCGGTGTGCCTACATACACACATCAAAGCAGACAGCAACGCCACCATTGCTTTTCGGTAATCGTTTCTTGCGCGAGCTATAACTATCACAACGCAAGACTGATTCTATCGATGTCGTTTCCCTTCCAACTGTACTCTAGAATGTCATTCAAACTATCTCGTGAACTTTCCTGTCGCCCGCTCTTCCTTATCGCATTGTTTCATTCGCATTACTACCGTCGGTAATCCCTGCTTGCGAGACCTATATAATGGATACCTGTAATACCGACTAGCCTGTGTAACGAGGTGTAGTTCCGATTTTTACCCATTGGCTGCAACATTTGCTTATTCAATTTCAATAGTCTCTCGAAAGTTTACATTCAGTTGTACGTGTTTCTATGTTATTTGTCTATGGTCATGACTAGCCAACCCAACTCAGCTAGTCCAGTCCTGACTTTTGAGAGATATATAATATCTATTATCATTATTATTATTATTATTATTATTATTATTATTATTATTATTATTATTATTATTATCAGGGCCGGGTATTTATGGAGATCGCGAAAATCACGACATAATAGATACATAATAGATTTTTGCTAATCTTTACGAATTAGTGATTCTGATTAATAATATGCGGATAAAACAATCGCGACAAATCGCGAAATAGAGTTCTAATAGCGAAATATGAACACATTCGCAAATTATTACTTTTGCGTCGTTTTATAGCGATTTTCATATTCTGAGTTTTTTTTTCGGATTTTTTTTCACTTGAATCTGTTATATATCCAAGTAGCCTACAGTACATGGTATTCCAGGTGTTCTGATTACGTTAGTGAACTTAAAAGACTGAGAATTCAACATTTCACTGATAACTTGAAAGTGTTAATTTGAAAGTTTTTTTTCGTTTTTAATGAATATGTGTTAAATACAGTGTCAATCCAACAGATATTGTCTATAGGCCATTCAGCACCTTTACCAGAATCCAACGAACCTTCAATGTTAATTATTTGGAAAGTAATATTCATACTGAGTTAATACTCCAATTCCAAAATAATTTTATTTTCCAAAATTTCCATTAATCTCCGCCAAGAGTACAAATCAATCTCCAACAATCTTCACTGACACCAATATTAAAAAACACAAATGATAAAATTAATCTTCATAAATATCTGCCACTGATTATTATTATTATTATTATTATTATATTATTATTATTATTATTATTATTATTATTATTATTATTATTATTATTATTATTATTATATGAGTTTATTTTTCTCAAGGAAAAAATGGCATATGGCTTAATGATACGATTTACATAAAATAGCATTTAGGAAATGTCGGACAATGTGACATACGTTTAAAACTGCTGATTTTGAAGTAGTGGTAAAAATACGTTGCAGATGTAGAGAGTGTAGCTGGTGGACCAATGTCTTTGGTATGATGTCATTAGTTGAGAGTATTATTGGATGTATGGTGACTAGGATGAACTTCCACATCTCCTTCAATTCTGACGCTAATTCCATGTACTTGTTGATTTTTAGTGCATACGTGTATAGGTTGTGATGTAGGGACTGCTATGTATATTATGGAGACTTCTTGTCCTTGTTGAGAAGGAGTATGTCTGGTTTGTTGGCGTTAATCTTTCTATCTGTCTGGATTTCTCTGTCCCAATATATTTTAAAGTTTTCGTTGTCTAGGACACCTGTGGTTCATAGGAGCTGATTCGTTGCCAAACTTAGTTTTGTTTTCTATCTCTTTGTGGATGATTTTGGCTACATTGTTGTGTCTTTGAAGATAATCGACATTAGCTAGTGTAGTACATGGTCTATAGATTCTGTGTGTTTGTTACAGTGTCGACGTTTAGTATCTTCTTTGCTTTTTTTTCAATATGTATTTTCTATAGCATTTGAAGAGTCCACTGCAAGAATGATGGATGTCACTTTCTTATCGAAAATGAACCAAGGCTGTCAATGCATAGCTTAAGACATATAGAATGTACATAGAGAGTTATATGGCATTAACACTAATAGTCATTGTCCATTAATGATTGGAAAATCACAGTTAAGCTTTGAGCGCTAAGCATTTCAAACTTTCAATTGCTTCTCCTGCAAAATGTATTCCAAATGACATCCATCATTCTTGCAGTGGACTCTTCATTTTATAGAAATAACTTTGTCTTGGATAGCTAGCATGAACCCAACAGTTTCTCCGAATATGTTACCTTTCTTCAGCCAGAGATTTGAACCATTTTTATGTGTTCTTTCTTGATCCAGTGCATGTGGGTGCTCACCATGGATTTATTTTTGTTTCCAATGATCTGTTTGGTCCTGCGTGGTATTTCATTTATGTTACATTCTATATTTGAAAGCTGGAGTAGTGTGATAGTAGAGTCTGTTTTATATATCACTTAAATATGTGATTTGTATGACTTTCGTCATTGCCTGAGGGCGATTATTTGGGATGCATGCAAATTTTTGACCTCTCAATTCTACCTAATTGTGTTGCTAATGTTACACGTTCTACTGCTGATATAGAATGATGCATACTGTGTTTGGTGAGTTATTATTTTTGCATATAATATTATACTTTCAAGAAATGCTGTCTGCACACTTGCTTATGCAGCACAATATTGAACGTACTGATTACATATCAGTTGGATGGTCACCATTTCCACCTAAGCACAAAGTAGACATGGGTCCATTGGGCCTGAATAGTGCTCTCTTAGCATGGTGTTTTTACATTTAATACAGTTAAACAAATGACTTGAGTTTCACTAATATTAATTAAGTATAAAATTTCCATCTTTACCCAGCTTTAATAGCTGAGAATTTCAGGAAATGAATGTCATCTTCATGTTTTCCACACTGAAACTCCTATCCTATTAGGAAACAGATTTTTATACATTGAGAATAACCTCTTCACATCACGAGAAAAAAAAAAAACTGGCGAGTTTTGTTTTAAACATACCAAGTAATCAGTAATTAGTGTTTCATCTCCTGAACAATAATTGGACAGAAGATGTTCGATACAGGAATACGACTCATCTATTGAAATCAGAACAGCAAACAGCAGCCGACCTCAACTACTACTCAAAACCAAATCTGTCTTAAAATACTGTAAATTTAAGTATAGCTGTCAAAGTGTAGAATAAAGTTGTTTTTTAGCAACGGAACTGGATAATTTGTTCATATTCTATGTGAATTTTCATCGATTCCTTAGTCTTCCGTATTTCTTCAAAAAAGTTGGCAACCCTCTCTGCAATGACTGTCTTCAGCAGTCTTGTTGGGTCAACGTGAGGACTGCATAAACTATGGCTAGTAGTCATTGACAGGTTGAATCTCTGATTTGCTAGTCTCTGGTGTACTGTACGTGTCAAATTAGTGTGTCACTGTTAATATGAATTTTATTATTGTTCAGGTATACTTTTCAATGTGGTTTATAGGAACATAAATACTTTATATCTTTTTAATTTATTACGTTAATTTTCCATAATACGGCAAGATTTATGTTAATTTTGTTGCTTATGTAGATATTTTTCATTGGTTGTTTGTATATCTTTTCCTTTTTTCTTCAACATAGTAATCTTCGATTGACCTAAGTTATGCCTCAAAAGCTCCAGAATGAATGTGACTAGAGAGAGTATCATGCCATAGCCCAGTATGTAGAATGAACCCTGCAACAAAAGTGAGAATGGTAGAGAAAATATTTTTGAGACAGCCATTCCTAAAAATAGATCTTTTAACGATAGTACTATTACGCGATAGTGTACAAAAAGTACTTTTAACACTAGTACGAAAAGAATTTCAACAGTGACTTTCAACTATTTGCATCATTTGTCAATTGTTTCCCACCAGATAGGCTTATCAAATGACAGCATTAACAACCGATCAATAATGTAGTTGAAACAATGTCAAGCCTACGTTCAAAAATGACTGTTTTTGGTTAGGAAACGTACACAAATTAAATGTAATTATAAAAAAGTAGACACCCAGATTTGAATGAGGGATCTCTCAGTCTGCAGTCCAATTCTCTGCCACTGAGCTACGTGCCGTCGTCTGCTTTTAGTGGTATAAAGCTTGGATATTAAAATAATTGTCTCTATAACAGTATGAACGAACGTCTAAAAATAGTTTACAGTCAGAAAAAAGTTTTGTCGCACAGATAAGTCCCAGAAAGGAAGTGGTGCGCATGATCAGAGGACGAGCGACCTGGTTCACAAGAGAAGCACTAGTTGAGGTAATAAAATTAGTTTTGTTTCGTTGTATGTCTGATCATGCGCGCTGCTTCCTTTCTGGAACTGTGCAACAAAACTTTTTTCTAATACTATACGACAGACATGTTAAAATGATTTGATTTTGGTCGTAGGGTTTGCTCCACTGGAACTCCACAAATCACAAAATAAACTGCCATTTTTAACACTTGTATCATAAATAATTACAGTATTGCCTTTTGTTATAGGAATAACAACATTCTTGTCACACAACGTAAACAGAAAATAGGCCTACAGTGATACTTCACAAATATGAATTCATAATTTCGATGTGGATATTTTCAGTAAGTATTTTTTAATCGCTTACGTAATGACAACTGATCCTACATTAGTTGTGAGTTTATGTAGCGTTAGTGGAATTAGTGATAGTGAGTTGATATTTTAGCGACATGAGGTCAAGGACTCGCCATAGATTACCTGACATTCGCCTTACAGTTGGGGAAAATCTTGGAAAAAAAACCAACGAAGTAATCCGTCAAAGTGGAATTCGAATGTATGTTGACGCATAGTCTCATAACAGGAGGCTAGTTCTTATTCCTGACCTACATCGATGGCTTTCAGAATGTTGTTGTCTGCTTATCCATACTATAAACCTTTTGAATAGATCGCAAGTCGAGCGGCCTCTACAGAAACTTGATATCATACGACATACGTGATCCCACTATAATGTGGATGGGAATAAAGGTAGTAATGAATTATTCCTGTTGTGTTGTGATCTGTTCCACTTCGCAATTTTGTCACTCTCAGTTGATTGATTATAAATAAAAATAACTAACTTCTCTGTCAGAATTCCAACTTTACCTTATATGCAGTAACAAATATGCAGTATTATTTTTTTTCTGGCGCAACGCCGCTTCGCCATCTTTCTGATGTGAATACGTCTACATATATTCGGTCCAGTACTAGGTTGCCATCCCAGAAAGTCGATCGACACATTTTTAGGTCAGTTTTGTCGCGCCTATAATTTCTAAACTGCATTATATATTCCAATGAAATAAACTGCGATCGACAGACGAAGGATAAATGTATCGAACGCAACCTTGAGTTGGAGCGTGTGACATCATCTAGCGATACGCGGAAGGGAAAAAGTTGCACGAATTGGCGGATCGCGCGGCAGCCGAGGCAGTGTAACTCAAGAATGTGAAGCGATAGAAAGTTCGTAGTAGTGTAAAATATTTGTAACGAACCAGGCTACAATCTCAATCGAGCAACAATCGGCAGTCTACAAGTGAAATTGGAAAAATTCGCGAGTGAAGTTGAATGAAGCGAGATATATGTAATGTTGTTTATATTGACAGTGAAAATATTAGTTCAAATATCCTCAACTATGCCCTGCAATATTACACGCTTGAGCGTCTTACCTAAGGCATTTTACTTCTGCGATGAACCTTCAATCAGCCACAAAAATGTAGTTATTTAAATAATACGACTAGTAAGAGCAGTGATCCATAAGACTACTCCCTATGACTGCGTCCCGATTTTGTCTTTGTAGAGGATGAGGGCAGAGGATGCGTAACTATTTTATATACGAACGTACTTGTACCTGCGCTGTGAACGTCACATATATTTGGAATCAAGCAACTTCATTCCAGTTTAAAGGTAGCTGGAATACGGAGCCTAATTATTGACAAACTACACTCCGTACACACCTAAACAAAATAAAAGCTCCAATATTAAGAAATGTTGACACCTATAGACTAATATACAGACTATTTCCTATCTTGAGAACGCATCAATGCATCTGACATCTGCAGGATAGATTTAACGTGCATTAAACGCTTTGTGGTCTTTACGAGTCCTAAACGGCTAGATACAGGCAATTTTGTCCCGCGCATGCGTGTTAATTCGTGTAACCTCCTTGAAAAGAGCACGACTTGCACCTGAATGTACGCTGCCAAATTTATACAAGAGGTCTATGAAAGCTGTGAGCGATTTAAAATACTCGATTCGGATGGTCTCCATCCACAGTACGCCAAAACGATATTAAACAATAAAAATAATCGTGCATTAATGGAAACAAGGTGTTCACGTGCTCTTGTTCTCTTATTGACGCACCGTCACTGCATAGAATATAATAAATTAGTTAAACAAATTATTAAATTGGTGACGAAAATAAAGAAATAAGGAAATATTCGTAAATAAAAGAAAGCGCATCTGTGTGCTTCATGTTATTACATTACCGTTGTGTGTCGAAGCAGAAGTTGGGTGGGTCCAGTATCGATCTCGTAACGACTGCTTGCGACTGCCAACTGGTCCCTGGTAGACATGTAGTTCCTGACCGCCATGTCTTCCCAATAAAGTATTACACCTCTATCCCGCAGTTTCCTCACAACCTTGTTTATGCCGTCCCTGTACGGGGAACCTTTGCGCACCATGAAGACACAGTGAGCTGTCACGTAGTCCTCCTTCATGAGTCGCAAGTACCGCATCGTCTCCTCATTCACGTAAGGCGGTAGAGCGAAATGACCTGCGGCGTTAATAGACAAAGAATGGAGTCAGAGACGGGTTAGGTTAGCTCTATGCATTTCATTTCCAATCCGATTTCACCAACATGTTAGGCCTATTAATCCACAATTAAGTAATCGTAATTTAAGTTAAATACGGAATTTAAATTGTATTTAATTCCTTTCCATTTCACTAAACTAATACGCATTTAAAATAAAGTCAATTTAATTCCCAATTAACGCATAACGGCCTTCGGAATCATAGTAAAATCGTAGACTAATTTCAATGGTCATGTACCTTGTTAATGCAAGCAGTAACCTATGTAGTCAGTTCATTTGTTATATTACGACAATAATATAATATAATATAATATAATATAATATAATATAATATAATATAATATAATATAATATAATATAATATAATATAATATAATGTAATGTAATGTAATATAATATAATATAATATAATATAATATAATATAATATAATATAATATAATATAATATAATATAATATAATATAATATAATATTTTTTACTCAATGACATATATTTACCATTTTGTAGCTTTTCAATTGCAAATCCCATATCTCGAGATTTTGCTTTTGCCTTTGCTGTAAAATAAGCTTCATCCGCCAGAACGAAGGTCTTTGTCATAGACAGCATTACGGGATCCAAGGATTCCCGCAAGAAGAAGACAAAGCATTCGTCCATTGCTCCCCATTTTGCATTATGTTCTGCCATATCACTTGGTGTGTCGAGTGGCTTCTCATATCTGAAATAAAATTGAAAAGTGTTTGATTGCATTTCTACTCCCTCATGTGTGCTCCGCTCTACATCGTAGTGTGATATAAGATAAAATGTATGCACTGTAAGTTGTAATATACGCCTTAGGTACAACGAAAGGTAAAACTGAAGTCTGTAGCGGTCAAAATAGAAAAGGTCTTGGAAGGTGGAGTTCACGATCTTGTGTCATCTCAGCATTGAAAAGTGAATGAATGATCAGCATCACGTTCCGTCCGCTTTATTTTCGAAAAATAATTTCGATAATAATTTAAATATTAATGTGTTCTAGAGTCGTTTGAAAGTTACAATGAAAAGTCAAACCCTTTGTGTCAAATGTTAGCATGGCCATTTAATCTACAGTTCAATTCCTTTAAAAAACCTTACTATCTCATACTTGTAAGTCTACGGTATACATTTACAGTAAACTGAATAAATGAATTTAATTATTTAGATTTCTTAAGCTATCCACCTCTTCTCTTTCGTCGTATATCTTACTAGGTGAACAATCCTCCGCGCACCCGCTTCTACTGCCTGCGAATCTTGGGCGAGTCAAGTCGATAACCACAGTGAAGCGAGTGTCAGAAAGTCCGCAGTAAAACTACCTACAGTTTGAGGCGTACGTTATTACTAATAAACACTTACAGACTACATAAACACTAATGCATTTTGAACCGAGCTTCGATTTGGAACTTGGACACCAGGGAATCTCTCTTGAAATAATTTCCTTACAGCACGAGCCGATTCTGTACTCACGTATGAATCATACATGAATACTCTCTGGGGAATACAATATCTGAATTGAGCCATATTAACTTAATTAACACACTGTATTATGTCGCCTAAAGAACATGTATTTATCTTGCAAGATTACAACTCACACTGACGCCTGACGCGACCTTCAGCGCGGTGAAGGCGGAAAGCTTAGCAGCTGGTTCCGTCGACTAGCCGTAAGTCGTGAAAGCGCGGGCGCGCGAAGGATTGTTCACCCAGTATATACTTGTAACTAACTACTGTATGAGTAATGTTTACATCCAAAGGAAACAAATAATTGTAGGGTACTAAGCACGTGGCTTTACTTTTGCGACACCCAACACTTTTCACGGAATAACCAAGAAGTATTCACCTGTTGTACGTAGTAATGAGTGGATGTATGGCCGCCATAATGGAACGTACTGATGATACATGTAATTTAAGTAATTAAGTTCGCTCGAGTGGTCCAGGTGCATATCTCTGGACAATGAGTGTTTGTGGGCCTGGACCGCACCATCAAGAAAGCATTTCTAGTGCCAGTGGAGATAAAGATTGTTGTCGAAAGAGGAAGTATTTCGACGTAAACTAACAATTGTGCTTCACATTTAAATTGTCATTCGTTCGCTCGTGACGTCTCATGTGGAAAATATGGCAACGATACATCCATTCATTACTACATACAATAGGTGAATAGTTCTACAGGTCTGAACCTCACAAGTGATACTAAGAAGATACCACTTATGACGCAACTAGGCCAGGAGATAATGAGGTAGGGTGTCAGTTCCTTTCGCCCTCCATTGCATACATCGCCGATTAGCTACATATTACACTAGTCAGACTTGAGATGTATACAAACTATTGTTCTTTCTCTGACATATATCGTCAAGTGAGATGTACTGCCTGATAATAGATGTATACAGGGTGTTTCAAAAATACGGGGCATAATTTCAGGTATGTATTTCCCACATGTAAACAATCAAAATAGTTCATTACAACATGTGTCCAGAAATGCTTTATTTCCGAGTTATGGCCTTCACAACATTGAAATTCACCGGAACCATACCTCATGTTTTAGAAGACACTCCACTGATCAATCGTCAACACATTCACTTCTTGCATGATGGCGCTCCTGCACACTTCAGTCGTACGGCTCGCCGGTACTTGGATCGAAGGTTTCCTGATCGATGGATAGGTAGAGATGGCCCAATTGCTTGGCCTCCACGCTCACCTGATCTGAACCCTCTCGATTTCTACTTGTGGGGCCATTTAAAATCATTGGTTTATTCGTCTCCGGTGCCTGATTTGGAATCCCTTCGGAATCGAATTATGGCATGTTCTGAGGACATACGCAATACTCCTGGAGTTTGGGATCGTGTTCGCAGGTCAATGAGACATCGATGAGAGGTCTGTATTCAAGCAGGAGGTGGACATTTTGAACATCTTCTGTAATGACAACGACCTGCGGAAAGAAAAACGTTCCGGTGAATTTCAATGTTGTGAAGGCCATAACTTGGAAATGAAGCATTTCCGGACACATGTTGTAATGAACTATTTTGATTGTCTACATGTGGGAAATACATACCTGAAATTGTGCCCCGTATTTTTGAAACACTCTGTATATCAACCAGAACCTCAATCACAGGTAAATCCTAGGTTAGTCTGTGGAAATTTATCCTTTGAAGACGTGGAAAAAGTAAAATATCTTGGAACAACAGTAACAATAATATAAATGACACTCGGGAGGAAATTAAACGCAGAATAAATATGGGAAATGCGTGTTATTATTCGGTTGAGAAGCTTTTGCCATCTAGTCTGCTGTCAAAAAATCTGAAAGTTATAATTTATAAAACAGTTATATTACCGGTTGTTCTCTATGGTTGTGAAACTTTAACTCTCACTTTGAGAGGGGAACAAAGGTCAAGGGTGTTTGAGAATAAGGTGCTTACGAAAATATTTGGGACTAAGAGGGATGACGTTACAGGAGAATGGAGAAAGTTACACTACGTAGAACTGCACGCATTGTATTCTTCACCTGACGTAATTAGGAACATTAAATCCAGACGTTTGAGGTGGGCAGGGCATGTAGCACGTATGGGCGAATATAGAAATAAAAATAAAGTGTTAAATAGGAGGATAATATAAAAATGGAGTTGAGGGAGGTGGGATATGATGATAGAGACTGGATTAATCTTGCTCAGGATAGGACCGGTATCGGGCTTATGTGAGGGCGGCAATGAACCTCCGGGTTTCTTAAAAGCCATAAGTAAGTAATTAATATACAGTTCGTAATAATGAACTTACCCGAAAGTTTGTCTGTTTCATAATAATTCTTAATATGGGCTTTGCTAGAATGTCGTTTAATATTGAAATGACGAGTAGAAATAAATGGATGGGACACAGTAAACAAACAATTCTTTCGTATTCTTCAACAACAAAATAATGATATTCCCATTTCCTTTGGAAGTAGTGTTTCTTCACGGGTTTAGATTTTACCATGTTTCAGTTCTCGTCAAACTGCAGTACGCGTATTGTGTACCTGCCGCCGCGAGGATGAATGTTGATGTAGCCGTGCGCAACTACTCGTAGAACGCCATGACCACACTGATAGAAAAGGTGGGTGGGGTTGAAGGGGTACGAAGACAGTCGCTCTGAGGAGCTATAGTTCTGCAGGTCTGTGCTAAATAGTCAACCACTGTGGAGTAATGGTCAGCGTGTCTGACTGCGAAACTAGCGGGCCCGGGATCGAGTCCTGTTTGGGATGTTACCTGGTTGAGGTTTTTTCCGAGGTTTTCCCTCACCCATTAAGAGCAAATGCTGGGTGACTTTCGGCGCCGGACCCTCGATTCATTTCGGTGTCACCATCATCACCATCTTCATCCATCCTGCCTACTTCCATAATCATATATCATCCTATCAGATGGGGCTCACAAAATCCGACCTAATGGGTGACCAGATATCAGAATAGGATTCTACACGTCAATATGCGCGACGTTTGGAAATAAGAATCTCTGCTAAATGACAGGATTCCAGTATATTAATATTTTATTAACAATAGTTTTAACTATTAACTTTTCTCAACAAAGTTGAAATTGCTTCCGAATTTCGTTTGCTCATAAGGTAACCCACATTATTACAAAGTAACAGAAATAGAATTTTTCAGTCCAAGACAATAGCCTAATGAAACTATTCATATTATCATAGTGCTTTTTTTTTTACTTAAAAACAATTTCTTTATGTGAACAGACAATAGAAAGCTGAAGTAATTAATCCTGTCACAGATTGGAAAACACATTATGCTTCTTTTGGTATAGGCCTGCTTAGCAAACCATGACGTTACCTTGGCAATGTGAGGACGGAGGCCAGTCCTGCTGAGTATCCAGTAGTGAGTACGAAGTAGAAGAGGATGATCCACGTGACAAGATGGCGCATGGGCACGTGTCGAGGAGTGCTGAAGTCCCTTTCGTCTGGAGGAACTTGCAGCACCAGCAACCCCATAGTCCGAAAAGCGCATTCAACCCACGTGGAGTACATGTTGACCACTGCCTTGCCTCTTCCAGATCCTTGAAATCGTCATGTACATACTTATAAAAACAGGTCCAATGTTTTTGTGTAGGCTGCACTTACAGAAACTACGTAATAATAATAATAATAATAATAATAATAATAATAATAATAATAATAATAATAATAATAATACATTCTTCGAAAAGGTAAGTAGGTACTTGCGTTTTTCACTATTACGTATTCTATTTTTGTTCCATTATCATCATAACCTCATCTATTCGGCTATGATTAATTTAATTTGTGATGAAAGATGAGCGGAAGGGAGAAAAATTCTCTCAGGCATCGGGATTTGAACCCGGGTTTTCAGCTCTATGTGCTGACGCTCTATCCACTAAGTCATACCGGATTCCCATCCCGATATCGGGCAGAATTCTCTCAGTTTAAGTTCCATCTCTTGGGTTCCCTCTACTGACCTACCCTCATGCACTGCATCACAGATGTATGGTTAGTGATTACCTTTGAAGTTTGAAACTGTCTTTGACTAAAGAACTAGGAACTACTTCCTACTGAAAACAAGGAGAAATTATCACATCGATGTCACTGATGTCGTTAGGCATTTATCTGGTGTAGGGGAGAGTCGGGTAGTATCGGACATCTGGTAATATCGGACAGTGAGTTTCTTTCATCTACCACACGATGATAGTACCTGATTGACATGGTTACGTTTTTGTGATGTCGCATAGAGAAACGTAACCATGTCATTCAGGTACTACCATATGGTGGTAGGTGAAAGAAACGCACTGTCCGATATTACCCGATGTCCGATACTACCCGACTCTCCCGTAAGTATCGATCGAAAATAAGGGAGGAAACGTGTTCCGGATTTCTTTCCCATACGTCCTAATTCTCCTCAAAAGGGAAAAATTTTTAGAATTTTGAGGATGTCCAAAATTATATTTCTCTTACCGAGAATCTTAGGGATTTCGCCAACTTGGGTCGCGTAAAATAATTGTTCAGAATTCATGACGTTACCATTGTATAGTACATAGTCTCTTGTTGCACACAGTTTCTTTGTCTATCCCCGCTCCAGCGTGGGGACCGTCCTGGTGCGGCCCAGACGAAAAGTTGACCAGACAGACATGTCCTAGTGCGGCTCGGGATATTTTATTATATGGTTCATGTGCTGCCAGATCTAGATTTTAGCAATTAACTCTGCTCATGACGTAGAATATGAATAATACATACTTAGTGAACTTTATGTGGTTCATTGTTTTGTTGTAAGTAGTAATTTTAATTGAAAAGGGTGGATTTTTGAACCACTTGAATCTACTCTTTATTTACATTATTGTCACCTGCATGAGATCTATCCATGTATTGTGGGTCCCTATCACCACGGCATGGCGCGTCCTCAGGTTGCGGATAGAGGAGACGGCCTCCAGATATGGAGGGTAGCTGCGAATATATTGAATAAGCAGTCGTGGACAGCCGATAAGGGGTGGTCCTCCAGCTTGGGGGTTGGGCGAAGGGCTAACAACCCATCACCGTAAAAAACAGCTTGTTACGTATCCCTATAATAAGCCTCGGAATAGGACTGATTCTCTGGCACGACCACAGCAAAGGAATAAGGTTTTGAGATTTGGCACTTGGAACGTAACTAGTCTTTATAGAACAGGAGGGGTAACATTAGTAGCAAAAGAACTAGCTAGATATAGAATAGACTTCGTAGGAGTACAAGAGGTTAGGTTAGATGGGAATGGCATATCACAAATAGGAGATTACTTGTTGTATTATGGGGAAGGAAACAATAATCACCAATTAGGAACAGGATTCTTTGTTCATAAAAGAATAAAATCAGCAGTAAAAAAGGTCGAATTTATCAGTGACAGGTTATCATATTTAGTACTTAAGGGTAGATGGTGCGACATCATAGTTATAAATGCTCACGCCCCTACAGAAGAGAAAGACGACCATATAAAGAATAGCTTCTATGAGGAATTGGAACATACTTTTGATCAGTTCCCTAGATATCACATGAAAATTTTATTGGGGGACTTCAATGCTAAAGTAGGACGGGAGGATATTTTTAGACCAACTATTGGAAAAGAGAGCCTACACGCAATTAGTAGTGACAATGGAGTTAGATTAGTCAACTTTGCCACATCGAAAAATTTAATTGTCAAAAGTACAACATTCCCCCATAAGGATATACATAAATATACGTGGACTTCTCCAGATGGATTGACACACAACCAAATAGATCACATCTTGATAGATAAACGGAGACATACTAGTATAGTAGATATTCGAACTTTCAGGGGTGCAGATTGTAATTCTGACCATTATTTGGTGATTGGGGAATTAAGAGAATGATTATCAGTAGCCAAGCGAGTAGAGCAACAAGTTAATATTGCTAAATTCAATATTTTGAAATTAAAGGACGAGGAAGCTAAGCAAAATTATCAGGTCGAAATTTCGAATAGGTTTGCCACTTTAGAAAGTTCCGACGAAGTTGAGAAAGAATTAGATGTTAATAGCGTGTGGGAAAATATCAGAGATAGTATCAAAATTGCAGCTGAGCAGAGCATAGGTTATTGTGAAACTAAGAAAAAGAAACCGTGGTTTGATGAAGATTGTTGCATGGTAGTAGAAAGAAGGAAACAGGCAAAATTGAAATTCTTACAGGATCCAGTTGAGGAGAAGAGAGATAATTATTTCAATGAAAGACGGGAAGCAAGTCGTACACTTAGGAATAAAAAGAGAGGTTACTTGAAGGAAAAACTGAATGAGGTAGAAACAAATAGTAAGAATAAAAACATTCGAGATTTATATAAGGGTATAAAGGAATTTAAGAACGGATATCAGCCAAGGGTAAACGTGATCAAGGATGAGACTGGTGACTTGCTTGCAGACTCTCCATCAATCCTAAACAGATGGAAAAACTATTTTGCGAAACTACTAAATGTACATAGGCCAAATAGAAATGATCGGGACGAAATTGAAATACAAACTGCTGAGCCATTTATACCCGAACCCACGCTTTCAGAAGTCGAAATTGCGATAGAAAATCTGAAAAAGTACAAGTCTCCAGGTATCGATCAAATTCCAGCAGAATTAATACAAGAGGGTGGGAGTGCATTATATAGCGAAATTTATAAACTTGTACTTGCTATTTGGGAAAAGGAAATTGTACCAGAACAATGGAAGGAGTCCATAATTGTACCTGTTTTTAAGAAGGGGGACAAAACCAACTGTGGTAACTTTCGAGGAATATCACTTTTGTTGACGTCGTACAAAATTTTGTCCAATATTCTTTTGAGAAGATTAACTCCGTACGTAGATGAAATTATTGGGGATCATCAGTGCGGTTTTCGGCGTAATAGATCGACTATTGATCAGATTTTTTGTATTCGACAGATAATGGAGAAAAAATGGGAGTATAAGGGTACAGTACATCAGTTATTCATAGATTTCAAAAAGGCATATGACTCGGTTAAGAGGGAAGTATTATATGATATTCTTATTGAATTTGGTATTCCCAAGAAACTAGTTCGATTAATTAAAATGTGTATCAGTGAAACATACAGCAGAGTCCGTATAGGTCAGTTTCTATCAGATGCTTTTCCAATTCACTGTGGGCTAAAGCAGGGAGATGCACTATCACCTTTACTTTTTAACTTCGCTCTAGAATATGCCATTAGGAAAGTTCAGGATAACAGGCAGGGTTTGGAATTGAACGGGTTACATCAGCTGTTTGTCTATGCGGATGACGTGAATATGTTAGGAGAAAATACACAAACAATTTATTGAAAACACGGAAATTTTACTTGAAGCAAGTAGAGCGATCGGTTTGGAAGTAAATGCCGAAAAGACAAAGTATATGATTATGTCTCGTGACCAGAATATTGTACGAAATGGAAATATAAAAATTGGAGATTTATCCTTCGAAGAGGTGGAAAAATTCAAATATCTTGGAGCAACAGTAACAAATATAAATGACTCTCGGGAGGAAATTAAACGCAGAATAAATATGGGAAATGCGTGTTATTATTCGGTTGAGAAGCTCTTATCATCCAGTCTGCTGTCCAAAAATCTAAAAGTTAGAATTTATAAAACAGTTATATTACCGGTTGTTCTGTATGGTTGTGAAACTTGGACTCTCACTCTGAGAGAGGAACATAGGTTCAGGGTGTTTGAGAATAAGGTGCTTAGGAAAATATTTGGGGCTAAGCGGGATGAAGTTACAGGAGAATGGAGAAAGTTACACAACACAGAACTTCACGCATTGTATTCTTCACCTGACATAATTAGGAACATTAAATCCAGACGTTTGAGATGGGCAGGGCATGTAGCACGTATGGGCGAATCCAGAAATGCATATAGAGTGTTAGTTGGGAGACTGGAGGGAAAAAGACCTTTAGGGAGGCCGAGACGTAGATGGGAGGATAATATTAAAATGGATTTGAGGGAGGTGGGGTATGATGATAGAGACTGGATTAATCTTGCACAGGATAGGGACCGCTGGCGGGCTTATGTGAGGGCGGCAATGAACCTTCGGGTTCCTTAAAAGCCATTTGTAAGTAAGTAAGCATGAGATCTATAGCGAAGCTTGTGGATACGTGCATATCATGTGGTGCAGACTCACAGAACACACTCTCGTGGCTGTTTAGTTCGCGGTTATTGTCCATTATGCGTGCCATGGAGAACATGGATTTTATGAGAAGTCAAAATCGATTTAATCGTGAAGGACGGTTACAAGTTTCGCCATCACAAGGACTTTCAGGCTATAGCTTTATAAACAGTATTTAACCATATCTGTAACAAAGTTTACAAAGCCAATAATAACTTACAGTATCCACTATATGTACGAGTAGTATCGAGAGATATACTCATATTTAGTAGTGTATTACGCATCTCCAGGTGGTACAGGTTCTTCGAAGAGCGCCGCCACGAAGCATGTTTCGGCCGACCAGTGACTGCTGCAACACCACCCAGTGTACGCATTGAGGCGGTAATCATCCACCCTACAGTCCAGACTTCGCAGCGTCTTTCACCTCTTCGAACCAATTAAGAAATATCTAGGAGGTCAACGCTTTGATTCGGATGAAGAAATGAAATTAGTCGCGTTCATGTGGCCATACGCCTAGAAAACGGAATTTTATGAATGAGGTGTGCTGAATCTGATGCCACGATGGGAGAAATGTGTCGAGAGGCTTGGTTCCTGTGTTGAAAAACAGATAAAACCTGTAGCTTTCTCGTGCATTATTTCGTTTTGCTTACCTATTAAATACGTTACCACAAAAATTGTTGTGCGTTACTTTTCGATCCTCCTATGTATGCTCTCGTGAGCAAAGAAGAGCAACGTTGAGATTGCAAGCAAGTCTTCTGGTTTTCCGACATTAAACGTTTGAATGGGACCCTATTTTGCTCTTGCATACTGCTTACCATACTGCACGCGTGCAGCAAAGAGTTTTCTTGCACAAAGTGCACGAGTTGGTCATCACTGGTGCAACTGTCAAGCATCGTGAGTGATTCACATATCCCATGTCTATCACTTCGTAAAAACCTGCTATGGTGTTTACAATTGAAGAGTACAGGGAAAAACAATCAAAGTCACAGTTCTTATAAGGATGTCATCATCTAACTCGGTATATTATTGCAAGCTTTAATGTTTTTTTTTATCAAAACTGGTAAAGGAGAATTAACACCACGGATGCAGTCATCCTTTCCTACTTTTTCATTAGGAACAGCAATAAATTTTGCAGTAATATATTGAATTATAAGATGACATAAACCTTAAGATAATTGTGACTTTGATTGTTTTTCCCCTGTACTGTTCAATTGTAAAAACAAAGCTGACGTGAATTTCTGATATAGAGGCGGACAATAAGTAAACTATTTCGCTGTAAGAAAAATCCTAATGTAAACACAAGTACGTGGCTGTCATACCCGTGATTGGCTCCCAGTCGAAACACTCACACGGCGGAGGAAAATATAGTTCTGTATTTGGAAATCATAACCTTGTATTATTTCAAAATAAAAATTGAATTCTAGTTATTAAATACGACGAAACATGTAACTTCACTCATATGTAAAACACTATGTTACTATGTAAAAGCAAAGGCACTTTTATATTTTGTTATTTACGTTGTAAGCGGATGAGTACTAAGTGTAATACCAAGGTAGTCTGCTCCTGTAATACTCTGACGCCACTTGAGCTTGTTCTTGTAAGCACGTGTTAGTATGGCTTTTGCATCCTCTGTATCCTTATGATCCACATAAGATTGGAAACCCTCTCAAAAGTGGAGAGAAAGAAATAGTGTTATATATAGTAAGTTCCAATTAATAAATTATAAAGTAGCAGTTTCCTAAGCAAACCAATGCATAGTAGTGAAGTTAGGTCTACTTTGACGAGAAACGGGAAATGTTTAACATGAAACAGAATGTACAGGAGTGGGCGAGATCACTTACTGAGAATCTCTGGCGCCAAACTGCGGCCAATCAAGTCTCACTTCAGTCACGTGACATTGTTTACTGTAGGATTAATCTTGCAACGAAAAGATTATACAGTTAAATTCTTATATACCGGTACTTCCTTTTTACTGGCAAACTAGGATTTATCAGAGAGAAAGCCGGAATACGTGTCCTTCCAGATATATTTACACAGAAAGTCACAAATAAATCTGTGACTTCAATGTGACGCTTTTAGTTATGAGCTAACTCGGCTTAGACAAGTGAGCCCAACCTAAGAGCCTCATGGAGTTCTGAGATGTTATGTGAAGGGCCAATGTGACTATGACGACTGAGGCCCAAACCGCAGCCCACATGTCCATGTTGAACGGTGAGATGATGACTGTCCACCCTGGCAGAAGCTTGGGCCTTGGATGGACTATCGTCAAGGACGCTCGGAAGTACACAGAACTGAAATGAAGACGCCATAATTAAAGTGAAGAGCCTACCGGAAATTCCGCTGCGAACACAGAGATCGCGTAGTTCAACATCGCAAGCATAGCTGCATAAGACTATTTCACTTGACATTATTTTGTGGATCGTACAATCTATTACAATCAGCTGTCATACGGTATTTGGCTACATTTCTCTCTAGCAGATTATGACTATAGACTATAGCGTTTGGAGTTTAGAAAATACTATAGGCGTTTTCTTAGCAGACTTCCTCTCCCCCATTGTAATACAGGGTCCAACAGAATGATCTCTCCGGTTTGAATTGGCCGTTCGCACAGGTTTCTTCATAGTTAGCTTGAGGGGTATATATATATCTTTGAGCAACACAAGCCATACCATTTCAGTTACCATCATGGAATGAAAAGGTGAACATCGTGCATTTGTTGTTGAAGCGTATTTAAAAAATGGTGACTCTGTGATTGCAACGCAGCGGCAATTTCGTATACATTTTAGAATAGGTCGTCACGAAAGAATTCCTGACAAGAAAACTGTACTATTATGGGTGAGAAATTTCAGACAAAAGAATTGAACTTTCAAACAGACGTCGTGCGGTAGATGTCGCAAAGTTCGGTCTCCCGAGAATATCGCAGCAATGAGGCACGCTGTTGCCACTTTTCCACGATGGTCAGCCATTAAACATGCTCTGGCATTGGGAATATCTGGTCGGAGTGTCAGACGAATCTTACACTTAGACCTCAAGTTTCATCCTTACAAAGTTATGGTGGATCAGAAACTTCAGGAACGTGACTGGCTCAACCGCCAAGATGCTTGCGAGACATATTGGAAAATGTTCCAGGCGACACTGTTGTGCTTCGTGCTCAGCAATGACTAAGCACATTTTTATTTGTTGGGCTGCGTGAAGAAACAAAACCTTTGGTACTGGGCCCCAGAAAATTCTCGAGAAATGCATCAGCGACCTCTCCACAGCGAGCGTGTTACTGTTTGGTGTGCTGTTGCACAATTTGGAATAACAGAGCCATACTTTTTTTTGAGGAAGAAGGACGCATAGTGACTGTTTTAGGGATGTATAGCTTGTGAGGGCAAGCATTTGGACGATATCATTATCTTTAAAATAAAGTGATGTCAAAATGGCAAGCATTTTTCTATAAGATGGTAAAATAAAATTTTGACTGGGATGTATGTTGCTCTTTTTATTTATGTTTCAAATCGGGGAGATCATTCTGCCGGACCTTATATAACTAAAATAAGCTATTGAAGTATTTTCTAACATAATATATAAAATAACATAAATAAATCTAAATATTGTAACTAAGTATTTCTTTAAATATTTCTTACGAATAGGCATATTAGTATTATTAGTTTATTTTAAGTAGTAACATAGCTGATGCCAGGAAGTAAAAAGGAGGATAACAATGGCAGAGGAAGCTTTTAATAAACAAAAAAGGGAGTATCTTCTGGAAAAAGAACTAAAGAGACTAGTGAAATGCTTTGTGTAAAGTGTGGCATTGTAGGGACAGAAACATGGACTTTACAACGAAGTGAAGAAAAACGACTAGAAGCATTTGAAATGTTGATATTGAGAAGAATGAAGCGTGTGAAATGGACAGGCAGAATAAGAAATGAAACTATGCTAGAAATAGTGGGTGAAAAAAGAACAATGTTGAAACTGATCAGGAAGAGGAAAAGAAATTGGCTGAGCCACTGGCTGAGAAGAAACTGCCTACTGAAGGAGGGATGTACGCTAAGTAGACGCCTCTATACCCATTGGTACTTTCTAAATCCCAATCACACTGTCGATGTCGAATTTTTTATACCAATAACTTGTTCTCCGGTATTCGTAATTAATAACTGTGTTCAGGAAGAGTGTATAAACTAGAGATGAACAAAACTAACTGCAGCTCTCGCTCGCTGTGTTCGCTGCATTTGTCTTTCGAGTCTCGTCTCGTAACTCTCGTGCGCTTCGAGTCTCGCTCATCATTCTCGAAATAGCATTTGGTCGGCGTGGAAAGATTTTGTAACTTTGAATAACATACATAATTGAAATAAATAACATTATAAATATTTAAATAAGACAAAAAGACAAAACAGAACAGTATCTCAGTTATCAAAATGTTCTGGTTCTATTATATGGTATTACCTATGGTTATATAAATAGAAAAAAGAAAAAAAAATCGCAAATAAATTTGCATTTGTAAGAAACATAAAACATAACATTAATATCTTTTTACTTGAGATTACACACTTGATCTTAAACATATGAAAAGAAAATTCCTAGCGTTTTAATAAGGGCCTAGTAATTAAATAAAGACTGGAGAACAGATTATTATACACTGAAAGGTAGAGATGATGTTTCAAATAGGCTACTTGATTGTTTATACATATATAACAGTTGCCGAAGTAGATAAAAGTTCAGTCAGGTATAAATAACTGTGGCGATTCAAGGCTGATTGACTTCGGGAGTGATCAATCTCGAGTCTCGGAACACTCATAACCAGTCTTTACGGCAAGGACGCGACGTAAGACGTAATACGACATCGTCGTGCGGGTTTTCGGCTTTGCGGGCGCTATTAGTCTCGCTTTCCCGATCGTTGTTCATCTCTAGTATACTTACACTTATTGAATAATTGGTTATTTCTGTCTAATTAGCTACAAGAAAAGAAAAAAAATCGAAATTACGTATAATCGGTGTAGTGATGCTCATTTTCCCAAAGGTAGATGGCTCCGAACGCCACGTCCGCCTTGTCCATGGAGACGTGCCCCGAGAGCCCCCAGCCGCTGCCGTTGTTGTAGATCTCGCCCCACCAGTCGTTGGGCTTGTACAGCACCCGCCACGTCAAGTTGTGCTCGTCGGCCCAGGCGCTCATGATCCGGAACTCCAGACCGTCGTACACCGGGGGGTCTGTGTCGGGGTACACCGCGGAGTACGGCGGGTAGAAGATCGCGGTCAGGGTGACCTCCTTGCCCATCATGTTGGTGGTCTTGTCCGGGTACAGGTTCGCGTTCTTGCTGAACCCTTCACCCAGGGTCCACGTGTCTAGAGATATCCGTTCTGTCGGGTCTGGACCCACATACCGGTGGGTGATGAGTTCTATGCTTACTTCCTCCACAGCAGTGTCTTCTGCAACATAAATTTGTTGCTGTTACGACAGCGGAGGGATTCCTCTAGATCAGCGGTTCCCAAACTTTTTCAGCCACGGAGCCCTTTTTGAAGCAAAAGTTTCTCGTGGAGCCCCAAGAAATGTTTACTTTTTAGTTTTATCTGTCTACGTTCTATGAAGCATATTTCACACGATACATAAACGGAAGTATGAATATGTATTTTATATATATATATATATATATATATATATATATATATATATATATATATATATATATATATATAAAGGAAACAATAGTAAAAAAAGTACTGGATATAATTGATTTAAATCTACAAAATGATATTAACAAGTAGTTAGGATATTTAAAAAATGTTACAATATTACATGTACACCCGAAGTTAATGTGAAGAATGTGCCTGTTTCTTGCGGTGTCACAGAAGTCAGTTGAAGACGTATATCGTCTTCTGTGTCCAAGTTCGATATATTTTTTTTGTAGCCATGTACCTCGAAAAGGTCGTTTCACTGAGGTACAGAGTACCAAAAGGCAGTGAGAGAAATTTAGCTTTTGAACTTAACATCAAGAGATCCTCCCCTAACTTAGTCCAAAATTTGGGAAATGGTTTGCTTTTAAATTATGCCTGATAGTGGCTGTTCGAAACCATGTCTATGAGGACCTCATATCTGAAGCAGTGAGGGCTGCTGGTTTTGACATCACTGGAAATGGATCTACAATCCACTCACATTTCTTTAGAATCGATTCCTGAGTGTCCCTTGGAAAGTATGAATTCATATTTTGAAGCAAATTGTCAAGGTGTTCTTTCATTATTGCTATGAATGAGACATTCATTGTTATGTCTTTTTCTTCTATAAAGTTTGAAGTCAATTAGAAACGTAAATCCTTATTGTCGACGCTCTCTATGTAGAACGCTATCTTTTTCTTCAGTGCGACAATTTCGTCATCAGCATCGAATATAGTCTTCCGTTTACCTTGTATGTGTGTGCTGAATTCATTTTTGAAAAAGTCTGCCAAATAACATAATTTGTACAACCATTCCGGATCATTCAAATAATCTGCTAGCAAACTGTTCTGGTAAATCAAAAGTGAATAAACTTCCGTTCGAATTTCATGTAATCGGGACAACGCTTTACCGCGCGACAACCATCACACTTCTGTGTGTAATATTACTAACAATGACTTGTATATGCTACCCATATCTTCGCACAGCATTTTAAGTAGTCACACTGCGAAGGTCGTGCCTTAACAAAGTTGATATTTTGACGGCGTTGTCTAGTACCTCCTTTAATAAACTGGCATTTTTTCGTTGCGAGGGCGTTGGTAGGTCCTTACCATGGCCTTTGCGCCATTTGTGCACACGTCAATGCAATTGTCCCACGGTATCGAGTTTTCAATGAAGAAGAAAACATTTCAGTACCGCTTGTAGAGGATGGCAATGGCTGCAGAACAAAATATTTCATGAAAGGACCTGAAAATTCATACCGCACAAACATCATTAACATAGCTAATCTGGCAAAGGCCGTGGATTTGTCAAGTTGTAACGAAAATTTCGTTTAACTGATACGGAAAATCATGATATTTTTTTACGTCTTTTCATATATTCTGGATTCCATTATGCATAGTGTTATTTGATAAGGACACACTGGAAATCAAGTTTGCAGTTTTATCGTTCACCATGACGACGTTTTCAGTGCTTTCTCGTTGTTTGTTTTTACACGAGGTAAAATTTCGTCTGAACTGCATAGAGTTCGTCACTTTTTCTTTCGAAGTAGTCTGCAGTTTTATTTGTGAATTTTTGAATTGAGAAATGCCATCTAAGTTTGGCAGGGAACATAGAACTATTGGGAAAAACTTTGTTACATATCACACACTGTGGACGTTCATCATCAAACTCACTGAATCCCATGTCCAAATATAAATCACAATATTTTCGTTTGCTACTTTCAATACCTCTACACTAGACATCGGAAACTCTGAGACAGGATCATGTTCAACATATTCGCACTATCTTCTTTGAAAGTAAGGTTATAGCTGTTTTATCTCCCTTTGACTGAGCACTGGTTGATGGCTAATGACTCTTAGGTCTTAGGGAGCCCGTCTTAAGCCACAATTCCAGTTCAACGAAAGTTTAGCTAACACATCTGCTATCAAATTAATATGCAGGTATACAGTATATATATTTTTGAGGTAACGTATTAGTCAATAGATTATAGATTCCACGTACCACGAATAACAAACGCTGCCTGCCCAGTATATAAAAAATAAAATAAATTTCGAGAATCACTGAGTACTTGGCAAGCAAGAAAGATCGAGATAGTTCCAGTGACGAGTAGATCTAATATTAATGCTTCCATGTAGCAAGAAGAACGCAAACTACTTTCTCAGAAAGTATTTTTCTCTTGATGGAAGTAGTTTCCGTGGGCTCCGCGGAGCACACTTTGGGAACCGCTGCTCTAGATTATAGCATGGTCAATAGCAGATATCTGTTAGCCGCAAATATTTATTCTGACTATTATACTCTTACTACGTCATACTACTTTTGACCAATAAAACGGTACGAAAGGACGTATTTCAACCAATCATGGCTGCTTATCGCACAATTTTATCGCGTCCCTAGCATTTGTTTAATTTTATCGCGTCCCTAGCATTTGTTTAATTTTATCGCGTCCCTAGCATTTGTTTCTTTGTTTGCCAACATTTGAAACTGCGCTGGTCTGGACGTCAAAAATATATATAAAATTACAAACCACTCCAGTCGATACACAGCAGTTTCAAATATGACTCGCATTGGCATTCAAGAACAAGAATTAATAAAAATCACTGATCATACCTATGCATCTTCTGAAATCCGATTTACAAATAAATGAAGAGCACCATTCGGAAATCCTGAATAAGTTGAATACACCATGTAGGCCTAAATCAACGAATTCCACTTCTATTATGCACACGTCCAATATAACATCAATTGAACCACCAACCACATTCAAATTTGAAAATTGTACATATAATTATTCCTTTTAAAATTATTCATGTTTATTTTTTATGTCATCGTCGTTAATTAAAACTTTTCTAACACTTGTGTATATTAGTTAGATTATGTTATAGCTTCTGCTCTGAGAGGATAAAAAGAACTTCTGCTATATGATATTATGGATAGTCACGTATCAGAGATTGTTTAATATTAAGATTTATTGAATAGTAATCATTACAGTGTCTGTATAAAGATACTACTGCCATATAGCATGCATCTAGCGTAATATTTGTAATGTTGAGATGGTACAATAATACATTTGAAGACAGATGTATTTTCGTAAGTCAATTAATATTTTATTGTATTGGAGTACTTCGTTACTTCTAATCTTTATATACTTTCTTCTAATCGTGTAATAGTCAATTAAATTCCACTCGAGTTTTGATTTTCTCTGGATAAATCTGTTCGTGTTCCACTCGCAGATTTATCGATAAAATCAAAACGTCTAGTGAGATTACTGTTGATAAATGTCTCTCTTACGGGGACGCTATACTGAGTTTCGGCAAATTTAGGTCATTTTCTTCATTTTTTAAACATGGTGCTAAGAAGTTTGCGGTTTCTAGAGGAATACCGTAGTGAAGATTTCATTGCGTTATCTTTATTCTAAGTTAGAAATTCAGTTTGTTCCATATAAGCGGTTACAATATTCAGAATGCATATTACTTACTTACTTACTTAGTTACTGGCTTTTATGGAACCTGGAGGTTCATTGCCGCCCTCACATAAGTCCGCCATTGGTTCCTATCCTGAGCAAGATTAATCCAGTCTCTATCATCATATCCCACCTCCCTTAAATCCATTTTAATATTATCTTCCCATCTACGTCTCGGCCTCCCCAAAGGTCTCTTTCCCTCCGGCCTCCCAACTAACACTCTATATGCATTTCTAGATTCGCCCATACGTGCTATATGCCCTGCCCATCTCAAACGTCTGGATTTAATGTTCCTAATTATGTCGGGAGAAGAATACAATGCGTGCAGTTCTGTGTTGTGTAACTTTCTCCATTCTCCTGTAACGTCATCCCTCTTAGCCCCAAATATTTTCCGAAGCACTTTATTCTCAAATCAGAATGCATATTACAAACTTTAAAGTGATTTTACCGCAAATCAGAATTTTTAGATTTTAACTTATTAGAAATAAGATCATCTGAATTACTATGCCTAGAATAATGAAACTTTGCACACACATTCACAACAGATCTGTGTAAAAAGTGCTGCATTCATGAAGACATACAATCTTTTTTATTTTATTTTATTGGGTTATTTTACGATGCTGTATCAACATCTCAGGTTAATTATCGTCTGAATGAAATGAAGGTGATAATGCTGGTGAAATGAGTCCAGGGTCCAGCACCGAAAGTTACCCAGCATTTGCTCGTATTGGATTGGGGGAAAACCCTGAAAAAATCTCAACCAGGCAACTTGCCACAACTGGGATTCGAACCCGGGCCACCTGGTTTCGCGGTCAGACGCGCTGACTGTTACTCCACAGGTGTGGCCTCATATGATTTTTTATTGGGTTATTTTACGACACTGTATCAACATGTAGGTTATTTAGCGTCTGAACGATATGAAGGTGATAATACCGGTGAAATGAGTCCGGGGTCCAGCACCGAAAGTTACCCAGCATTTGCTCGTATTGGGTTGAGGGAAAACCCCGGAAAAACCTCAACCAGGTAACTTGCCCCGACCGGGATTCGAACTCGGGCCACCTGGTTTCGCGGCCAGACGCGCTGACCTTTACTCCGCAGGTGTGGACGCCTCATATGATGTTGATGGTTATTATTATTATTATTATTATTATTATTATTATTATTATTATTATTATTATTATTAAAAAGCAACGATTAGTTTATGTCGGGCAGTGAAGTTGAAAGAAAATCAAATGTTCAAAGTAATTTTTTTTTTACTAATGAAGTATATTGACCAGGAAATAACCAATGCTATCATTTCACTACAAGGAGTCTTAGCTTCATTTCATACTCCTAGGAAATTTATTATTATTATTATTATTAATAATAATATTATTATTATTATTATTATTATTATTATTATTATTATTATTATTATTATTATTATTATTATTATTATTATTATTATTATTATTGTGTGAGGTCCAGATAAATGTTTACTAAAAATAGCAATTATTTTTGTATAAAAATATAACAAAAATAATATTTTTCAACATAAACATTTGAAGAATATTGTGAGCATATATTTTAGCAATTTCTGATGTAAAATTTTCAAGAAGATACAATGAAAATAGCAGGAATTACAAAAATTCAGACCTTCGGCCTGATCCGGGTTCGAATTAGGGTTGCCAGATTCTCTCGTCAGGAATCCAGGACAGGTGATGATACTGCGTTAGTACCATAACATGACTACACATTTTATTAATTCAATTTGCAATACAACTATACAGTTTACAATACAAATAATTATACAGAGTCTAAACTTTTAATTTTGTTACAGTTTTCCTAGATTATGAAATTTCCTTTGAATTATTGATAAAGTTTGGAAAAATAATGCCATTTTACACCCTATTCTATCCAGAGGAAATGCATGATATTGTGTTTAAATCTTATCTATAATAAATCATCTTCCAAAGAGAATAAAGAATAAAGATACTGTATAATACCTAATATATACGCTATCTACCAAAAAGTAATTGGGGACTGCTTTTGTCCCTTTAGAACCTCGTGGTACCACCTCTTGTTGCCATAACAGCAGCCACCCTGTCAGGCATGCTCTCCACTAGTTTGTGTAGGATATCCACTGGAATGCGTCGCCATTCCTCTTGCAACATGGCACTCAGTTGGACAATGGAAGTTGGCCTCATGTTTCGGCGGCTACTATGCAGTGGTATGCAGACAATAATGTTCACCGGTTGGACTGGTCTGCTCAGAATCCTGATCTCAATCCCATTGAGCACCTTTGGGACGAATTGGACCGGCGATTGAGGTCTCGGAAGATGCGGCCAACTTCCATTGTCCAACTGAGTGCCATGTTGCAAGAGGAATGGTGACGTATTCCAGTGGATATCCTACACAAACTAGTGGAGAGCATACCTGACAAGGTTTGCTGCTGTTATAGCAACAAGTTGTGGTACCACGAGGTTCTAAAGGGGCAAAAACAGTGCCCAATTACTTTTTGGTAGATAGTGTACTATAGTATTATAATTTTTATTTCATTACAACTGGATAGAAGGTGCCATGTGGTATTGACGACGACACTGAACATAAGTTGGACAGGGTGTTAAAAAATGAAGAAGGAATAAAATTTTAAAAACAATTTATAGAAACGAGCAAAAATTGTTTTTTTTTTTTTTTATTTTTTTGACATTCCGAGATAAATATAACACAATCCAGGACACAGGACACACCATTAAAATCCAGAACAATCCTGGGAAATCCAGGACGTCTGGAAATCCTGGTTCGAATCCTGGTCTTGCCTGAGTTTTTTCCTCACTTGTGGCGGACGAGGCCGCAGTTTAGATAACAAGCTGAAGGGTAGGCCTTCTTAAAAACAGCAACAAAATTCTTTCTCGACTGGATCCAAAATTTACAATCACTATCATTCCAGGTATTGGCTTGACTTTGTTTCCGATACAATCTTATCAGTTTTGGTATAGTTGTTATGATTATGGTGATAACGTTTTCTTGCGCGATGGGCAACCCAATATTCATGTATAAAAGAGTGTTTACCTGGCTTCCTGGTATTTAGTGACAACTATTTTAGTCGTTTTCAGTCTTGGTTTCTGTTATCAAAATTGTTTTACTGATCATTAATAAGCCTGTAATATGATCAGTGTAACACCTTGTATATATGAATGTTTTTTTATCCCAGAATATAGACGTTGTGCATGAGCATTTTAAAATTACTAGTGCCTACAGTTGATTTTTGCAAATATTTAATTAAAAATATAATAAAAACAACACATAAAGAGCCCCCGGCGTAGCTCGATCGACTGAGACGTTTGCACGCCGATCCGGAGTTACTCTCGGGCGTGGGTTCGATTTCCACTTGGGCTGATTACCTGGTTGGGTTCTTTTCCAAGACTTTCCCAAACTGTAAGGCGAATGTCAGGTAATCTATGACGAATTTTCAGTCTCATCGTCAAATACCATCTCGTTATTACCAATTCCATCGACGCTAAATAACTGAGTAGTTGATATATTGTTGTTAAATATCCAACTTAGAAAAACATAAGGAATTATGAAAAATTCAGAAATAACATTTTGTTCACGCGTTTTCTTATTGCTCTTATCACTGCTGACAAGGTTTGGTTAATTTATCTTGAGTAGTTTTAATGCAAAAATATCTATCACGTGACGAATAAAAGGAAATAAGTGAAATACTTAATTGTGGGCCTACTATTTCAATAATATGTGAATAAACGGAATATGTAAGGTATGTAAGCTTATCTACATATACATTAAAGTACTTAAGATATGTGTACAAAATTTGAGAACTGCAACTTTAACCATTTCTAGACAATAGGATGTAGCCCATGTTTCTACCAATGTCAAGTGAAAAATAAAATAAAATTTATCTGATATTTGAATGGACGTGCGACCTGTTTAATATATTATTTTTGGATCTGAAATAGTATTTGTAACGATATAAGCCTACATAGCCTTTTTTTTAGTTTACAGTAAGTGCTGAAAACTTTATGGTCAAAAATTGAAAATGTTATTTTTTACCTCTACACTACCCAATTCACATAAGCTTATATTATCGCCACGGTTTCATGCTTAACATTCGGCAGGTCTTTGAGCGGCCTCGTGCGTAACATTCGGCAGGTCTTTGATATTTATTGTATTATCGTTTTCAATTTCTTGTATCGCCGCTCCAATCACTCGCCTCAATTTCATTGTTGCAACCAATAAGCTGCTTCCATTATTAAATGAGACCTACTTGTCTAATCCACGTGGACTAAAACCGAGGTTGCAATGTCTTGTGCTGAGGACGAACATTAAGGTATGTGATTAAAAATTATTATTATTAAAGAGTTATTATTAAGAGTTAAGAATGTTAACGTACTCGTATATGAAACAACAACAACAACAACAACAACAACAATAATAATAATAATAATAATAATAATAATAATGTCAAGTTTTATTACTCTACGGCCACTTCCAACGGACTCCTGACGAATATTCACACGTTTATCACTGGTATTGTGGCGCTGGAAATCAATTTAGAACACTTTTATCTCAGCCACGACACATTTCAATTTTTATTGTACAATATAAATGCAATTATCACTACAATGACACAATAATTCTTGCAGATAACACAGAAACAACTTCGAAAACGTAATTAACAGAGTCGCAGTTTCACTTCACTTCCACTAGATGACTCTTGAGTTCCAGCAGACGGCAGGCTATAGGCGTAGCAGGGATGCCAATATCGGCAAAAGAAATGAAACTGTGAGGAATGTTACAACAGATGTGCTAAACGTTAGGAATGTTACAATAGGTGTGTAGCACGTTAGCTTAGGTTAGGTTAGGTTTTGTTAGGTGTGTAAGATAATATGAATGGTTACCACAGTTGGCGACACTGCAATCATTCTTCCACTCCACCTTAAATAACGTCACAACGACGGAATATGGCCGCCTTCTTCCTTCAAGTACGACGATTTTCCTATATAAGTAAGGAACCTATTTAGGGCGGGTTGGGTGGGACCACAGCTCTCCCGGTGATCACATCGAGTTTCTACTACTCCACACTACAAAACTAAGGTATTTTCAGTGTTTGTTTTTAATTTCCTATGCTGGCAGTACATTAATAAAACTTCACCAATAATAATAATAATAATAATAATAATAATAATAATAATAATAATAATAATAATAATAATAATAGCCATTTAACAATATAACAAACTAGTGCTTAATCTTATCGAGGAAGTAGGCGTGACAACGTGACGGTTATAGTGAAACCTACAGAGCAACAATCGGTCGGCAAAATTATGTTTTAAAAGCACACCACACGTTATTGTATGATGCCGACATGTTAAGTATGAGGCCGCGGCGATAATACATACTACTTCACCTGGTGATATATTTTTGTAATCAGTCGTGGCGTTCGTTTGATTTATAACCTTCGCTACGACCATATCCGGCATGAAGTCCATTTCTCTCTTTCCATACAGTTCCTGCAGGTCAGCCTCAAATTCGCTGTCTGGAAACTGGATGGCGGGCAGGTACAAGAACTTCCTATTAGCCCTGTGAATTGATCGCGGTGAATGGGCCAGCCTGGCGAACGTCTGCACCATGAAGTTGACGTCACTTGTCTGGATGATGAACGCCGGGCAGCCAGCGTCCATCGGCGTCAGGAACGAGTTGTCCCACGCGTACTCCTCGAATTCAGTCTCTGCAAAAATATTAATTTATAGCTCCTCTTTCTCGGTCTGTTATCAAGGCAAGTACAGAGTCCCCCGTATATGACTCTCACAGTGCGCCTGTCGTACCAAGTTCAGGAGCTTTTGTCAGGCGTTGCATGTGTGCAGTTCACCTCGGTCTGTAAGCTGAAGGGGATACTCATTCATGCGTAATGTAGTGCAAGCTGTTGTGTTTTTTCTAATTGTTTGAGAACCTGAAGAGACTACTCATTCGTGCGTAGTGTAGTTTTTCTAATTGTTTGGGAATAGTTTATAGCATATTGCAGCGAGTTTTTGTACTTTTAAGGTATGCAAAGAGTGTAATAAAATACTCGACAAATGATTTCGAACATTTCGAGAAGAGATTAGTCTATATCTTTTCTATTTCAATTTAAGAAAATGTGGGCTACAATTACATTAGGAAAAAATGTATTAATTTCGGGGAAAGTAATTTCAGTTTAGGAAATAGTAATAAACAGTTCGAAAGATATAAAGTTAATTTCAGAAAAGTAAATTCAGTTTCGGAAAAGATACATTTAATTTCAGAAAGCTTTAATATTATTTAAATTATTTTTATTTTATGTTTATTTTGAATATTATTAAATTAACTTAGAGGTAATTTCACTAAGTTATTATAAATTGTGATGTTAACCACAATATTTTCTGTTCTCTTGAGAGAATATAAGGGGAATCAATTTTATTTTAACATGCAATAAAATTGTATGCGTATATTGTTACTTATATAACTGGGGGGAAAAAAATAGAAAACCTTCAAATCCTAAATTAACATCTTTCTTTTCTGACTTTGGTGTCATTTCCGATATTGAATTTACATTTTCCAAAATTGAGGTTATTTTCTTCGAAACTGAGTTTATTTTTTCTGAATATGAATTAACCATTTCCGAAATTAAGATTAACTTTCCCGGAACTGAGGTTGAAAAGGTAGGGTTATGGCATTTCAGAACAATTCGGAGATGTCAAAAGTGTATTGAGACAGAAGGAGGACATTTTGAACATCTCTCATGAATAATGACGCAGATAAGATGCGCTTGTATTCATTTTTAAACTCATTTATAAACATTTTTCCTGCTAAACAGCTTTTAGAAACTTAAGTTACTGTCATAGAAATTGGGACCGATTTTGCGATAATTGTGCGAGACGTATAATAGTAAATTCCGCAGAGCTTGCGGTGTGAGGGGAGCGCCATATATTTTGTCCGTCGAGTTAGTCTGTGTAGAACGTTTGCCTCCAGACTAGCCGGCTCGGGTTCGATTTCCGGCGGGGTTAGACATTTTCATGTAAAATTGAAATTTCTACCTCAGGATCAGAAGAGATGGCAGTGCACAACTTCTGATCACTAAATTGTGCACCGATATGCCTGGGTTAAATCCCAAATCTCTTCGCAGTGCATATGCAGAGAAGGTATATGTCACTGTTGATAGTGATTCGTTAAGCCTGGCGGCCCCCTTGGTGCTATTCGACAGGAGTAGGCTACGTGCCGCACCGGGTTTCCCCTTCTCTCTTCCTCAAACACAAGTGAGACACACTATACGTTTTTACTGCTCTTATAGTAATCGAGATCCTTAAATCTTGAGCTATAGATAACTAGAATTCTGTCTGATATTTTTACTACATTTTTATTTACTCTAATAAAAGTGAACTGGGTGCCATAATTAAGAGAATAGGTCCATCTTTGTGTGTTCGTACCTGGAGTAAGACGCTCAGACTCCATTCTCAATTTACGCGTCAGTTGCACATGGAATGTGGGGACGTCTAGCGCCTGGATATAGTCCAAAATACCAACACTGTCTTCTGTTATCACTGCCAAACATCTGGACTCCATGAAATACTGAAGAGCGATCTGGCGACTCAATCTCCCTAGGGATTCTGTTACTTCATTTGTCAAGCACTCCGAGGGTGAAAACCAAGCAGCTATGATGGCGACCAGAAACAGCATGGCGCCGATTTCTTGCATTTCCCTTCAGTCTGAAAACATTAACATTAAACATCATTATAATTGTAATCTTTCCATTCATATCCTATCTTGTGAGGATCATATTTCAATATGACAACAAGTTACAGGGATCTTGCTGTCAGTACAGTGCAAGGCGGGCCGTCCTTATGTGCTGCAGTGCTACAGAACAATGATAATTTTTGCTCAAATCTATTTGTAATAGCATATTATTTGATCTGTCATTTGACAATTTCCCGTGATTATGTTCATGACGCGTTATAGAGTGTTTAGTCTTCGTTCTTCGCTCTCTGGCGCCTTAGGGGGTTCGTTGTGCTACTCAGAACTTCACATGAGAATGTAGACAAATATGCGCATGTGCGAAGCTGAAATCACTGCTCTGATTGGCTATTTTTTACACGGAAAAGTGCTGTAATCAGCTTCAGCACGACACAGCTTGGAGATTGCAAAAGTAAAGCGTAACGAAAGAATACTTGTTTGTGGAAGAACTCGGAACTATTGGTATTTGATAATTCAAGTACCCGACTGCTGTTGCCATCTACCTGTATGAGGTTCCTCCTAAATCAGCCAGCAAGCGACGGAAAACGGAATCTCAGAAATTTGAACCAAGGAAGTATGTGACCGTATAATCCAGAAAGCTATCCACCGTTTCCAGTCTTTAAGCTACCTAGACGCAACAAAATAGTTAAACAGCAAAATTTTTGACAATTTTTCGCATAATTTTCCTGAACGCGAACTTGAAGTTGTTGTCAACAGCTACACTATACTGAACAAAAGAGTGTTAAAGACGCAACTTAGAGTTCTATACGGAAAAGATCGGACTTCCGAAATATAGATGGCTGTTGAGGAGCGTTTTTGCAAAAGTCGATAGATGCAGAAATCAAGATTTTACAGAAATTAAACTAAGTGACAGGATCTATCGAGTTTTGAAAAAAACCTGGAAGGTTTGGTAGTCTCTACATACGGTATGAATCAAATTTTGGTAAATCTGATTTCATAGATCGATTCCGGAGGTAGAAAATATACGATATCCGTATGTAACTCACTTTCGAAAATTTCTGCATCTATCGACTTTTGCAAAAACGCTCCTTGTTACAATAGATAGTCTCCAACAATTTACAGCATCCATTCTGTGAAGTAACGTAGTTGTTAAATATTTTGGTTACAACACCAATGACCATTGCTGAGCCAGAAAGATGTTTTTTTTTGCTCGAAACGCATAAAAATGTTTTTAAGGAACACTATGTCCCAGGATCGTCTCACTGCTCTTGCAATACTGTCAACAGAAAAGAAGGTGATGTCCAAGACGGAGGGGTTTAACACCAGGGTAATTGATAAGTTATGCAGTAGGAAGGAACGCCGTATGGAGTTCATATTTCGTCACTAGGCGAGTCTCAAATTAAGACAAATACATATAAGTGTGTACAGTAGGCCGATATAGAGATTGTAGCACATTCATTGCTTTGACACCAGCCGCTACTGTGCAAGATTACCTCTGAAGAAACTGAAGAACTTATACAAGCAGCCTCAGTGGAAGTGAGATATATTTTCTCTTCTTTCTAGGACTTGGATTTGGTTTCGTCGGATTTTTAGCTATAAAGTCACTATTCAGTTATCTGACACAATAACTTCAATTATGTATTGCTCTACTCTAGATTGTGGAAACAGTGTTTCAGTGGCGAATATTCAGATCCTTACTACCCATGCCCTGTAATTTTAAAAAACACAATCTCTATAATTCAAATTATTATCATTGTTATTATTTTTCTGTTTTCTCGTTTATTTTCTGCACAAATGTGAAATAGTTTAAATGTAACCAGGTTAGATTGCACGCAATTATATGCCCTGTATGCAGAGTTCGACAAAAATGCCTTCTGAAGCCTCGGGGTGTATTACTGTTCACAGATCTCAGGAAAGCTCCGAGCAGAGAAAGGGTTTGTTAGGGTGAAATATCAGTCAGTTCGGATGCCATAAAAGCAGAAGATAACTCTGCATGCTATACGGCAATGTTGGACTGACGCACAGTTTTCTGCCAGCTTGAGCGCTTATTTTTGTGGTTATTCCGACAGTGATATTTTTCAGCACAACAGGACATGGACATCGTTTATCCATCATTTAAAGACTCTCAGTACCTTTCATAATTTAGCTTTCAGTGCAGCATGAGTTCGTGATAAGTTAAGAACTCAAGTTTCGTTCAGATCAGTGAGAAGATGAAGTTTTATTTCGTTGTTTTATTTAATGTGAAAATGAGTTACTATAATGAGATATGTCAGTGTGACGTTGGAAAACTCAAATTAAAATCTTTCCGACATATGAGCTTTGAGGAAAAGCAATTAAAACCTATTTTCTCGGTATAGACTTGTGCCTAAATTAACAACGGCTAGATTTTACATATTGGTAACTCGACAGCATTTTATTATATGTAATAATAATAATAATAATAATAATAATAATAATAATAATAATAATAATAATAATAATAAATAATGAATAATGTGTAACCACGTCACTTTCTTGAGAGAAATTAGGCCTAATATAATTATTGCATAGTGCATGCCGCCTTGGTCTTGATTTCACTCTTCACCACTGCAATAGTTTATTTAGACTTAGAGTATAGACCAGGGTAGCAGATCTGAGTGCCAATAATTGTGACTCATGACGGATTACGTCATTCATCCCTCCCTCAATCCCACGACTCATTCACATGATAAAGTAGGACGGATTTGTATTCACTGTCTACCAACGCAACGTCGTTCGGAAAATACCAGTTTAAAGAGCAATGGGAAGATGAATGCTTCTGTATTCAGAACAATCACAAAGAACGTAGTATGAGTTCTGTGTTTCGTTCGACATAAATATGTCAACAAACATTTTCGAAAATGAACTTCAGTAAGAGTCTTCGGGCCCTTCTTCCGTACAAGGTTTAAAAAGTAAGTTACCAACTGACTACATAAAATGAAAATTATTGTTTTCCGGTCAGTTGGTGTAGTTTGTACGTATTCTCAAAGTTAAATCAAGGAGATCTCTACAATGTTTACTTTGTTCACCACATTTTCCATCATAACCACGCCCGGGGATCGCCTGGGCAGATGATCAGAGCTCTACAATGTTTGCCTTGTTCACCACATATTCCATCATAACCAAGCCTGGGGATCGCCTGGGCAGATGGTCAGAGCTCTACAATGTTTGCTTTGTTCACCACATATTCCATCATAACCAGGCCTGGGGATCGCCTGGATAGAAGATCAGAGCTCTACAATGTTTGCCTTGTTCACCACATATTCCATCATAACCAGGCCTGGGGATCGCCTGGATAGAAGATCAAAGCCCTACAATGTTTGCCTTGTTCACCACATATTCCATCATAACCAGGCCTGGGGATCGCCTGGATAGAAGATCAGAGCTCTACAATGTTTGCCTTGTTCACCACATATTCCATCATAACCAGGCCTGGGGATCGCCTGGATAGAAGATCAAAGCCCTACAATGTTTGCCTTGTTCACCACATATTCCATCATAACCAGGCCTGGGGATCGCCTGGATAGAAGATCAGAGCTCTACAATGTTTGCCTTGTTCACCACATATTCCATCATAACCAGGCCTGGGGATCGCCTGGATAGAAGATCAGAGCTCTACAATGTTTGCCTTGTTCACCACATATTCCACCATAACCAGGCCTGGGGATCGCCTGGATAGAAGATCAGAGCTCTACAATGTTTGCCTTGTTCACCACATATTCCACCATAACCAGGCCTGGGGATCGCCTGGATAGAAGATCAAAGCCCTACAATGTTTGCCTTGTTCACCACATATTCCATCATAACCAGGCCTGGGGATCGCCTGGATAGAAGATCAGAGCTCTACAATGTTTGCTTTGTTCACCACATATTCCATCATAACCAGGCCTGGGGATCGCCTGGATAGAAGATCAGAGCTCTACAATGTTTGCCTTGTTCACCACATATTCCATCATAACCAGGCCTGGGGATCGCCTGGATAGAAGATCAGAGCTCTAGCGCTCAGTCTCAGACTCGACATAGTCAGCTGCTGAGCATTGACGTACTTACATTCCTTTTATTCTATCTGAAAAAATGTCAGTTGCTGAGCATTGATGTAATTATATCCGTCTTATTGAAAGTGAAAAAAAAAAAAAAAAATGTCAGTTGCTGAGCATTTATGTAATTACATACATCCGTTATATTCTAAGTGAAAAAATGTAAATTGCTGAGCATTGATGTAATTACGTACATCCGTTATATTCGAAGTGAAAAAATGTTATTTGCTGAGCATTGATGCAATTACATCGTTATATTCTAATTGAAAAAATGTCTGTTGCTGAGCATTGATGTAATTACATCCGGCTGGGTAACTTTCGGTGCTGGACCCCGGACTCATTTCACCGGCATTATCACCTTCATATCATTCAGACGCTAAATAACTAGATGTTGATACAGCGTCGTAAAATAACCCAATAAAATAAAAAAGTAAAAATTACATCCGTTATATTCTGAGTGAAAAATGTCTGTTGCTGAGCATTGATGTAATTACATCCGTTATATTCTAAGTGAAAAAATATCTGTTGCTGAGCATTGATGTAATTACGTTCAGTACATCCGTTATATTCGAAGTGAAAAAATGTCAGTTGCTGAGGATTGATTTAATTATATCCGTTATATTCTAAGTGAAAAAATGTCAGTTGCTGAGCATTGATGTAATTACATCTGTTATATTCTAAGTGAAAAAATGTCAGTTGCTGAGGATTGATGTAATTACATCCGTTATATTCTAAGTGAAAAAATGTCAGTTGCTGAGCATTTATGTAATTACATTCGTTATATTCGAAGTGAAAAAATGTCAGTTGCTGAGGATTGATGTAATTACATCCGTTATATGCTAAGTGAAAAAATTTCAGTTGCTGAGCATTGATGTAATTACATCCGTTATATTCTAAGTGAAAAAATGTCAGTTGCTGAGGACTGATTTAATTATATCCGTTATATTCTAAGTGAAAAAATGTCAGTTGCTGAGCATTGATGTAATTACATCCGTTATATTCTAAGTGAAAAAATGTCAGTTGCTGAGGATTGATGTAATTACATCCGTTATATTCTAAGTGAAAAAATGTCAGTTGCTGAGGATTGATGTAATTACATCCGTTATATTCTAAGTGAAAAAATGTCAGTTGCTGAGCATTGATGTAATTACATCCGTTATATTCTAAGTGAAAAAATGTCAGTTGCTGAGGATTGATGTAATTACATCCGTTATATTCTAAGTGAAAAAATGTCAGTTGCTGAGCATTGATGTAATTACATCCGTTATATTCTAAGTGAAAAAATGTCAGTTGCTGAGGATTGATGTAATTACATCCGTTATATTCTAAGTGAAAAAATGTCAGTTGCTGAGCATTGATGTAATTACATTCGTTATATTCTAAGTGAAAAAATTTCAGTTGCTGAGCATTGATGTAATTACATCCGTTATATTCTAAGTGAAAAAATGTCAGTTGCTGAGCATTGATGTAATTACATCCGTTATATGCTAAGTGAAAAAATGTCAGTTGCTGAGCATTGATGTAATTACATCCGTTATATTCTAAGTGAAAAAATGTCAGTTGCTGAGGATTGATATAATTACATCTGTTATATTCTGAGTGAAAAAATGTCTGTTGCTGAGCAATGATGTAATTATATTCGTTACATTTTAAGTGAAAAAATGTGAGTTACTGATTATTGATATAATTGTTTCCGTTGTATTCTACTTCAAACATGTCAGTTGCTGAGCATTGTTGTAATTACATCCGTTGTATTCTGCGTCAAGAAATGTCAGTTGCTGAGCATTGATGTAATTACATCCGTTGTATTCTACCTGAAAAAAGTGTCAGGAGATTCATAGGGTCCCTATTATTGCGTGAAACTTTTCCTCTCTCAGTTGAGTACCTATATTTAGATTTTGATGAAATTGGTTGTTATTATTTATAAGGAGTGTTAACATTATTTAGAGTGAAATAAATTTAATGGGTGTCGTGTTATGTTATTATTATTATTATTATTATTATTATTATTATTATTGTTATTAATTATTATTTTTACATTATTTCTTTGTTAAATATATACCGCATAGCTATACTTGTATTTACAATGGAATAATTACTGTGTTTCATCTGAATTGATTTGCTGGAGAGCCGTCAGTATGGACCTATGATAAGAGAAATAAAAAAAATATATAATTGATATAAGAAAGCAAGTTTACATCTCTAGCACACACCATACGAATGCAAGAGTCTAAGCCGTTGCTAAACAAGTGATGTCAGGATAGAGCGTTGTACTAACTCATTGCCTTTGCTAGCAAGTGACGACTGATGCTGAAATTTCCGTAGCGTTTTATTCATTTAAAACTCGAGCGTAAACGTTTCATGTTTAAAAAGAAATATTTTTTTTTTTATTTAAAGACTCTTTATAAACTGCGAAGTTACGGAATTGGTGGTGTTTCGCAAGATGAATACGAAGATCCACCATGTGATTACCTGACATTCGCGTTACAGTTGAGTGAAACCTAGAAAAACACCAAACATGGTAATCAGCACAAGCTGAATTCGATCTCAATCTCGAACGAAGCCTAGAAATCGAACTCCACATCCATTTAGCGTATTGCTTCTCAGAGCTATTTAACTCTAATTCCTTCCCTTAAATTTTCATGCTTTGATTTAAATTTGTGATGTAAAATATTCCACTAATTACTTACATTTGTAACAGTTGGGAGCACTGATATCTAACATACTCCAGCTGATCGTCGACGAAGTCGTATGAGTAAGTGCACGCAAATGATTTGTAGCCATCGCTTATACATACAAACATCCACTATTTGTTCATTAATAATGGCATTACCAAATAGAGTGGGACATGTCGCAGTTACAATGAAAATAAAATGATACAATTCAAATAAGAGGATAAATGCAAATGGAACAGGAATTATTATCCTGTAATATTCGTTTGGAAAATATCGATAAAAAACATTTGAAGAGCGCATGTTATAATTGAATATTTAGACCATACTTACTTACTTACAAATGGCTTTTAAGGAACCCGCAGGTTCATTGCCGCCCTCATATAAGCCCTCCGTCTATTATCATATCCCACCTCCCTCAAATACATTTTAATATTATCCTCCCATCTACGTCTCGGCCTCCCTAAAGGTCTTTTTCCGTCCGTTCTCCCAACTAACACTCTATGTACATTTCTGCATTTGCCCACACGTACTACATGCCCTGCCTATCTCAAACGTCTGGATTTAATGTTCCTAATTATGTCAGGTGAAGAAAACAGTGCATGCAGTTCTGCGTTGTGTAACTTTCTCCATTCTCCTGTAACTTCATCCGTCTTAGCCCCAAATATTTTCCTAAGAACTTTATCTCATACACCCTTAATCTCTGTTCCTCCAAGATACACAACCATACAGAACATCCGGTAATATAACTGTTTTATAAATTCTAACTTTCAGATTTTTTGACAGCAGACTAGATGACAAAAGCTTCTCAACCGAATAATAACACACATTTCTCATATTTATTCTCGGTTTAATTTCCTCCCGAGTGCCATTTATATTTGTTACTGTTGCTCCAAGATATTTGAATTTTTCAACCTCTTCGAAAGATAAATGTCCAATTTTTATATTTCCATTTCGTACAATATTCTAGTCACGAGACATAATCATATACTTTGTCTTTTCGGGATTTACTTCCGAACCTATCGCTTTACTTGCTTCAAGTAAAATTCCGGTGTTTTCCCTAATCATCCGCATAAACAAGAAGCTGATGTAACCCGTTCAATTCCAAACCCTGTCTGTTATCCTGACCTTTCCTAATGGCATAATCTAGAGAGAAGTTAAAAAGTAAAGGTGATAGTGCATCTCCTTGCTTTAGCCCGCTGTGAATTGGAAAAGCATAAGATAGAAATTGACCTATACGAACTCTGCTGTAAGTTTCACTGAGACACATTTTAATTAATCGAACTAGTTTCTTGGGAATACCAAAGTCAATAAGAATATTATATAAAACTTCTCTCTTAACCGAGTCATATTTAGAGCATACAGAATTTATTTTGGTATTGAATGAAATTAATATCATATTAATACATTTAATTGTAACATTTGATAAGCGTTCAATTCCAACTGTACTTGTTGATTTTAATGTTTAAACTGCTTTCCGAACATCTTCATGACCCCATACTGTAATCGCAACATGTCTTAAGTCCAATGGCTACATTACCTATGAAGAAGTCCATGGAATAGCGTGTACTGGAAGTCATCGGCTTATTGATATTATAACATTTAAACCTGGAGAGACAAAAGGTTATATTCTGGATCCGACCATCAGATTCGAGACGCATCAGAATCAACCTGAGGAGGTTAATCTAGAGAAAAGGAGAATATATGAACCCACTGTCCCTTATTACAAAACATCATATAAACTCAGGGATATAGAAGTCATCGGATTAATGGTGGGCACTAGAGGGACCATGACAAAACAATTTGTGTCATTCTGTCATAAATTTGTGTCCCAACAACAACAATTAAGGAAATTTCTATTATAGCTTTTAAGGGTTCTCTGCAGATTTTACGGCGACATTTGTATTTCGATTCAAATTACAGTTGAATTTTCTCAGTCCATTTTTTTACCTGTATTTTGATAAATTTTCATTATGTGAAATATTATCTACTACAAATTTTAGCTTCTGAAAAACAAATTTCTTGTAAGACATTTTAATGTCATTTTAAATGTTACTGTTTAACATTCTTTGTCTCTGGCAACCTCACCAAGTTGAGGAAGATTTATTTATTTATTTAATTAATTTATTTATTTATTTATTTATTTATTTATTTAATTTAATTTATTTATTTTATTTATTTATTTATTTTATTTATCTATTTAATTAATTAATTAATTAATTTATTTAATTTAATTTATTTATTTAATGTATTTAATTAATTAATTAATTTATTTATTTATTTTATTATTTAATTGTTTAATTAATTAATTAATTTATTTATTTATTTAATTTATTCATTCATTTAGTCATTTATTTATTTATTTATTTATTTATTTATTTATTTATTTATTTTAGATAAACAGTATGTACTCATCGTATTGTTGTTTATATAAGCAATGTTCTGAGTTTTCCGATGAGATTTAAAGTGATTGGAGAAAACATTTAGTGTTTATTTTCTTCTATAAAATGTTATAATTCGTGGGTACGCGGATAAAAGGGGCTAAGTCACCTTTCAGCCAAAATTGAGTTGTCAACATTTCGCTAGAGAAATGTGAGAACATTGTACAGAATGCGCTAAATCATAGCTTTGAAATTAAAGATGAAATAAACTTGAGCGTATGGAGTTAAAAATTGCTTCAGTGATCCTACATATTTCGTCGAAGTGTTTTTTTGTAATTATTTCAAAACTTAGTTGTGGTGACTTATCCCCTTTTGTCCGCGCATCCACGAATTATAGTGCATTCGCTTCTCAAGCAAGCAGTCTGAGGTTCGATTTCCGTCGTGGCAATGAAAGAAATTTATCTTCCGTTCACGGAACTGTGTGTCTGTCCATTGTCTTGTGATTGTTCTGTGATGTCTCAGCTGTAACCCTTCGTCATGACTATTCCATGACCAGAGAGGCCCACATTTCTGAGATGCATGGTGTGCGATTAAATGAATCGCTCTCTTCTATCCGAGTAATGTGTTAGTCGGATAAAGGGGGGGGGGGAAGCAGAATAAGAAAGAAAGAAAAAAAATTTTATCATTTTGATAAAGTTCTGTTGGATTATTACTTATTTTCCAAATGTTTCGACACATTTCCAAATGTTTTAGTTTCTCTTATAGATTTTCATCTAAATCTGTAGCCACGAAATTTTAGTAGAAATTATTTTTGATATAACAAGTTTTCTATAATGCTGCTGTTGTTTAGTCAACTGCCCGAAGACAAGTTAGAACCTCATAAGTGACACTAATAAGGCATCACGCATGAGGTAACTAAGCCAGGATATAATGGGGTAGGGTGGCCAGTTCCTTTTCCCCCTCCACTAATCAGACTTCCGATGTATACAAACAGTTGTTCTTCCTCTGACATTTATCGTCAAATGAGATTTAGGCCTACTCCCTATGGTAATAATCAGACTGCGGAACTTTTACATGTTTTTATTGATTTGGCATATTGAAAAAGCAAAAGTGGATCTTTGCCAGTATGGTTTTTACATCCGAGTGAAGTCAACTTTATTCTGCATAAATGTATATTTCGAGGTTTTTCCGTTTTAAATGCATATACAGTTTTATTTTGCATATTTAAATGCATAAATTCACATATTTCCCAAAACACGCTATGAAATGTTTCATATAAAACAATGTTCAGCTGGAAAAAACAGCAAAAACGGGTAAAATTGTATTAAACCTTTTTACTTGTAATATCTCAAAGAATAACACCCTGAAATTAATGACATTACTTATGGTTCACCCAGTATATATAATTATTACTGTATAAGTGTAATAATAACATAAGCATATTTTATTATATAAAATTAAACTAGTTAAAATTTATTAAAATTGGATGGCTGTGAAAAAATTACGTTTCAAAGACTTCATAAGGATAGGTTATTCACGAATATGTTCTATTAGAATATAGTGTAATATTAATAAATATACCTAACATAATATTTTTAGTAGGTTATTTTATGACGCTTTATGGAAAACTTAGATTATTTAGCTTCTGAATGAGATGAAGGTGACAATGTCGATGAAATGAGTTCGGGATCCAGCACCGAAAGTTACCCAACATTTGCTCATATTGGGTTGAGGAAAAACCCCGGAAAAAAACCTCAACCAGGTAACTTGCCCCGATCGGGAATCGAACCCAGGCCACCTGCTTTCGCGGCCAGACGCGCTAGCCGTTACTCCACAGGTGTGGACTAATAGTAGTAATAATAATAATAGTAATAATAATAATAATAATAATAATAATAATAATAATAATAATAATAATAATAATTTAAAATACCGACAATGAACATTGCAAACAATTTTAATAATGACAAAATTCTGCGTACGCCATTGATTAGATGTACAGGCTCAGAAAGAAATTCGCAGAACTGTTGCTTCAAAAGTGTAAGTTCTAGGTTTTATTTCATGATATTTCACTGTAAACTTTCGACAGACACTGTAATTAAATACCTACATAAATCATAAAATAAATAAGCGGACTCAATCCTTCAAGGCACATGATGACAGTCAATCAAGGAGTTAAAAAACGATAAGAGTGAAATATTAAATTGCAGAAAAGAGATTGCAAACGAATTTAATAATTATTTTTCAGAGATAGGACATAAAGTTACTTCTAACATTAATAAGTCAAATTTTAACTCTTCTCTACAAAATGAGACACAAGATGAACATTTAGCTTCCTCCATGTTTCTTTTCCCTGTAACTGAAGATGAAATTATTATTTTGGTTAAGAAATTAAAAAATAATGTTGCTCCTGGTATAGATGGAATTAAGTATAATACTTTCAAAATTATTATTAAATATATATTAAAACCCATGGTTCATATTTTTAACTTATGTTTTGTGCAAGGTATATTCCCAGATGTTTTGAAATGTGCCATAGTAATTCCAATATACAAATCTGGAGATAAAAATAATTTAAATAACTATAGACCTATATCTTTACTTCCAACATTTTCCAAATTGCTTGAAAAATGTTTAAAGAATAGATTAATAAATTATTTAGAAAAACATAAAATCCTCTCTAAAAATCAGTTTGGTTTCCGCAGTAATATTTCTACTGATGATGCTCTTATTAATGTTACTGGAAAAATTATCAATGAACTAGATATCGGAAACATATGTTTGGGTATTTTCTTGGATCTACGGAAAGCTTTTGACACTATCAATCATAATTTACTTTTGGACAAACTACATACTATTGGAGTTAGAGGTATAGTTTTAAAATTATTCCAATCATATTTTAGTAACAGCAGGCAAATGACCAAAATTGAAGATCAATTTAGTGAATACAAATATATTGATATAGGTGTACCGCAAGGAACAATTTTGGGACCTACTTTATTTCTAATATATGTTAATGATCTGCTAAATATAAATTTAGAAACATTTAATGGATCTATATATTCATATGCGGATGATACAGTAGTTATTTTCAGTGGTTTTTCATGGCAGGAAGCATATAGAAATGCTAATATAGGTGCTAACATTGTTAAAAAATGGCTTAATTCCAACTTCCTTTCTTTAAATATATCTAAATCAACTTTAGTTCCTTTTTCGTTAACAGCTGCCAGTGTTCAAAATTTAAAATTTAGCGATAAATATAGACTAATAATACACAGTGAAAATTGTTTAGATCCCAAAAGTTGTAAATGTCCAGCTTTGAAAGAAGCCACGTATGTCAAATACCTGGGTATCATTATTGATCAGAATTTAAAATGGCCTCATCACATTACTTATCTTTGTAAGAGGCTTCGTAAAACAATTTATAAATTCGTTAATCTTCGATGCTACTTACCTATTAGAGTTCTACGAAATGTTTATTTGGCCATTATTCAGTCTATCATTCAATATGGTATAATTGTTTGGGGTGGAAGTACAAAAATTAATCTTAGTCCGTTAAATTTACTACAAAAACGAATAATTAAAATTTGTTTGAAGAAACGTTTCGATTATCCAACTAAATTAATTTATTCTGAATTTAATGTATTTAATATTGAACAAATTTATAAGCAGGGAACGGATTTATATGGACTAAAAATATATGAAATATGTAAATATATATGTAGTTATTTTTACCAAAATATGGAATTAAATATGGATTTTTACCAAAATGTGGAATTAAATATGGACTTAAAATTATAAAAAAATGACTATGTACGTTAAATATTGGTACATTTTAATCAAACTAAACAAAAAATATAATGGACGTACCTTATCTTCCAATGTAGTTTCAACAAAACACAATTTTTATTGTCTGTTACCATAACAATAGGTTACAAACATTTCTTTCAAGTGCTGAAAAGTGAATCTTCTTCTATTGTCTCTGAGGATAGATTTATACTGACTAAAAGAGCGTTCGACGTCACAAGAAGTAACTGGTACATAATTCAATTTCACAATGTCTGCTGGGGATAAGTCCAAGTTAATCTTCACTGTTGATTCACCACTCATCACAGCAACAACCTTTTGTAGTTCTTCATATCCAGGGTTTTTTTGAAAGTACAGTGTCCACCTTAGCTCTTACTGCATCTGCAACTTTACCTCTACCACGATTCAGTTGTTCCACAGTACTATTTATAATTTCAAAACTTTCAGATAGTGAAAGGTGCCTATTTTGGAGACTTTTGAGCGTTTTTATGATGCATGAAAATGTATGCTGAATGTGAGCTAAGTCATTCTTCACACTTATGTCACAGGTAACTGTTTTCGCAGTATCAATTGAGACTGCATCTTCAGAGTCCAATGCAAGGAGAACATTGTTAATAGAGTCTATATGTTCGGCATAATATTCAACTGCTTCTAGCCATGTACCCCATCTAGTTAAAATTGGCTTTGGTGGCAATGGAATTTCAGGGTACATTTCTTTCAACACGTTAACTCTACTGGGAGCTTTGAGAAATACTTTTTTCACTGATGAAATCAACAAATCTACTTTAGGGAAATTGTCTCTGACCACTTCTGCCACACGATGAAATGCATGCGCCACACAAGTAAAATGAGTCAATTTAGGATATACAACAGATAATGCTTGTCCAGCTTTGACCATATAAGGGGCAGCATCGCTAATAAAGAATAACACATTATCGTACATAATACCCTTTGGCCACAGGATACCCATAGCTTCGTTGAACAGTTTAACTATAGTTTTGTTATTGCACTTTTCTAGAACATCACAATGTAAAAGAATTCGTTCAGAATATTGTTCACTTAACAAACCGATAACTACATTACCAACAAGTCTACCTTCTTTGTCGGGAGTCTCATCAATGGAAACCCAAATTGAACTATCTTTAATTTCATCTCTTATCTTCTGTATTGTCTCATCGTAGATGGATGGAGCATACGTCTTCCTAAGTGTTGACTCATCCGGGATTGTATGTTGAGTATATTTTTCAAGGAATTCCCTGAAGACCTTATTCTTTAGTTTGTAGAGAGGAATATCAGCAGAGATGAGAGAACGGCACAGGTCGATGTTAAACTCAGATCTTACATTCGATGTTGTTGGTTGTGTTAAAAACAATTGTCTCTGCTTGGAATTTAGTTGTTTGTTGGCCTGATGTTTACTAGTTGTAATGTGTTGTTGCACCAGGAACTTTTGTGTAGATGATACTGCACACTGACACAAATTACAAAATAATATTTTATTGTCAGTTGATAAACCATCTTCTTTAAATTCTGAAATGTAACTTGTTAGTTTTGATTTTAAATTGACTGAATGACGTACTTTTGGCATATTTACCGTCTTTATAGTATGATTTACAAAACTGAACCTATGTGTACTCTGACTGGCATTTAACTGTTGAGCTGCACAACTGAAGTCTGTTAAAAATTTTAAATTAAATTAATACAGTTTTGTAACTTACTTTCCCATTGTTGATAGGACTGCTAATTTTCAAATAACTCTGATGTTAAAGGGATTACTGAACATGTGTTTAAATCTCTATTGTTGAAATGTATTTTTAAAAGTTAATGGAATTTTGTTTTGTTTTATTGTTAAACCTAATATAATATGGACTGTTTTATATGAAATATGGAAAATATATGGAAATTAACGAAAATATGTACTAAACTCTAAAATATGGAAAAATATGGAAAATAAAAGTAGGATTTTTCAACCCTACACATTGTGAAACATAAAGATAATGCAAAATATAAATTATATTAGCTTTATAAGTAAATATGTATTTACATATAAATCCTTTCCCTGTTTATAAGTATACGCTGTTAAAATTTTATCATAAAAATCGTAATAAGTTTGTATTACAGATACACAATTATGACACAAGACGAAATATTAATTCAACATTAGTAGAACCTAAATGTCTCACATCTGCTGGTCTAAAGCATAGCATAAATTTTGGCCCTCGGTTGTACAATGCTTTAACTAAATTACGCCCAGAAGTTCTAACATGTAACCCACTAACATATAACAAGAAAATTAGAAACGTGTTAATATCTTCAATTTGATTAAATAAATTTATAGCATATGTGCATGAATTAATCAAGCTAGATTATATTTGGATTCTATAATTTTGAAATATATATTAGTCCTACTTTTCACGTGCGATATTTATTCTTCTCTAGTGTTAATATTATATTATATAAATCCATTGCCGCTGTAATTATATTTTAGTTCCTATTTTATTTTACTTATTTATTATTATTATTATTATTATTATTATTATTATTATTATTATTATTTTTTTATTTTAATATTATATCTGAACTGCGACCGAGCACGAGCGCTGCTCATTCGGTCTCAAATTTTCTTACTACTACTGTATCTTCTTTTTATATTGCTTGTATTATTTTATTTCTATTTCTCTTGTTTGTTTTGTAATTATATTCTTTATTCTGTATATTTAAATTTAAATAAATAAATAAAGTAAATAAATAAGTAAGTACATGCATGATCATTACATCAGAACTGTCAGAGTCTCTTAACACACGTTAGCCGTCTGTTAATACTATCCTTTTTAATATGTCAAGAGAGAAGCCGATATCTGAACAGTGCCTCCTGTGACGAATTGACTCCGTGTGTTTCTGCTCCAGTACAGGTTGGAATCGTTCAAAGACAGGAGCAACGTGATCCATTAGAAGCGCCGCGCCAGCTGTGGTTTGAGTGAGTGCACCCTTGAACATTTTTAAGTGAGTTCCTTGAAGTAAAATATTAATTGATGATTCAGTATATTAAGCTAAAGTACATTTAATATTAGTTACCAGACAATTCCTTATAATGGAGTTCTAGTATAACCAGGAACGGATATAAAATTAAAAGAATAATTAGTAATCCTATATAATATTCATACATGGTAGGCGTAGCCCTATAGCGAAAATAATGTACATGAATAAATTACCAGAGGTGATAATTGGAGTGAGTGCGTTCATTAACGGTACTAAATGTTTCTGAAATGTAAAATGATAATGCATCATATAAAGCGGAGATAAATAACTGTTACTTGAAAGTACTTGTTATTAAACATTCAGAACTTTGACATGAATGTGAAATTTAAATTCCTACTTTCATTAGCTTTGTGCAATCTTATAATTGAAGGGTTCAGAGCCATAGTGGGCCAAGCGCCATGTATTAGAAACGGACAAAGCAAGGGTTAAAGTTAAGTGAATACCATAGTTTAATGGAGATTGACATATCATTTAGTTTTAATGTGTATGCTTTATATTACTTGCTACATGTTTCCATTGGATTATGGTAATATTTTCATTTTAACACTTGTTTTCTACGGTTTTAGTAAATGGCGCTTGGCCCACTATGGTTCTGAACACTTAAATTGCTTAATAGGCATTGGGACCACTCCATAATTTTTAAAATCTATAATTATGTGCGTTATCAATTTTATTCTAGAATTGATTAATCTGTTGAGACAAAATAATAAGATATATTTATTTTTTTACTATTTAATCCATGAATTCCCAATGAGGTCAGGCCTCCTGTGATCAGGAAAAGCTCTGGATTTGCCGGTAGCAGAAAATTCTTCCGGTCAAAGCCCCTCATAAAAGTAGTTTTTTCATTCATAGTGTTCTGCCCAAGGGCAGATCTTTCACTGCAAGTTCAACATTCTCCAGTCGTTCCTATTTTCTGCCTTCCTCTTTGTCTCCTCATATGATCCATATATCTTCATGTTGTCCATCATCTGATATCTTCTTCTGCCCCGAACTCTTCTACCGTTCACCATTCCTTCCAGTGTGAATCCTTCAGTAGGCAGTTTCTTCTCAGCCAGTGACCCAACCAATTCCTTTTCCTCTTTCTGATCAGTTTCAGCATCATTCTTTCTTCATCCACTCTTTCCAACACAGCTTCGTTTCTTATTTTGTCTGTCCATTTCACACGCTCCATCCTTCTCCATATCCACATTTCAAATGCTTCTATTCTCTTCTCTTCACTTCGTCGTAATGTCCATGTTTCTGCCCCATACAAAGCTACACTCCACACAAATCACTTCACTAGTCTCCTTCTTAGTTCTTTCTCCAGAGGTCCGCAGAAGTTGCTCCTTTTTCTATTCAAAGCTTCCTTGGCCATTGCTATTCTCCTTTTTACTTCTAGGCAGTAGTTCATATTACTGCTTATAGTACACCCCAAGTATTTGAAGCTGTCCACTTGCTCTACTGCCTCATTTAGAATTCGAAAGTTTACCTTCTTTACTTTTCTTCCTATGACCATGGTCTTCGTCTTGTTAGCATTAACTTCATTCCATACTGCTCACAGCTGTCATTTAGCTCCAGTAGCATATCCTTTAGTATCATCTCCTCTTCTGTTAACAATGCTATATCATCAGTAGACATCGGATTTTTAGGCACTAAAGATTGCAGTTTTAGGCGCCTAAAATAAGCTCAAAATTTGTAAAATTAGGCTCTATTTTAATGAAAATAGGCATTTTAGGCACATCAAGGTATCATACTTACTTCTTTCACTGAAATTTTTAGTTATACACTAAAATACGCACAAAAAAGTATGTTTAAACATTAAAAAAGAATACTATATTATATTTATAAACAGAGCTGCACAAATTTAATATATTGAAACTAATGAAATAATGATTATTGATATCAAGATTACTCATTTTAAGTTATTGAAATTCAGTTCCATGCTCAGACTTTATTATAATTATCTGCACAGTACACCACCAGAATTTTTTCTAAATTCTCCACAGTTAACCTTTTCCTTTTGTCACTGAGAATCATTTTGAAAGCAGAAAAACTTCTTTCAACCGAAACTGATGTGAGAGGCGCAAATTTTAAATTAGGTACAATAGAAACATCAATACTTACTGGAACATTTACACTTTCCCCCGATATCACTCTTGATACTTTTTCCAACAATGAAAATCCTACATTCTTATTTAATACGTTGTCCCACTTATTTTTAACTTTTTTCCCAGTTTCGCACAAAGCAGAATGTATGTTCACTTGAGCTTCCTTTACTATTGCTATTTGGCTACAAAGAGATTGTTTTTCACGTTCTAATTGTTCAATGCTTGCAGGTATGAAAGAAAAGTTTGATGTTATGTAGGCAATATCGTTTTTCACTCGTGAGTCATTCAGACAATCTTTTACTGCTTTCACACACGCTGCACTATCAGTTTCAGGTAATTTATCAATAACTGTGACCACTTCTTTAAAATACTTAGAATAATACACCACTGACTGAATCCAGGTTCCCCATCGTGTAACAACCGGCTGAGGTGGGAGTGGGATATCTGGAAAGTTCTCTCTGAATATTGAAATCCTGGATGGGGCTTCACAAAAACATTTTTTTGTGTTAGAAATAAACGAATTGACAAGAGGAAATTCATTCCGGATTGTTTCAGAAACCCTGTGAAGGCCATGTGCTAGACAGGTTACATGCGTGAGGTTAGGATAAAATGTTTTAAGAAGTGGAGCTGCAGCAACCATGTATGAGGCAGCATCAGTACAAAACAACAGAACTTTAGAATCGTCTATATTACCTGAGTATAAAGACTGTAGGCCTTTATTTACAAAATAAGCAATGGCTTGGCTATTCACTTTCGAAAGTTCCTTAACACATACGAGGTGTGGAATCGAAGGTCCATCAGGACTAAGTTTTCCTACTACCATATTTGCTATATATCTATTCATAGGATCTGAGGTTTCATCCACAGAGACCCATATGTAAGAATCACCTATATCCTCCCGAATGGAAGCTAAAGTTTCATTGTATATTCTGTCTAAGTAATTTTTTCTTACAGTCGACTGAGATGGGAGATTTTGTTTGCAGTATTTTTGTAAAAACTGTCTTAAAACCGGATTTTCAATTGGATTCCAGGGAATGTTAGCAGCAACAAACGCTCTGGTTAAATCAGCATAGAAATTGCTGCTGAGATTGGATGAAGTAGGCTGTGTTAGTAAAGTTTGTTGCAGTTGATTTTTCTGCTGAGCTTTAGCCTTATGAGCCGCTCCTTGCACATGCTGCTTTAGGTGGCTCTTCTTTTCTTGCGAAATCTAAAAATGTAAAGTAAACTGAATTAAAATAAAATCCTAATTGTTGTATTGCCGTATTTCTATCACAAAGTTAGTGGGTTCGAACAATCAAAATGTTAATGACCTGCAAATACTTTAACTATCGGAATTTAAAAGGTTAAAGTGTAGTGGTCTTAAAAAGAATTATACCTCAGGATAGCTCAGTCAATGTATAAATATTGTAGGCCTACTCATTAAAATTAATAGAATTTATATATTTCAACTATTGTTACATACCTGTTTGCTACAAATCTTGCAGAATATTATTTTTCCATCATAAGTGAATTCTGAATATTCTGTTAGCCATTGCCGGATCAATGTAGATTTTTCACTTATATTTTTCGGCATTATCGCGTTAAACTTCACAGGAAAACGTCCTACCGCTCAAAACTTCTCAACACAAATAAGGTGCGGGAAAGAGCAACTGTTAACGAGCATTCAAATGAACCGTTGTTATTGAGATTCAATTGGACAAAAATACAAAGTTCCACTTATTGTTGCATTTCCTGGTAGTGTTAACACTAGGAGGGCCATTCTTTTAAATATTTTGTAACGGTTTACTCTACTAATTCGCAGTTTTACGACTTTTCATAAATATTTCAAAAACACTCTTTCTCCAAAAATTGTGATTTTATGACACTCTGAAGGGCAGTACAGCTAATCGGTTTCAGACCGAAAACAGTCATTTTTATAGTATAGTATATCTCTGAATCGGTAGCAGCACATGTTGTGATTGTTGCCTGCTTCAAAACTAAGGTTGGTTCTTTGTCGGCATTTATGCCTCCAAACATGTTAAATTCGGTGAAATCTATTGCGAGTGTCGTGAGATTCATAATATTTTGTTTCCTTTATCAATGGTTTCATGGCCGGTGTGAAGCAAACTTTCCACTTTTTAAATGCCTTAAATTTCGCAGTGAATGCATGTATAAATTATAAAAAGTAAGAGTAAAATGCGAAACTTTACAGTGAGTTAGGCATTTTTAGGCGAATATTAACAAATTAGGCTCTAATAACCGTTTTAGGGCATTTTAGGGCACTATAAAACTCTTTGAATACCTTTCAATTTCCATGAAACACAAATATTAATAATTATTTTTACTTTTCTCCTAAAGAAACAAAATGGGCATTTGCCCTAGAATCCGATGTCTGATCATCAGCAATTTTTTTATTCTTCTTCCTCCTTCTATCACTTCTCCCATGTTCTGAAAATAGTTCTTCACTAAATCCTTAAAGTAGATGTTGAACAGGGTAGGTGATAAAGGGCATCCTTGTCGTACTCCTCTCCCTATTTCATTTAATTCCGACATTTCTTCTCCTATCCTCTAGGTCCTTAAACCTTTATTAGTGTCAGGCTGACGATGTTCGACCCATAACATTGCTTCTAGGTTTAGGTTAGACATAGGCAGGCAACACGTATAGAAGCCGTTCCACCGTAGTTGAAGTATGACCTTGTCATCTCGCGTAGGTTTCATGGACGGAAAAACGTAGAAGTCTTACGGACTTTCGATCGGAAAAACAACTGAATGTCACATAGCATGGAAGGCCTGTTGCTATGGTAACAACGGTTGAGTTGCCAAACTTATCGTTCCCAAGTGGCGAGTGCTTAATAGCTCTCTTGGCGACATTTGTTGTGGACACAATGTTAGCATTGGTACGTTTCGTCTGTGATTTTCTGTCGATTTTTGTATTGTTTTCTTACCTTCGCGTCAATTGTCAATGAATGTTTTAACGTCAGCCATCTTAACGTCAATTGCTAGTTTCCATCAGCTGGCAGCGTGGTAGTCCATATTCGCAACATAACACTGTAGTTCCAAGTTCGGCTGCTTCACTGTTATGTTCCATCTTTTAAAAAAACAGGTAGGGCCTGTAGAGTCTAGACGCATTTTCTTCTACAGCGCATCCAAGGTCATGCTTCAACCACCGTGGAACGGCTTCTAATTAGAATCTGGTTAAGTGGTTATGGAATGAGATAAGATTCTTAATGGCTCATAATCCACATGGTCGCATTGTCTGACATTGTTTACTACGATGTAATTGGTCTGCATCGGCATAGTACTCTTAAACTCTATTGTTTATATATTTTTTGGCATTTATTTACTATAGCATTACCACGTTAAGGTACAAATGTATTTCGGAGCACCATGTTTGCGCCACTTGCGATAACGATAATGTTCTTGCCCCATATCCTGTAGCGCCATAATGTATTTGAGCCACTAAGTCGTACATAAATTTAAAAAAAAAAAAACATTTCGATAAACTACTCCAGCGCAGGCAGACTGTTGTAAATAGTGGAGGAAAATATAGTTTGATGATTAACTTGTCTCTTATGTATATATGATGTGTTTAATGAACTTATGAAAAATCGCTACGGAATTTTTCGAAGGGACCGTATTGTTCAGGCTTTAAATTGCAGCAACAACAAAGGACGAAACCCAAAATTGGATTTTTTTCGCTTCTCCCCCCGCCCCCAAAAAGTAAGCACATTTTAGTTTAGGACTACTGGCTTACGCCTGGCATGTGCTTTTAACGTTGTTAAGTTTCGGATTTTTATTTTTTTATTTCGTTTAATTGTGAAGTTAATTCTACTGTTACGATTTCAGATGTAAAAAATGGGTTATAAATAGGCTCCGTATTCCAGCTACCTAAAGACTGAAGTTAAAGACACATCGGGTATATAGTACGCCGGACACAGGCAACGGATAAGGGTATAAACAAGCAGGTCGTCGTTGCGTGTTCGAGGAGTACAGTCAACTCCCGACAGTCTGAAGCTGTACTAGTAAACACATGCTTGAGCCGTAATCTTCATTTTCGTCTTGATCTTTGCAGTGAATAATAACGTGCATTCGTAAGTTACAGAACTTGAACATATGCAGGTGTCACTTGAAATGATTTTAAATATATTGCAAGAAATTCTTTCTATAGCACGTGATGTTATTGGTGAATGGTGTAGTACAAGGTATTCTTACTGTCTGATATTTTTTCGTGTTTCACTAGGATATTGCATATGTCGGTCATTACTGAAAACCCACTAATTTTCTATGTACTTTTCTAGAAATTCCCTTAAATATAGATTATTTAATTTATTAATTAGAATGTTGGCGCTGAACATCATGGTAGGCTACACAAATCCATGCTCAATGTCGAGTTAGTATCTTCATAATTTTCAGAGTTTCATGATACTGGTTCTTCTGGATTACGCTGAACACATGTTCTGTGCCTTCTGGTATTGCGATGTCTTTCAGTGCACTGTTTTTGTCACTTTTACATTTATTTTACACAATGTATATGTAATGTTATCTATATTGACAGTGAAAATATTACTTGAGATATTCTCAACAATGCCCTGCAATATTACACGCTTGAGCGTCTTACTTAAGGCATTTTACCTCTGCAATGAACCTTCAATTAGCCACAAAGATGTAGTTATTTAAATAATTGGACCAGTAAGACTAGTCGATAAGACTACTCACTATAATCACAGTCTAATACAGTCACGCAACTCATACGTATAAAATATGCCAACATTTGACAGCTGGCGCGACAGTAGCCCTCTAGCGGCAGGCAAGTTAAAAGTGTGCACACGACATATGAAAACACATCAGAAAACGGGTTTTGCGTAATTTATTTTATATTTTTATGCTATACAATAAGTGTATATGGTTCTTATTAATTCTACTTTAGAATTCTGGAAGAATTTCATACGAAGTTAATCTACAAGTTTCAGAAGCTGGGAATAAACGTAATTCTTTCTGCTTCTTACAACTGAATCATGGCCCTGATCACGTATCATGGTTTGAAATAATGTAATTGTTTGTACGTGGACGGTTAATTTAATTCATTCCTAAATATATTTATAAACCATTGGAACTCTATATTTCCTGTGAGAAGAGTCAAAATTGTAGGGCATATCTCGTAGGGTACATCGCATGGTGAACTCTCCCTATTTCCTGAGAAATTAACTATTTTCCATACAGCAAATTGGGGTAAACTCGGCCGCTGAGGTAAACTTAAAAATAAAAAAGGGAAAGATTTAAACCTTAATTTGACAGACATTGACTTATGAAGTTCATTATTTTTCAGTTTTTTTTATTATTATTTTGAGTCGCTAATAGTGCTGATATTATGGTTTAAATTTTTATGGAAAGTTTACCGCATTTTACATTACATTTCCAGTTTTCACACGTAAGCTTAATTTTAACTTACCCTACCTATATAATACGTATTTTACATGCACTTACTGTTATTATGACGTAGGTGAGAACAAATGAATACACAACTTCGTTGAAAAAATTGTAACTTCAATTAACTCAGAAAATGTAGGTCTAATTTTACTTTCAGAGCAGAAGTGGTGTAAGTAAAAAATGGGTAATGAGGGTTAAAGTAAACATTCTGTAAAATACAGCGCAAAGTAGCAGTTAATATTGAATTTATTTAAACTATTAGTAGTCAGTGAATAGCACGAAGGATATATTAATTGCTACTTTGCGCTGTATTTTACAGAATTTTTGCTTTAAACCTCATTACCTAATTTTGACTTATACCACTTCTGCTCTGAACGGCTCAAATAACCACTGGTAATGTAAAATCAACACCAATAACAGTCATGCAAATTATTACAGAAAATATTGCTTTTTATATTAAATTTAAAAAGGCTCTTTTATTTCTTGAGAACTTAATACGTCTGCCACATGAATCTACACCAACACATCAGAAATTTTTCGACATAGTCTGGATTTATTCAAGAAGTGAATATTTTGCAAAAGGATTATAATATGCCATGAATTCTTGAAAAAAATAACACCATGATCCCTACTTGAATGCAATATAACATTCAACTTCTGAAAAATATAAAGAAAAAAACACGAATACAAAAATTATGGAATTACTTGCATTAAAAATTGTAGATACATTATCCAAAATCGGAATGGTTACACATTTACACATGATCTCTGCAAAACAATATTATACTGTAACAGGTATCTACTTTGTTTTTATTTAAACTCTCCATCCTGACATACAAATAGGTAACTGATAACTAATATGTTTTATAGAACACAATACGTAGGCTACCTACAGCGTAGGTTATGACTGAGTTATGATTTTCTCTTGGTCTTTAGGGAATCTGAAGAACGACAAATTCGGAGATTTAAACTTGTTGTTACTGCAATTTTCGTCATTGCACACATTGCCTTTATTCCGACGCATGATTAAAACGTTATTATAACATCTCGCATACCTTTAAAGCACGTGCTGGCTGTATCAACCCTGTATATATTAGACTGTGCTATAATTACGTCCCGATTTTGACTTTCTAGAGGAAGAGGGCAGAGGACGTGTAACTGTTTTGTGTACGAACGTACCTGTGCCTGCGCTGTGACGTCACATATACTTCGAATCAGGCAACCTAATTCCAGTTTATAGGTAGCTGCAATACGGAGCCTAGTTATAAACATTCGGCGAGAGATCTTGCTAAAAAATGCAAAATATTTAGTGCAAATTGCAGTTCATGCACCGAACACTTCGAGTACAGGCAATTTATGAATTTCAATATGAACTTGTTAATCACAATTGCTATAAGAGAGAAAGATGGCTCAGACGGTAACTTTGGGAATCACTTTCGAAAGCTCCCGGGTTCGAACTCCATATTCGACCAATCTAAGTTTTTCATGGTTTTCCTCAGTCACTAAACCAAATATCGGATTGGAAATTTACATACCATAATTTATCACTGCCTTCAACACCAATATCATACATATTACACAAAATCCAAATTGTTAGGTACAATACATGAACACAAGCGATCTACTGCGTGTTCAGTTCAAAGTGTGTCATGGCTCGCTGTATGTCGTCATGTGGCTAGTCGTTGAGCCTAGAGAATTCAATCTTCCTACACTTCCACAGAGGTGTATTACTTATGTGCCAGAGAAGTTGCCTAGCAAGTACGGCGTTCATTCTGAAGAGTACTTACCGATACGTACGGAAACACTTGTAGTGGCAGGAATGTGAACTGTTTGAAAACACGTACTGAGGTGAGTTTTTTCTTACTGCCAGGATATGTGGAGAGGTTTAATACGATTACTTACATATTTGTTGACATTAACTTCGACGGTCAACATAGACACGGAGCATTTGATTTGTATTGTGGAATGTTGCCGTACGCAACCGATGATAACAAATACCATGCGTACGACTTGCCCGCGCAAAACACAGTTGGAAAGAGGATATGGTAGCACACAGACTTTGCAGACCGCCATCTGTTGCTACGACGTTCAAGTTATACCATACACGTTCTCAAGTTCAGATTGAACGCCTTGATTAATAGGCAACTTCTCTGACATAAAAGCTGAAACTCGCTTCAAATCGCTGACTCACAACAGGACGTCATGACACACTTTGAAATGAACACCCAGTATAGCACATGACAATAGCAACAGAATCTCAACAATTCTCAGTGGGCTACTGATATACCGAAAGATCCTACACATGCGATGTGACATTGATGTTAAAGCTTGTATAAATCAATGCTTATAGAAAGAAGTAAACTGCTGTACCGACGGTATCCTTGGACGTCTGTATATTGTTTTTTCTCTGCTTAACTTTGAAAACAATGTCTTTCCTAATCACTGCACTCTGCACTATTTACATTTCCGAATTTGAGAGTTGAATACGAGACTTTTATGACTTCTTAAAAATCTTAAACTTTTATTTGTTTAAAGTTGAAACACTCTCAGATATTGTTGAAAAGTGTGAAGTACAGTTTTTGTCAATTATCGGTAATATCACGGTATGGGTATACATATTTTTCATTGATGATTAATGAATTCATAATGTTTCTATTTTATTGATGTATAATTTTTTAAAATAAAATCAGTGATATTAACCTTTCACTGAATCATTTTGGAGTCATTAAACTTGTAATAAAAAGGCTACGGTACATTTAAATACAGGTTAAGTGGCATTTAAAATTAGTGTCAGTTCTCAAGTAAAATTCTGTGCTTTCCATATTGCTTCCTTGCTTAAATTTCGACCCTCCCAAATACTGACATTGTAACTCAATTTTTTATGGTTTTGAGTTATGCTAGTTGATATGGTCTTAAGTTGTTTCTTTTTCTTTCAGTACTATCATTGTAGCTCCAAACCTTCCCAATCGTATGTAAAACCTTATTGTTACTATCTGTATGCACTGATTTACACGATCATTTTAAAACTTAATTTGCTTCTCCTGAAAAATGGAAGAAAGTGAGTTACAATGTTAATACTTGTGAGGGTCGATTTATATAAATTTAAAATGTTGACATGCAATAATGTCACATTTTGTGATGTGTTTGTTTATTTTTGAAAGTTCATAGATATAGTGAGTAAGTGGTTATGGTTATTCGCCATCAGTCGCGCTGGTGATGCTCAGGTAACACGTTGTCATAGCCATAGACAAATGGTCATAGCCCTGTTAACACAGAGTTTCCTTACTGTTTGAATGCCTATACTATTATTTCACGTTATTCCATCAGAGTTCTTTATTCAAATTAGGCCTATAGATTACTTACATGAAATAGTTATCTTCTTTCTTGTGTCCGCTAACTGATGCCACGATTTCTTCCTAACTTTCGTGAAATATGTTCTGGAATCCATATCTGGTATTAGGTGATGAAAACCGAAAAGCTAAAAGCCGAAAGCTTAATAACCTGCCATAAAGCCCCAATAATAATAATAATAATAATAATAATAATAATAATAATAATAATAATAATAATAATAATGGACTCGAACCTAAGCAAACAGCTTTGGTAATTTCTTCAACTTCATTTCACCTTTAATCAGCAAAATGTCCTTATGACCTTTATATCTCAAGAAAAATTAAAGCGTAGGGGCCTAATCATAATTGACACAGAATACAAATTAGCACATCCGGATTGCCTTTGAGACAATAAAGGAATGAGTCAGTACAATTCAAACTTAGTATTTATTCATTTCATTACTTTCCGGTTCTAAACATGTGTACTTTTTCCATGCATATGTGCATGTTTTGGCCTTTTTGGGGATGAAAACATGTATAATGCATATTGAAGACCTTTTTAGCTTAATTATGCATATAATATACATTACATTCAGTTTAAATGCATGTTTTAATGGTTTTGAGTGGACATCTCAGTTTCTCGATTTTTATGTCCCTTACTTTAGCTTAAGGAATCTGGATTGAAGAAGGAAAAAAAAAAAAACTAAATAACAGAAAAAGGTTCATTCAAGTTTGCACCCATAACTTCTTGTGATGTAGAGAGGTCATTCTCTGCCTACAAAAACATATAGACTGACAACTCAGGAACCTCACAGAAACCAATTTAGAAATGTTGTTGTTAACTGTGCAAAAAAAAAAAAAAGTGAAGTGGTAAAAGAAATTTGGAACAAGAATGAAATGTCATATTTTAATGCATTTTTCGCTTGATCGTGCATGTTTCATAGTTTGATAGTGCATTAATGCATGCGTATTTTGGGATTTTGTAGTGCATGAAATTCTCGTCTCTATTTATAACCAATAAGAATGCGTATCTATTGAACACGATCATACGTATCCAACTTAATTGATTTACCATGAATTAATACACTTTTTGAAGAATGTCATGTGCATCCACTTGCCGTCATTCTTACAGTTACAGTCTTACCGAAGTCAAGAGTAGGAAATGTTACTTCAACAAATTTCTTTCCTGTGAAGATTTTCTATTTATATAAAGCTACAGGTCTATCAATTAGCAATACCACAAGTGCTGATATTTTTCTGACAATTTCATTGTAATTAACAGCACCTTGTACAACATAATAATTTTTTTTAAGGAAGCTTTCCTCTAAGTTCATAAAAACCAGTTGGCCCGGTCTTATACAACGAACCTTTTCTTCTTTCAGTGCTTTAAAGAGGCTCCCGTCCAACCATGTGGAGGCATGACCCCTTGTACGAAGCCGTATACTGTGGCGACGTTGATAAGATGAATAATCTGCTGACACAATACGTCGGTGCAGGCCAGTTGATGAACTACGACTTCAGTCCGCTGCACTATGCCGTCGTTCTTGGACGAAAAGAACTATTTCACTTCTTGATCGCCGGAGGTTATGCCGTCAATGTTCGCACCAGACACAAAGGAGAGACGCCGGCGCACTGGGCCGCCACATTCGGACAGGTGAACATGCTGGTGAAGCTAGATAAACTGGGCTGCGATTTAAAGGCTCAGAACCAAACGGATCATGGACATGGACTGATACATCTAGCTGCAATCCACGACAAGAAGGAGGTCGTGGATTACTTACTGAGTCGGGGCTTGTATGTGGATATGATCAACGATGCAGGAATGACTCCGTTGTTCCTCGCCGTGCAGTACACCAATCCGAGGTTGGTGAAGCATTTGATCACGAAAGGCGCGAGTGTCAACTATCGGACAAAACAAAGCGTGACTCCTCTTCACTTAGCCACGCAGCTGAATACTGAAGATTCTGATGATATTGTCAAATTCCTAATCGATGGTGGTGCGGACGTAAATATTTTTTGCGAATTGTACTCTTTCACTCCAATTCACTGGGCAGCAAAGCTGGGGAAGGTAACCACGCTTGAAGCGATAAACAGACACGCATACCTATCGTTAAAGACTCGGGATGACAACGGGTACCGTCCCATTGATCTCGCTGCCATGAACGGACACGCGCATTTAGTGAGGTGGCTGTGGAAGCATCGAGTGCTGGCCAAGATCACTGACGAACAAAAGTTTTCAGCTTTACACCATGCGATCTACAACAATCACTACAACGTTGTCGTCGCGCTGCTGGAGGCGGAAGTTAATGTGAACGAGCGTATGGACTGCTTCGACCACAACACGCCTTTGCACATTGCGGTGCAAACAGAAAACGCAGGCATTATTGAACTGTTGCTGAAGAATAGTGCTTTGGCAAACATTGAAAACGCGGAGAAGCGCACACCCATGCACTTGGCTATCGAGCGCGACCAGTTGGGCTGGTTGCAGATGATGGTGTCGTCCGGAGGCGATGTTCATATCAACGAAGAAGGGCGTCACGGAGAGACGCTGCTGATCACGGCTGTCAAATGTGACAACAGGAGCGTCATAGAGTGGCTCATCAACGAGCAAGTGGCCTTGGACGTCAAGGACGGACGTAGTTTAACGCCTCTGCATCACGCCGCGGATTGCGATAGTTTGGATGCCGCAAAGGTGCTTCTTCAAGAGCGAGTCCGAATCGACGCTACGGCCGAACTGGATTGCGGCCGAACGCCTCTGCACTACGCGGTGATGCGTGGCAGCACTCAGATGGTGGAGCTCCTCTGCGAGGAGGGTGCTGATCTGTACTCCCGAACGGAGGGGGAAGGTTTGACCCCTTTGCACGTGGCGGCGGAACACGGCCAGCTTGGCTGCCTGCAGGTGATGCTATTCTACGGTGGCATTTCCTGCTACCCAGCGAAATACATGGGCGACCACTTGATTCACACGGCTGCGAGATCCGGCCAATCAGAAGTCGTGGAGTGGCTGATTTCTCTGGGAAATTCTGTCAATAAGCGTAACGAATATCAAGAAACTCCTCTGGCAATTGCTGCGGCGCAGGGATGTGTGGACACAGTCAGGCTTCTGTTGGCGAAACAAGCGAATATCAATATTTGTAATTTGCCTTCTAATCGGACGGCACTGCATTGTGCAGTGGAGAAATCTCGCATGGATGTAGTGAAACTTCTCGTCACTAGCGGAGCGGATCGCTCCATCAAAGACTGGCTGGGGCTTACTGCTGCTGATCTTGTGGCTCCCGACAAGAGAAAAGACTTGAAAGTGATAATATAATATTATGCCAGTTGAAGGAAAGGTACACCGATGAATTGTCATGCATTTAAAAATACTTTCCGTTCGATTTAAGTCGAGATGACATATTCTATTAGCGCATTTTTGGCGTTGATAGATTTTACTTTTAAATACTGATTGTTGATGAATAATTAATTGTAATGGCCTTGCTCAGGCTTAAACCTTACTCTATTTTACGACATCAAAGGTGCATTTATTACTATGTGTTATCCAACCACAATATCTTCCCTTGGGAGCCAATCCTTTCCTATCCAATGCACATGTTTAGGCCTACTATCCCAAAGGCATAGAAAGTAAGGATATTCTGTCTAGCCACTTCTTTGATTAAGGAACAAATTAACCATCTTCAAGTCTATGCAGATGATCCTGGTAATTTATTTTTTCCTAACACTAAAGAGACGTCGTTGTACTCTTCTTTCATCGTGGTGGAGTGACCGATTGACTGGAGGCGTATTTGTTGCCATTGTTTAAAAGAACACATTTCAAACCACGTTTTGAACTGTCGAGTAAAAGGAGCCATTTACTTGGTGTACTTATTCTGATACACCCTAAAGATGGGAAAAGTTATTTTCTCGTAACGGTTCCAACTGTTCCAGTTCCTTGAAAATACTAGGTTTCAAATAACAGTTCCGACATAACAGTACCATATTATGTGTAAATGTAAGGTGCACAGTGGTATCTTGGAACCGCACGGTTGACTAGTATCTGATGGAACAGTAGTATTTTGGAATAGGTACGTACTACTAGTATGTAATGTAACAGTGGTATTATGGAATATGCATGTACGACTAGTACGTAATATAACAGTGATATTTAGGACGCTAAATGATCACGTACAGACCGATTATTTAGTCCTGACAGCTCAGCGACGCGAAAGAGAGGAAGTAATAGGAGTAGTGGGGAGAGATCCGGAGTAGAGATAAGGGCGAGCGTTCGGTAAAGGAATGCAGTACAACTTAATTGTACTGGAAACATACCGCTCTACCGCACGCATGACAACCGATCGCTCCGAAGGCAAGCGAGTGAATAACCCAAACACCCCTTGGCGTAACTAAATGGACTCGCCTGTCCCAGGCGCACATCTCCGGCGATTGTCAGGACTAAATAATCGTACTGTACTTCTCTGTATGCCATGTGATGCAGTATGATGTCATAGTGAGCCGATGTGAATTCGTGTAAAACAAATGTTTTCTAATGCCAAATTGAATTTGTAGATCAAGTTTGTTCGAAGCAAGAAATTTAATGCAATTTTAAATTCTTTGTAAGTTTTATTGGTCACGATATCGAAGTGGATCCCAATTATAAATAAAACCTAACCTCTTCTTTCTCTTCTGCTCAGCTCAAGTTTATAATAGTGTTCAATTTCTCCAAAAATTAGTAAATAAAAGCTGTAATCATTTCGGCCGTGCTAAAATTCATATTAATACCGCCAAGAAGAGTAATAATATCATTGTAAGGAAATATGACAATTTACCGTTGTATTTTTGTTAATACGAAACTTCAACAATAGTCATGTTCCAACAGAATTTAGTTTAATTTCAAGGATTGGTAATGAAACTAAAATTATAAAATATTTGTAAATAAATCACAACCTATAAATTTTCATCTCTTTGATAAAATTCACAATGTAGTTACTATACTCTAACACAGACATTACGCTAATATTTGTTTGATAGAATCCTATACTCAGTAACATTAGTTTCAAGATAATGTGTACATTTTTAAAGAGGCTCTTCATACCTTTACTATTTATCTTTCACTTCAGATTCCAACATTTCTTTCAGTGCGACGAAGGGATTCCCAATTCTGCTTTCAAACAGTGGCGGCAACTTATATGGGCTCGTGGGATCCGTGCCCACCCAATAATTTATCATGTTATCATTATACTTATGACATTTATTTAACTTATACGTCAAATGTTTGAGCCCACCCAGTGTTTTCTAACAGTTGGCGCCACTGCTTTCAATAGTATATAACATGTTCCGTTCTGTGGAACAGGCGTTGTCATAATGTAGTTCCAAAGTGAAACGAGTATTTTGTAACAGTAAATATTTCGTACTAGAGTTATTTTGGAATGTAGTATTCCAAGATGCTGTTACATTTTGAAACAGTTCCAAGCAAGGAACTGTTCCAAAATAAGAGTTACGTTATTTTTTCCCCACCTCTAATACACCCAATTACTTCAGAAGGCCTCCGGAGTCGCTGTAGAATACTATGTTTTAGTCTTCAGTAAAAAAAATTGGCAGGAAATCTCTTTCTCTTCTTCGATAAAATATAATTTTCATTCCAGGCTGAAGTACATTCTTTTCTTTTAGTCTGGAGGCGAGCAATTAAGAAGACTCCTCAGAAAGATTTAGTCTTTAATCAGGTCACTCAACTTATGGTCAAAACGTTCATAATGTGAAGCTCTTTGAAAATCATTGTCGCTATCGCCACTTTCTTTACCTTGTGCTATAACAGACACTCAAGATCCATTCTCTGAGAGCTGTGATATCTCATGGAAGGGTGGAATAGTAAAATATGCGAGTACGGCACAGATGCGAGTACTGCTAAAGGTAGATCAGGATATGATTATTTCAATTGATAGGATATGATTATTTCAATTGATTTCTATGATATTAGCATTAAAAATCAGCCATCAAATTTTTTTTTTTTCATGAAAACCATCTAGACCAGGCCTGCACAAAAAGCGCTCAACGAGCGCGCGCGCTCCGCTCCTTCGGAGCGGGAGAGCGGTGTTTACCGCTCGCCGAATCGGAGAGGAAGATACGTCAGAATGATGTAGACTTGCTATAGGTAGAGGAGAGGGAAACGACCACTCAGTTATCTAGTGGAGTGCAGTGTGTATGCCTATTCTCAGTAACTGTTTCACGTTGCTTACCTACTGCTATAGTCAGTGGCGTATACTGGTTAAAGGGTTTGGGCTACCGCTGGCCCTATTATAACACAAAATATATCTAACAATTACTTTAATTTTAATTACTATGGTAAAACTAATAATACAAAATTATTACATTATGTTATATTATAAACTTTTTCTTTTGTAATTTCCTTGGGCTACCGCCGGTAGCCCCGGTAGCCAGCAAAATACGCCCCTGGCTGTAGTACAGTATGGAGGAATCTAAAATACGGAACATAACATTTAACAGCTCGAACTTATTGATCTTCAATGTGACCTAAGGGCTAAAGATCATTTGAATAATACTACTAGCCTGGTTGAGTTTTACAAGACTAAACATTAGCAATAATATCCACGACTACACGGCTGGCTGTGAAAATGATTGTTATGTTGGCTCAACATTTATATTTGTTAGCAACTGTTTTCTATAATCAACTTTAATAAAGGCAGACATCGAACATCTGTAACTGATGTTTCATTATGATCAGTAGTCTACTGTTCCTTTCAGCTGCCAACAGCATAAAACCTCGTTTTGATGTACTGATGAATAAAAATATAACAAAATGATATTGTACATTTAAGTAGCTATAGAATTTCTATTACTTCTGTAAAATAAATATTTATTTATTAATTAATAATAGTTCAAGATAGTTTTGCAAACACTGAACGGGAATTCATTTCATAAGCACTCTTGCTAGTACTTCCTTTTGTGTATATTTTGTACGAGATCCACCCCTTCTTCCAGTCTAGCATTATACAGGGCGCAGCTAATATCTGCATTCCGCTCATGAGCTGCGAGCCTGCTCGGAGAGCGCAAACCTTATGCAGGCCTGATCTAGACGTTATTATGAATAATTTTGTAACAAAACAGAATTATAATATATTATATAATTATTATATAAATTCAACAATATCTAAGAAACTAGAGCTGATACGGCCTAGCCAATGCCATTTTTTGAATCAGCGCATCATATATCCTCAAGAACAGGTCTACAAACCTAGGCACCAAGAAAAAAAATTGTGGCCTGTATTATCAGGACTGGTACATTCATGAACAATAAAAACCTTCTTTTAAAAAGCTGATAAGTAATTGACATGTGATATTTTTAATTATAAAACTTATGACATGTATATTGCAATAGCCAGCACGCCACTGATGTCTCTTACTCCGGAACACCGTAAGCACTGGATGTAAACAACGAGCAATTCAGAGCCCAGCGTTGTGGGGTGAGTAAATATTTGCATCCACACATCCACAACCGTCCGTTGCTCCTTACCTGCATTAAGAGTTAAATCAGCGGTGATCAAAACTGGAAACAGCTGTATTACATGCGAGAGACAGCCTACAGTCGCGCTCAAACCTCCTGACGTTTCGCGAAAGCCAGTAACATGCGAGCGCGATGTTGTTACAACTACTCTCTCCGTCTCTGTCACTCAGCGGCAGTAGTTTTAAAACTGTGGAGCGCGACCCTTTACCTGGGGTTGGTTTGATAGGGAGATGCAGAAGACTTAATAATAATAATAATAATAATAATAATAATAATAATAATAATAATATTTATTATTATCTTCAGATTGCATCGAATGAAATTAAAAGTCACAAAATATAGAAAAATTAGTTGAGTCAGACGTAACTCGCTGAATTTATATCAGTTTTGTAAGTTTTACTTTTATTAGGGTTAATAAAGTTGTCGAATAACACAAAGGCGCAGCTTGATCAAATAAATTGAACGATAGGATTAATTTGAAACAGTAGGCCCTAATTTTCTGTAGCCTACAAATGAATTGATTGAATTGACATGGCCCTAAATAGCATTATGTCCATGCAGTCAGAGCACATTCTTACAATAATAGCGGTTATTATATGCCTGTGTTCCGTTTAAGGAAAATGATGAATGAATAAAACGTACCTTTTGTGCTGCAAATTTCTACTCCAGTGGCAGAGCTAATGGTGAGCCAACATCGTCGTCGTCAGCCCCCTCACCATCAGTTTCACTATCATCTGTGTCACTGACTTCTTGTAAATTAATGACCACTGGTTCTAAAATGCTTTCCCGGCCTAACTCTTTAGCGAAATCTTCCTCTAGTAATTTCACCGCGTGTTTCACGCATTTTCAAGTTCCTTATTTACAAGTTCTTCCACATCCGACATTTTGAAAGTTTTGTTGTTTCTAACGACCCCCCTTTTCACCTGGGCCCAAATTAGTTCTATTGCACTATACTGGCAATGATAACGTGGGAGTCTTATCACTTCATGCCCCATTTCATTGGCCAGCTGATCAAGTTCATACATTTTTTCACTGCTTTTGAAAGGCAGCACTTTTTCCAAAAGTTCTGACTTAGTGTCTGACGGAGAAAAACTAACACCTTTACTTTTCAGCCATTCACTGATTTCATCTTTTTTAGAGGAGGTATTTGGTGGTATATTAATGCTAACGGAATGGTATGGAGCATTGTCCATTATAATTATACTCTCTTCCTCTAGATGATTTAGAAATCTATTTAAGAACTAATCGCGAAATGATTGTGCCGTCATTTCTTCGTGATAATCACTGGTTTTCTTTGATCTGAATACCCATTTACTACCTGGAACGAAAGCTGTTTCAGCTGATCCTACATGGCAAACAATAAGTCTACCTCCCTTTCCTAAAGGCACTTTAAGTCCTCCATTTCTATTTGAGTCTTGCCAAACATATTTCAGAGAATGATTTTTGTTGACCCACGTTTCATCAAGGTAAAATGTGGGTCGAGTGTCACCTGATGATCTGATCATGTGCATTTTGCGCAGAAACGTCAGTTTTGCGGCAACAATATCATTCCGTTCCATTAGATATTTTTGCCCATCATTGGTTTTCCTGTAGCGGAATCCCAACCGATTCAATAATCTTTTAGTGGAAGAAACCGAACCTGAGTAATTAATTTTTCTTCTAAGCAGTACGGCTAGTTTGTCAGCTGTCGGAAATTTTCCGGTATCGAAAAGTAAAAAATTGTACGTCGCACAACGTCTTTTTGGAATCGTCTAGATTTGTAACTCTTTTAGGAACATTCATATGCTTTCTAGGAGAATGGAACAATTTATCGGCACTCTGTGTTTGCGCTCTTTTAACGTCTCTGCATACACGGGAGACTGTAGACACACTTAAAGAACACGCCTCGGCAGTCAGTGCTTGACATTTTGAAAAGTTAATATTTTTAAGCATTTCTTCAGAAGAGTATTTCCTAAAGAAATTATAAACACTAAACACCATTTTCCGAATTTTACTGCCATATCCACTCGATCCACCATTCCCACTTGCAGTGGGCTCACTAAGAGACATAATTGTTTTGAGAATACCAAATTGCCAACACACGAAAAAGATATTACATTACACTTTCATATACCGTACTTTAAACAGAGCCAACTGCACATAACACCATCAGAAATCGAACTGACATTTCAATTTAGTAGTCTCTCTTCTCTCCTCTCACAAACAGATAACTCTGTTTATATTCTGAAGGGACCTTTTGTTTGAAGCTGTAAGTTTATGGTCTCAAAATTCTTACATATGATAAACATTCCTTATCGTAGCGCAGCTGTATAAACATCGTCCACTACTTCATTGCTGGAAGTCAGCACAAAGCAATGAGACAGAGGCAACTGTGAAGAAAAAATCTTACGAAATTACGATGATCAGAAACAACTATCTGATTCATTAGAAATCCCATCATCCACATTAAGGACAATAATAAAAAATCTCTACAGCTGCGACGTCGGAAGAATGTAAGCACAAGAGAGTGAAGTGTGATAAATATGAGAACTTGGAAACACGCACACGAGAAATAACTATAAATTACTTTTTTCGATAGAATTGAGTACAGTACATATTGTAAATGTCTTTGACGTACAATACAGTAATTACATAATGGAGTAATACTGTATTACTTTTCATGAATCATGTATTTCCATAAAGAAAAATGCTAATAGATACTGTATATGATGAAAATTACAAAGTATACCCGTCTAATACGCGGTCCCGATTAATACGAGGTTTACACGCGGTCCCTTGAACAGCGTCTTATCGGGGTTTTATTGTATTAACCCATAAAATTGGAACCACTGGGGGTAGAAACGTGATTTTTGTTTCTATGTGTTCAGAAAACATTAAGCATTCATCATATATACATGCAGGGTCCCAACAAGATACCAATTTTCCCAGCGCACTTGTTATTTGATTTTGAGATTTCTAAGCGGCGACTATGCGGAGGGTCTGCGTAGCCCGTATGTTGCAACGCAGCACTGCCGCTATTGGCTATCGCCGATAAGCAGACACACCTGCAAACGTCAGGAGGTTTGAGCGCGACTGCAAGAAGTAAAGAGACGGGGGGAGGTACTTGGCATGAAAACTACAAACAGTGGTGGTTCGTGCACATGATGGACTGATCATTCCGTAGCTCATTCTATATCAACAGTATCTCTGTAGATGGAATGTGCTTAGGTAGGATTTGTTTTTATAATCATGCAGTATATTAATTAACCTCAATAGCTTTATTGCAAAGAAGCAAATAGTTCTACATTAATGTATGAATAATTTATTAAGGAAAGAAACAGACCTCTTTTGTAAGAGTAGTTAGAAATAAACAAAATCATTTTTGAAACAGATAAATATATAAACTCAGTGTTTGAAACAAAATCTTTTCCTTCAGTTATTTTCTGAATATCTCTCAAAAGGAAACAAAATTCGTCGGAATGTTATACACGACAATTCTCAACTGCGCTGTAAGGTTTTCGTCCGTAAGGCGAGCCCTGCTTTGTGTTTGGTAAGTGTAACCTGTGAAAACAGTTGTTTGCATAAGAAAGACAAAATAATCTAATATCTTAGCAGCAAATGTTTTAGGCATAGAATAATGGCGTTTAATATTCATACACGTTAGAATTAGAATTAAACCATTAACATCCCGGTGTGGGCAAGAGCCTCCTGTACAGGATGGCCTACAGTTACGAGTGCTTGGGGTCAGCCATCTGTGACATTTTTTCATACGGAGTAATAAAATTATAACAACATTTACTGATCAACAAATAATAATAATAATAATAATAATAATAATAATAATAATAATAATAATAATAATAATAATAATGTTACGTTTGTGTATTCAGTGTGACATTTCTTGCAATGCCTTTTGACGTCGCTTCAAAATACTCCTAATTGAACCTCTGAACAAAGCAGAACAAAAAAATTCCTCATCCGATTTGTTACCAAACTTTGCCTTCCTGCTTTCAGAGGCAGAGGGTTTGTAGAACGACACGATTTCGCCGCTGTCTGTCTTCAGTACATGAATGGGACAGACAGCAATGTAGAGGAAACGCCCTTTACCTATTTGAATATCTGTGATTACATACCCGTTTTGGTCACCGCTGATTCAAATTTAGACTGAACAGAAATTGTGCGTGTCTACTGAATTTAACCTTTCTTTTTTTATTAATTATAACCACACCAAATAAAAAAGACATAATTTCCTCTGTTAAGAAGATATTTCTCGAAGCACCTATCCGCATTCATTCGTTTAGGTCACAGTGGTACACACTAGAAATGAAAGAAAAGCCAAATAAAAGAAACAATATTTCTCGGAGGCCCTTAACAAGTTTCATAATATATGCTATAGTTACATGCAGATTTATGCATTCATTCATCCATCAAATCCATTCATTATTATGATTATTTATATTGCTAATTATTTTATTATTATTATTATTATTATTATTATTATTATTATTATTATTATTAATCGTCTCATCACAATAATTTAGGATATTGTTATGTTTCATAATTATGTATTAAGGCTTCAACTATGATTAGATTATGAAAAATGCTGTTAGATTATAAAGCGCATTTTGGGAGACGGCAAATCTTAAAACATGGTCCCCAAACATAAATAATTTTCTCCGCGTGTCTTTATATAGATTATTATAAAGTAAATAGGCCTACATTATTGTACACTCGAGGACAGCCGAAAAATTAAATTCTACAGAGATGGATTTCTGGCGGAGATCTGCAAGAGTATCAAGGAAGGACAAAATTAGGAATATTATTATAAGAGAAGTGCAAGAATCGCTTGTAGACTATAATTAATTATTAAAACAAAACAATTACAGTGGTTTGGCCATATGAAGAGGATGACAGGAAATGGATTGCCGAAGAAAATGTATGAATTAATTCCAATGGCAAAAAGGAAGAGGGGAAGACCAGAATTGACATGGACACAAGGAATAATTAGAACAATAAGAGAAAGGGGATTGGAACATGGCATATGAGAGACTTTAGAAGATTGGAGAAAGGCTATAGAATCCTGAAAATGGACGTAGGAAGATGTCCTAGGACAGGGTTGGGCAGAATTATGCACTCTGTGCTTGCACGGTGTACTACGAGAGAAGTGTGCTTATAGAGTGCACGAAAACCGGTTTATTCAAGTTGCGGTACGTACTGTATGTTTCAAAAGAAAATGTTATTCTACCGAACTAAATAAGAACACAAAGTAAGGAAGCACTTCCTTAAACACAAAACAAAACATGTCTGTTGCACATTAATTCATATTACTCAATTTCTCAAGATTTGAAAAAACTGTATTAGCACAAGCTATGCGAAGAACTGCCGTTAAAAGCCCATCATTTCTTGTTTGAGATTTGTTTATTTTCGTAATAGAAAATAACTGTTCACATATAAGTGGAACCAAATAAACAAAACTTTCTCACACAGCTTATGCAGATTGGGAAAGCGTTCTCTTGGGAATCCATCATAGAACTGCATAAGACTCGACCTTGAATCATATTTCACTCGCATCTCTTGATCACATCGCAGGTCAATCAATTCACACTATAATGATGGGGGGACGTTATCAATAATCAGTTGGAATCAGAACAAGTAGCAAAAATACGCAAATCCATTTCCAGGCAATCTAAATCGTGGAACCTTGATGTAAATTCCTCTAATAGACCGAATAGAATACATGCGTACATTTCGAAATTTTCACTGTTCAAAATTCTATGCGCTTAGATAAGGATGGGAAATGATATATTTTGCCCTTTTGCATTTGACGTATCCATAACAGCAATTTCTCCTTAAAAGCTGCAATTCTATCTCCAAGTTGTGTATTAAGAATTTCTTTTCCCTGAAGTCCTAAATTCAGCTCATTTAAAAGCTGTAAGATCTGTTATAGCTGCTGGCACTCTATAGCGCGCTGCAGCGCTCGCACTTGGAATTCCCCGTGCGCACGGAGGGCAAATGCACTCAAACGCCCATCGCTGTCCTAAGACATTGTTAAACCTGATAGTAATAATAATAATAATAATAATAATAATAATAATAATAATAATAATAATAATAATAATAATAATAATGATAATAATAATAAATAAAATGATGTTATTGTTTTTAAAAAGAGATTATGAAGACTGTAGTTCTTATGTTGTTGATATTTGTCTATGACATAATTAGAGGTATTATTGTATTTCCTTCATGTAGAATAACAAAGGAAGGTACAAAAAATTAACTAGTGAAATGTTTCTACAAAACTATTAAATACAATAAAAATGACTGCAAACTTTTAAAAATTCATGAACAGCGGCAATACGTCGAGAATTCATATTTAGAAAAATGTGTAGTACACCCTTAACACGCAGTAATTTCGGAGGGCGTTACTGTCGAGAAAGTTGGTTCTAATATTTGGTGAATTTATGAAGATTAACATAAATCTGTATATCAAATATTTATTATTTGTAATTTGAAATAATTAATAAGTTTAATTTACGATTAAACATTAAATAAGACAAGTAACGTATTTTATATGAATACATCGAGCGAGAGTATTGGTAGCAAATCACGTGGCATTTTACAAATTGAACGTCGGAATCGGAATGATATCCAGGTGGAGACTGCCTTCGGTACTGATCGTTCACTCCAGGTTTTGAGCTGGTGGAGTTCAGTCCATCAGACACGAAGAACCAGCTAGTCGGTGCGGTGATCTAGAGACTTCGGAGCGAGATATATTTGCTGTTTGGATATTTGTACATTTTTAACATTTCATAAATTGCGTCTGATGTTTAAAAGTAAAATATTAATTTCTGTGACAGCTACATAAGATGCAAAGTTTAGCGTGGTTTTATGACATATTTAGTAAACATGCATTCCTTCGATTTTATTTTCTATTTTAGATGTATTGATATTCATACGGTTTAATAATTAAGAATGTTAGTATTTCTAGTCGTTTAGATTTTGAGTACTTAAACTTCGTACATTTGACAACATTGTACTCGTAAATATGATTTAAAAATGGTTGTCTAGAATTCTCCGTGAAAAGTTGAAAGTAAATTCTTATTTAGTAGGAATATATACCTTTATGAATTTAACAAGAAAATTATAACCTCTGTAAATTTAAACACTAGTCTCGTATCTTCGTTTCTTGAAATAAACTTTCACTAAGTTTTAATATTACGTTGTTAGTTTAACTTCATAAAACGCAGCATTTACTACGAAATTGCGAAGTTACTTCCACTTAAAAAAAAAGTGTTACTAAGTTTTCATTCGATGAATATGTAATCAGAGTTGCAACTGGAACTTCTGTTGTTGTTCTGCTACGTAGCAATGAAACATGCGTAGTAAGAATTTTATATTCTTAGATTGCTAGCGTTTATTTTCAAAATTTTTTACTCACTACATTTGAGTGCCCATAAGATGTCTTTCGATCTGTAAATTTTCTGTACACTGTAAATACTCAGTGGCTGAACATAATCACATTTGATATTTATACTTCATCAAAGTACACTTAGCGGCAAAAAGAATGGGCCGGCCGAAAATTTCTAAGTTCCAGAGACGTACATTGCGCATGTTCGTCTCGTCAACGCCGTAGTTCACTATGTAACACATAATTAAACCATTTAAATTTGCTGTATTTTGTTTAAGAGGCTAAAATTGTAATAAAATCGAATGGCGGGTTGATTCTAGATACATCAGGTCCCTTGAAGAGTGAAATAATAATAAAATTGATAAATACAAAATCGACCGGAGCGAATATGAACAGGAAAACCATGTATTATGCCGAACTGATACAAACACTTTCAGCAGTGTAAGTTGTTACGGCATTGGTATATTGAACAAGTTAGTAGTAGTAGCTCGAGGTTCGAATCTCCCCCAATCTTCTTTTTTTATTTCAAATTTACCATCATATGTGTCTCGGAAAGCTATAATTATGTGGCGACATATCTTAGAATATGCCCAAACTCTAATACATAATAAACCTCCCTCTCTCTTTCATGCTATACTGCTATCTGTTAATATAACTTTCTGTCTCGTCATTACGCTTGAAGATGGCACAGAAACAATAACTCATTGCCCTGGTTCGTATAGGTTATTCTGCGTATGCTACTCTCCGACAGGACTTCGATTGGAGAAATGTCATTTTCTCCGACCAGGTAATTGTCTCCAGTAACATTCTGTGTATGCTACTCTCCGACAGGACTTTGATTGGAGAAATGTCATTTTCTCCGACGAGGTAATTGTCTCCAATAGCAATGATAGTACTGCCCTAGTTTATTGTATGAATGACCACCGATACCGCTTCGCGTGAGGGTCGCGTGTTGGGGGTGGATGTCATACGATGGGGCAGGACTTCTGGAACGCATCCACGGTCTGTTTACGGCAGAAGTCTACGAACACATTTTGGCAAATGTAATGATCCCTTCCGCCCGAAAACGATATCCAGAAGGAACACTTAGATTCCAGCAGGATAATAATCCGATAGACTACACACCGCCAACCGGATTCAAAGATGGTTTACGAGGAGGCGTGATGTCGACCCAGTCGACTGGCCTCCAAATTCACCAGATATGAATCTCTTTCAAAATTTGTGGGCTGCAGTCTAAAGGATCCTACGCCTAATTGGGCAGAACAACCACCCGTTCGAACACCTGAGGAATTGTGGAACAGAGTTCTAGATGCGTGGGAGAAGATGGTCAAGAATGTAGACCTGTTCCATAATCTTGTGGACACCATGCCGCGCAGAATGAGGGCAGATGTTGACGCAGGTGGTTTGTGGACGAGATGCTAGTCCCCACCACAGCCTTCTTTTGTCAATATATTAAAAATTGTTTGTTTTTGTTAATTTAATTATTTATTTGTGTTTGATATGCGTCTGTCTTTTAGGATGTGAAACAAGTATTTTTGTTTATACAGACCAGGTCTCACCTATTAATAGCCCACAGGTGATGGGCAATAATGTTTTTACAAGACAGGCATAACGAAGTTTAACAAATGCCATTTCACATTTAAACTAATAAATTAAGTAAAAGTTAAAATAAAAAAAATAATTGTACCGTACGAGAAGGCGAACTCACAACCTCTGGCACGGATGTCGGACTTCTTACCACTGGGCCACACACTGCTCGTATAGTTTATTACATTATAGACGGACGACTTTCAATGAAGAGAGACCACAGCAATGCGTTGCACTGGGTTACGTTTACACGAGTGAACCGCGCGATAGAACTTAGCATTTCTATCGACCAAGAGTCGGCCCATTCTTTTTGCCGCTAAGTGTACACTTTCTTAGAGGGACTAATGTTTTCTTATTGTCTTTGGTGTTTTGTTTGTTGTAGCTTTGGTTGTAACATTAATGTAGTTGTAGTACTTTGTCTCCTCCTAGTCTGTAGTTCCATGGTCTAAGGTGGATGGTTGATCTGCTCTCAAATTATACTATGCAATTAACACATTTAACAATCGCTGGCGCACATTTTGAACAGATGAAGTATCAGGCATTGAATGTGATAATTTAAAATTGTTTTATTCATTAATTTATTGGATTTTCACTTTCATATCATAAAGAATACAGGTGTATGTGGAACTCTGCAGTAAAAGAAATTCAAAATTTTGCTGTAGTAATGGCAGTCTCTGATTATGAAATCATGGTTTGGTTTATACGAGAACCTTTCACTTGTTAGAGAGATTGGTGTTGAGGAATTCTCATACTTTTTAAGTTAGTAGTATATACATCATAGATTGGCACTTGATAAGCTTATTACCAGGGAAAGGATTTATATGTAAATACATATTTACTTATAAAGCTAATATAATTTATATTTTGCATTATCTTTATGTTTCACAATGTGTAGGGTTGAAAAATCCTACTTTTATTTTCCATATTTTTCCATATTTTAGAGTTTAGTACATATTTTCGTTAATTTCCATATATTTTCCATATTTCATATAAAACAGTCCATATTATATTAGGTTTAACAATAAAACAAAACAAAATTCCATTAACTTTTAAAAATACATTTCAACAATAGAGATTTAAACACATGTTCAGTAATCCCTTTAACATCAGAGTTATTTGAAAATTAGCAGTCCTATCAACAATGGGAAAGTAAGTTACAAAACTGTATTAATTTAATTTAAAATTTTTAACAGACTTCAGTTGTGCAGCTCAACAGTTAAATGCCAGTCAGAGTACACATAGGTTCAGTTTTGTAAATCATACTATAAAGACGGTAAATATGCCAAAAGTACGTCATTCAGTCAATTTAAAATCAAAACTAACAAGTTACATTTCAGAATTTAAAGAAGATGGTTTATCAACTGACAATAAAATATTATTTTGTAATTTGTGTCAGTGTGCAGTATCATCTACACAAAAGTTCCTGGTGCAACAACACATTACAACTAGTAAACATCAGGCCAACAAACAACTAAATTCCAAGCAGAGACAATTGTTTTTAACACAACCAACAACATCGAATGTAAGATCTGAGTTTAACATCGACCTGTGCCGTTCTCTCATCTCTGCTGATATTCCTCTCTACAAACTAAAGAATAAGGTCTTCAGGGAATTCCTTGAAAAATATACTCAACATACAATCCCGGATGAGTCAACACTTAGGAAGACGTATGCTCCATCCATCTACGATGAGACAATACAGAAGATAAGAGATGAAATTAAAGATAGTTCAATTTGGGTTTCCATTGATGAGACTCCCGACAAAGAAGGTAGACTTGTTGGTAATGTAGTTATCGGTATGTTAAGTGAACAATATTCTGAACGAATTCTTTTACATTGTGATGTTCTAGAAAAGTGCAATAACAAAACTATAGTTAAACTGTTCAACGAAGCTATGGGTATCCTGTGGCCAAAGGGTATTATGTACGATAATGTGTTATTCTTTATTAGCGATGCTGCCCCTTATATGGTCAAAGCTGGACAAGCATTATCTGTTGTATATCCTAAATTGACTCATTTTACTTGTGTGGCGCATGCATTTCATCGTGTGGCAGAAGTGGTCAGAGACAATTTCCCTAAAGTAGATTTGTTGATTTCATCAGTGAAAAAAGTATTTCTCAAAGCTCCCAGTAGAGTTAACGTGTTGAAAGAAATGTACCCTGAAATTCCATTGCCACCAAAGCCAATTTTAACTAGATGGGGTACATGGCTAGAAGCAGTTGAATATTATGCCGAACATATAGACTCTATTAACAATGTTCTCCTTGCATTGGACTCTGAAGATGCAGTCTCAATTGATACTGCGAAAACAGTTACCTGTGACATAAGTGTGAAGAATGACTTAGCTCACATTCAGCATACATTTTCATGCATCATAAAAACGCTCAAAAGTCTCCAAAATAGGCACCTTTCACTATCTGAAAGTTTTGAAATTATAAATAGTACTGTGGAACAACTGAATCGTGGTAGAGGTAAAGTTGCAGATGCAGTAAGAGCTAAGGTGGACACTGTACTTTCAAAAAACCCTGGATATGAAGAACTACAAAAGGTTGTTGCTGTGATGAGTGGTGAATCAACAGTGAAGATTAACTTGGACTTATCCCCAGCAGACATTGTGAAATTGAATTATGTACCAGTTACTTCTTGTGACGTCGAACGCTCTTTTAGTCAGTATAAATCTATCCTCAGAGACAATAGAAGAAGATTCACTTTTCAGCACTTGAAAGAAATGTTTGTAACCTATTGTTATGGTAACAGACAATAAAAATTGTGTTTTGTTGAAACTACATTGGAAGATAAGGTACGTCCATTATATTTTTTGTTTAGTTTGATTAAAATGTACCAATATTTAACGTACATAGTCATTTTTTTTATAATTTTAAGTCCATATTTAATTCCATATTTTGGTAAAAATCCATATTTAATTCCATATTTTGGTAAAAATAACTACATATATATTTACATATTTCATATATTTTAGTCCATATAAATCCGTTCCCTGCTTATTACTAATTTGAATATTAATTGATAGGATCAGATTTAAATAAATAATTAATATTTAAATTTTGGTCTAATTTACTCGAACTTAGTTCCTACACGAAATGTAGGCTTGCGTAATAGCGCCAACGATAATTGTGAAAAAATTAATAAAATCTCTTCATTTAAGTGTGTAATTACTCTTACTAGGAGAAGCAGTTTAATATTTCCATTATTGAAATTTTCCTGAATTGTTGAGTCCTAAAAAGACCGGAACCTTATTGCTAACCTCATTTTTATGTAAAATGAGATGAAAGGTGAAGTTGACCTATATTTCATTGAATTATGAACTCGAACTCTTGTTTGGAATAAAATTTATTGTAGATTGACATGCTAGCACAATATACGCGGTCTCGAATGTTATTCGAAATTTATATTAGCAACTCTGACGGCAAATATATCCAGCATGCCCCTGAGGTTAAAAATGTCGGATCTGCTGATTGAAGAACATATAGGATGATTGAGGTAAGATATTGCTAGATACTCATGGATTCATGATTTTTTATTTCATTTATTATATTCCATAGATCTTGCATTTATTAGCAATGAAGCTTTAAGATGTAGAACAAGTAAAATTTTTACAATTTTTACAATTTTTTACAATATTTTACAATTTTGAAACTTTCTAAAATTTCTTAAAATTTTCTAAAATATTTTGGTGATATGTAATGAGATGAGGTGATACAAAATTACCAACATATCTGTAGGAAACGTTGGTCAATATAGCGGACATTGTAAAGGATGAGACACAGGTTAGGTTTGAGTATGCCTACCAAAGAACGCATAATGCAGGGCAAACCAAAAACCTCCAAAAACGAAACCTAACCTCTTGCTGATCCTCTGTCTGTTATATTTACAAACGTTTGGTACATATTTACCAGTATCTCATTAACCATTTTTGACTGTATCTCTTCCAGAATATGCATCACACATCCTGAAACTGACAGTCTGACAACTTCAATGTGTACTACAGATCCTGAACTCCTGAACAGGAAAACGGAAGATTTTCCCCAAGTAAGCTCCATCCTATATTTTCGAGCACTGCTCTTTTAAAACTCTCAAAATATGTAGTTGGTGTAAATGCAAAACATTTAAAGTCCTGAAAATAAATATTTCAAGAATGCAGTAAAGCTGTTCTATATTTAATTTGTTTTATATAATGAACAAGAGAAAACATCATAAATTTCTCAGTCTGACGTAATTTTGAGCCATACAGAAACATAATTTAAAAGTTCAGATGTACAGAAAACTTGAAGTTTTATCTCGGTTCTGAAGATTCTTGTGCTTAGGACATAAGAAGTTTGCACTTAACTAGCGTTGTGTATTCAGATATTAATTTTGCTTAAAATTTTCCATTAAAATATTTTCGGTTACTATTAATTCATTTTTTTGTTTTAATTGTAAACCATCTTATTAATATGCAAAAATTCTAGCATTCCTCTGAAAGTAATTTCGTGCTCTGGGGAGGAGACAACACATAATAAAACTGCAATTATAAATCGCAATTAAATAATAGCTTAAAATGTTCACTAATAACGAAGTGCTTAATATAAATTTTTAAATATCAAACAGTTTGGATGAATTGAATAAGGGCGTTTCTTTACTATTTCTTTTTCCATAAATTCTAAGGTTGTAGGTCTAGGATTCATTACAGTACAAAATTACATGGATAAATCGCATATGTCTTAAAAATTAATATTCACTAATGATACTGAGGTTATTGTAGCTGTACGTTTTCAAGTCCGGTAATATGAACTATTAAATTAGTTCGTCTCCCTCCATTAGAAAGCAGTTTACGACATTGATGAACGTATATGTAAATGTCTACGGATTTATTTTCAGGTTCCATCACGAAGACCTCAAGTAGACTTCACTCACCACCCGTTTCAACTGCAGTCCAATTGGAAGGGTCCCCTGCGAGATCTCCACGAATAGTAGGATTGCACATTTTGTCACTTTCTACTGCTTTATGATCAGTAAGGGTCACTGGCTGAACCATTCAGAAAAATTCGCGAACCATCCCTACAATATGGTTGTAGTTCCGCTGTAGGGTTTTTAGTTCTTAAGCGTCAAGTTGACTGGCCTGATTAGAGATGTCACTGCACAATTAAGGACGTAGTACTTCATTGTTTTGTTTGTGTTGTGGTTTTCCTTTTTCCCGCGCGTCGTAGTCATTGTTAGGCACCCTCTGTTTCAGGATGTTAATTATAAGACGTGTCAATGTGCGGGGTTGCATTGGTAGCGCAGTGCATCGACAGGCTGTATGAGACTTGGCAACCATGTGGTTCAGCCAGAGGCGGACATAAAGCAGTATAGTGAGGAGGTCTGTAATAATTCTTCCAAATTTTGTGAATTATTAACTTGAATGTCTTTTAAGATCAAACGCCTAATATTACTGGTATATTGTGAAGTGTAATTTGGTAGAACATTGTAAAACTAGGAACAAGATAAAATCCACAGAAATAACTTTGGAATGAAAGAACACAATCACGATTAATAATTGAATTATTTTTAAACTATGAATACGACCTCTTCACTGAATCTATCGGCATGAGTCAGGGTAGAGTTGAGAGCTGAAACTCTTCATTCGATTTCGAGTGCTGGGTGTGGCATACAACTCTGACCTAACTAGTTTACTTAGAGTAGCTGGGTATCTTCTGAACACAATTATTTTCTTTTCAAATAGTCTGGATAATATTCACATGAATTAATCAGAATGTAGAAGATAATGAGATTTGAATAATTTCATGAAGTCACAGAAGGTATCCATACAGCAGAATTGACGCATGCAATGGATTCGTTCCCTTGCATTCTAGAGAGAAACAGTCAGTTATAATCGTGAACATAATGGAGCACAATTTTATTAAATGTTAAGTATGAGTAAATATAAGTCTTAACGCTGATATGAAGATATTTAATTAATAAATGCATTTCAATTGAACTAATGAAGAAATAGAGAATTAATGCATAAATATAATATAATACAATGGAATTCAATTATATGTTGCAATTTAGAATTGACGAATAAATATAATTTTTTATAATGTAAGTTAATTAATTGAGAATGTGCACTTTGTGATGTTAAAGTAATGAATAAAGGTTTTGATGGAAGTGCATATTATGTTTACGATTTGTAGATTATTTTGTTGCTGGCTGTGGATCTCGACGGCTTGATTGGCTGCCAAAAAGGTAAGCGGAGTTATCTTCCAATCTAGAGATGTGTGTGTTCACGCCTTGTTACGCGTCTTTTTTTTTTTTTTTTTTTTTTTTACGTCTTAGTTCGGAAGTCCCCTTAGGTAGTCAGAAAGGCGTGCACAGATACATGTCCAGGTGTGAGGAGATGCAACGCGAGCCACCAAAGCCAGTTTCTTTCAAATTTATAAAACAATTGCTGAACAGTAGTGGCGGACCATTATTAACTTCTCCTTCATGATCCTGTGACTCAACGTGTCGAAGGGGTGGCAACAAGGAAATGTGCCAGAATTACGAAGTTCGGTGTATAATACGTAATGGTTTGTGTAATTTTTTTGTGAAAGGATTTTATATAACTGAAATCTGCCAAATTGGCAATCTTTGGTAATATTAATCTGTTCATATGTATTAATACTCAGGATGTAACTGAATATAATTAATCTATTCTAAGACTAAATGTGGTACAAAATTTGGAGTTGCGGTTTCACTTCAGACATACATGCGAATGCGTCCATAAATTGCCTAGGAATAATTTGTTACAATTCATTGTAAATAATTTTTTGCGAATTTTGTTAAATGCTATTTTTGTACGATATTTGATGTGGTTCTTAATATGTAGGCTATAAACCAAAAACGAATTCTCTCTAAATTCGTGTTCTGAGGCACATTTTCTTGGCGAAACAGGATCGATCTATCCATAGCGAACTTCTATTGCAAATTTGACTTATTTCGATACTGTTTCAGGTGCTTTGTGGAGATTGATGATACGTAGTGCTGAGGGATGCTGTGGATCATAAAGTGTACAGATGCATCATAACCACTAAATTGTTTAAACACCAACTGGACAGTTTGTTAGTAAGCGTTTGTGATGAGAGGACGCAGCTGCAATAAGGGCCCATACTCCAAAATTCTGTTCTGAGATATATAGAGTTGAAATTTAAAAAAAAAAACAGTTCAGGGCCTATAAAATATATTAAAATAAACAGGTTTATCAGCATTACTGTTCAACATTTCTCAACGAAACTTTGTGGGTATAACAAAAAAAGTACGGAGAATCGATTTATGCATTCTCCGGAAAAAGGGCCTATGGGACTATGGGCCTTTATTGCAGCTACGTCCTTTCTATTTCCATTTTTACATGAGCTACTATGTCTAGCATTATTGGTAATATTTTATTTTATGCTTGGCCCAATTTATTTTGAAGTACTAAAAATATTTCTAGGATATTATATTCAAACTAAAAATAGCGAAATATATTAACTTATAGTTGCGGTCTGATAAATTAGAAGACTAAACTTTCTACAAGAATTTTTGTTCTGTCGAATTTCAGGTCGTATTAAAAACTGTTGACAATAGCGGTTCATAGGTTGAAATTGTAATATTTAAATTACTGAAATGATATTGAAGATGTTCGGTCATACGAAATGGTTCTTTTATAGAATCAAATTCAGATTTAGTGACCTACTTCTGGTAAATTGTAAATTTTATGCAGGAAATAAAAAATGTGGTTTTTATAGTGAACAAAATAATGAATTGGTAACTGCAGTTGAAATTCTGGACAATGTTTATTTACTAGACATTGTTGATATGCTATTGCTTCCTTCCCTCGGTTTTTGCTGGAAGATATAAAACTTCGCCTTTAATTTTTAATTATTTTGTCTCTAAAAATTTTGATAACTCTATTATTTAACTTCATTTTGCATCTTTGACTTCTTAGGTTTAGTGCACGAAAGTGGATACTGGCATTGCTCGAACTACTTTTTTAATAATCTGTAGTGACTATGCATGAAGAGACTTTTTTTTTCTAGAATTTTGCAGTTGTGTTAACGATTTTTGCTGTCTTAAGTGCTAATTTTGACTACATCTTAGTCACATTCCTAGTGACTTGATTACTTCTGGATGTTTATGGGTTGGAGAATGTTCAAAAGTAAGAATTGATTTGTTTCACTCTTATTTTTAATAACTTGCAGTGTTATTCACTTAGTGTACAGCATATTGACGTTTGGTTTCAAATTTCTTTAGATGGAGCTCCTGTCCGAAGTGAAACCCCTACACTCAACGTACTAGCTAACTGAAAGGATATTGCTTTCCTGTAAAAGCCATTATCTACACCAAGATAGCTCTAATAGGTACTTTACCCTCAACTTTATTCTGGTATGAGACATGCTTAGTTCTCTTGTATACTTTAATTTAAGACAGTTTTGAGGGAACTATTTAAGGTGAACAGGAGTTAATGGGATGTAAATACATTCAATAGGCTTGTTATATTTCATGAACATTATTTTAAGTGACGTGTATTTTCCTAACATATCGCTAGTTGCACTCATTAGTGTTAACTGAACGATTCCTTTACTTCTGTTGTACAGGAAACCGTATGACCATTTTTTCACTTCACTTAAGTTTTAATACTTTTCTGTTCCGATTTTTAATTGGCCCTTAGTGTAAATAGATGATAGAAACCGCAACTCTGCAAACTACGCCCTCGGGCGTATCTCTCGTAGATTCCTTTTAGGCAAAAACGATTATTGAACTACTATATAAAGCATTTAATGCAGCGGTGACCAAAACTCGAACGGCAGTGATTACATGCGACAGGCTATGAAGTAAGGAGACGGAGGGAAGGTATGAAAACTAAAACCAGTGGTGATTCCTGTACTAACATTTTGATCAATCCCGCGGATAAAAATCCCAAGCTTTGCTATATCAGTGATGTCACTGCTGTCGTCAAGAGCCAGTGAATAATATACGATTTCTCTTGCTTTTTTAATCTTCCTCTTGAATATAATCAGGAATTTGTAAATCTTTCTCTCGATACTTGGTCGAGAAATTCGTAGTTTTTCAAAATTAAAAACTTGTTACCATTTTAATCATTAGGCCTACTCTTTTGAGAAATTCTGTTCTATTAAAAGGCTTCAGAACAAGAGAGATTTCAAACCCCTTTAGGTAGCTAATTTCCTTGCATTTATTTGTCATATTTCTCTTCCTGGCTATGATTTAAGACAAGTCGGTTCCTGGTGTTTAACAGTTCGTTGGCACATAATATTGAATCAGTTTTTGTACATTATTATTGTTATTATTAAATGAGTAACTAATAAATAGTTACCCTCATCTGAAGATTAAGAAGATTAAAATTGAGATAAAACCTAATAATTTTATCTTTCTAGGGAAAAGATCTAAAAATATTATTCATGCACGTACAGAAAAATAGAAACACATACTTAGTGGTTGATGATGATGATGATGATGATGATGATAATAATAATTCAGCGTGGCAATTGTTTCTATATACTCCTAATTGAACCGTTGAGCAAAGTAAACATATTACATTTTGTCCAACAGAACAACAAAAAAGTTCATTCTTTACGAAACCACCTCTTACTGTTTGTAGAGACAGTTTGTAGAGCGACACGATACCATCACTGCTTGCCTTCAGCACGTGAATGAAACACACAGCAATATACAAGAAACTCCCGTTTGAATGTCTGTGATTACACGATGTAATCACGACACCCGCTTTGTTCACCGCTGATTTAATGTAAGAGTCGAAATACTTCACCAAGTTATGAAACGGGTTACTGAAACCGCCGCCTTGTTTATTGCATAGGCCTAAGTTAAGAAATGCGATGTGGTCAAACTTCTTCGCCGATCACTCTGTTTAGAAAGATTGACAAAAATGTTCTTTAGATTAGGGCTATTAAACCAGGCGATAGTTGTGAAAATACATTTATAATAGCCAATGCAACTATAATTTTTTTTCTGTTCATTATAACCTTTCTATTCTTTAAATTATGTACTGAAAGTTTTGATATATTGCCTTAAATGTTAAAGGTAAAAAAGGGGAAAACTTTTTCTACATTTGACTCTATGGTCAAAAACTGTTGTAATTTGAATGTAACATCACTAATCTGATGATATTTCAGGAAAAGTACGAAGTTCCTTGTTCCTCGATAGCCAGGTGATGGCATATCAGAAAGTTGGCAGCTCGTATCGCCATGTGCATTAACACAGGAATGTGGAAAAACTCGTTGTGTGGAACAAGATTGGAACAAGAGGAAATGTGAAGTTTTCTTCAGTGTGGCAACGCAGTGTGAACTGCAGAAAAACTGTCCTATGTTTTCCTGTAACATGTGAACACTAATTTTAAGAAAATAAATACGTTCATGCTTTGTTAATCTTGTTTGAATTTTTGTGTATCGGGATAAAACACTTAAATTTCCCAGAATTCGTAAATCTTTAAAGAGTAAAGGTCGATTTCACCAAGCTTATTTCAACTGTCGCTTACAATGTTTTTGACACTTAAAGGGACAATGCAGTTCACCAATACAAATTGGTCTTTAAGCTCTCATTAAACTACACTTAAGTTAATTTGTCAGTATTTAGTAATTTAAATAATTCTGCATTAACAATTTTCATCACGATGAGGAAAATGATGGACTTGTTATTTGAACGTGATTTCTTACAAAGACGGGCGAGGATAATTTTCGAAAGCGAAGATTTTAATACAAAGGACGAGACAGATTAGCAAATGCAGTTTCCACACCACACTTTGTTTCTCTTACACACTACACTTTCAATCTCTCTCTCTCTCTCTCTCTCTCTCTCTACACCACTTTCATTCTCATCCCACACTTTCACTTTCTTACACACCACACTTTCACTTTCTCTGTAACACTCTACACCACACTTTCACGCCCACTCTCACAACACACACTTTCACTCCCACTCTCACAACACACACTTTCACTCCTACTCTCTTATAACACACTTTCATTCCCACTAACACAATTTCACTCCCATTCTCACACTTTCGCTCCAACTCTCACGCATATACTTTCGCTTCCACTCTTACACTTTGATTTTCACTCTCACATGGCTTATGGAACTGAAAGTGTTTCTTCTGTTTACAAAATACTCTCAAACTCTCTCTCTCACACACACGTTCAGTGTCTCTCACTCTCACGTTCACGCTCTCTAGCACTAACATCGAAGTAGATTAATCCTAAGTATTGAGAGGTTAGCTTGAAAGAGAATTTGTAGACCTCTATAAACACGTGGTAAATAGACCTGCTATAAAGCGAAATTGAGAAACACAAATAATCTTGTCTTATACAGGGACATCATTTTATTTTTACTAACATTTTTAATATTAACTTGCCTATACCTCTGGATCAACGCCGTTACTACCCCGTTCCACGACTGGAGTTCGAGGATACTGGCGTAATATAAAACAAATCACTTTACTAGGTATAGGAGGGAAGAAAAGTGGTTCATCCATTTACGTAAACTAGGAAATATTGCGCTTTTGAGTTTGATCATTTTCATTAGGTTTTTGTTTAATAAAAATACAGTACAGTATTAACAATGAGTGTTTTTACTCACGAACTGAGCTGTACATGTGGACGTATTCATTATGCAGTGTATATTATACTATCTAGAGCACATTAGCGTGCAATATAGAGAATGAAGTTACATTGAAAAATAATCATAATATGGATATTTAAACACATTTTTTAAAATGGTGGCCGTTCATTTCGATACAGGCTTCAGTTCTAATGCGCATATTATCGCACTATAGACTATTGTACCTAATCCCAATTACCAGTATCGTTCTTCGTACTAGTAACTCATGTTGAAATAATTCCTTACCTACTCTATAAAAGAGTACCTTACGTACTGTAAATTCAATCTTCACTTCTGCCCGATCCGAAAAGATAAAACTACTCAGACATACTATCTACTGTTCGTCCAAGTGGTTATGTCGTAGAAAGGGAGGAAATCACGAGACAGTTAAATACTTAACGAGGTCCTTTTATTTAAGTTATTTTAAACAGTTGTATAATATTACGTAGACGTCCAATTCCTAACAGAAATTAATGTTCTGAGAAAGGAGCTAAGACAGCCCAGCCACTAGCTGGCGAATAAAAGCTGGTGGGGGAAACCGGGATATAACGTAGGCAAATGGATGACAGTACCTGTGCGAAAATGATTCAATATTGAAAACTCTTTCGTCACTGGAAAACGCGAACATATTTCTGGAACGTACTGTTTACAAGGACCGTAAGGCTACTATGACTGTATATGCAGTCTTGGATCTGTGTGGAGGACGGTTGAACTTCATTAGCAGAAGGGGTGGGAGTGAAGTACATTCAAAAACTCGGGTACAATAAAAATTGAAGTAAAAATGAAATGATGTCCCTGTAGTTCCTTAGTTGAAAGTTTGTGTAAAACCTGGTAAAATACAGTAACAATTTTATAATTTTTTTTATTCTTAGCTTGCATTTAATTCATACAGCAAATGCAATAAGCAAGTATACACTTCAATAGTCTAAACATATAAATTACTCCTACAATAAATTGCTAGTACTTTAAGCTGATACAAATACATCTACAACATTTTACAGTGTAAGATAGCATCACTATTTTTTAAATGTCGTCTTCCCCTCCCCTTTCTTTTTCCATAACTGAATGCTTCATGTTAATATTTTTTGAAGTCCTCTTCTTTAACACTCCTTTTAACTTATCAAGTCGACAGTTGTGTGTAAGTAGTTCTATGATGAAAACTAAAAACGATAGTGCTAGTCCATATCCCAACAAGTAGAAAGAGCCCTAAAAAGAAACAAATATTCTGAAACTATATTGAAAATTTCACTAACGTACAATTAGATCTAAAAAACTGTAAACGCCTTGCGAAAGAAAACTGAATATTTTACACTGATAATAGCCTTGTTACATTTTCTGGCATGTGTTTGCGTACATACACAATCCAGTCGACTTTGACTGAAGAGTCTTAGTTGTTCGGATTTTCAAATATTTTGTAAAATTGGATCAGGATGTTTAAAAAAAATTACGTAAATATACGTTATACAAAAAATTGACTTTATTCTATACTACAATTACGACTGCGCAGTATGAAAATTTGCCATATGAAGGAGACGACTCTGGACAACCTTTGGAACAAATGCTTGACAGAAAATGAATCTGAAGACAACCTGTTTCTTTGCCTCAAAGGTCTCCAGACTTATCACATCTGGCCTTCATTGTTTGGAAATACACGAGAATTTATTGACTGGAAGCCATTGCAGTCTGAAGAATTTTACCGGTCACTGTTGAGGCTTCCCAAACCATCAGAAACTTCCTTGAAATTTTCTAGGGAACACGAGAAACTCTTTTTTGCAGATGTATTAGTTTTCTTCAGTTTCAAGGTGAACTGTGGAAATCTTTTTGTACATTTTGGTACTCAAAAAGTAAACATTCTTATGCAGAATGCGTTGTTTTAAGTTTTGTAACAACCTATCGTATACCATCACATCAAACAGCATACTTTCAATGATACTGTATTAAAGACGTCCATCTCTTGTGGAACTTACGCATAGCGCAGTATTTAGGAATTTTTGACAGAAGATTTCCTACCTTAGTGTCTCTTTTGGTCCTATCTATTACTTCAAAATTTGCTTAAAAGTAATTTTTCACATTCTGTATATTTTAGTATTAGAAAATGTATTAAAGTACACAATGTTTACAATTAATGATATGAGTTTTAAATGCAGGGAGTCTCAGGAGTAATGTAAAATAATTCAGAATAAAGTAGTTTTGGTTAACCTACATCAATATAACTTCATGTATCTATGTGGGAAATGTAACTGTTGGGAAGTTTTTGTTGGGCGAACTTTTAAATAAAGAGAGGCATAATAGACGTATTTCGTCGTTTTAGAATATAATATGATACATTATTGAAAATGCTGCATCTTGTGTAGTTCAAATAAGTTTATTTCATAATTAAGTAGAAACTCAGTAAGAAAATATAATAATTACACAAGATAAATTACCAAGGCTGTCTTTCTTATGGATTCCATGAATTGTAAATTCATACCAGGTACCGATTCTCTTTCCGACCTGAATGAAACAATTTGTAACTTTCCAGTTTCAGATAACATCCGGTAAACACGGGAAAACACACAGCTAGCTGGAATCTTTCGATTGGGAAAACGTCGTCTGTATTCCTCAACAGCACCCAATACATTGCCATCACAAAAGCCATAAACAAAGAGCATGTCTGCATATTCACTACGTGAATACAAGAATTAAATGTCAAGTGAACGTGTATTCAGTTGTGTCTTCCGCTGGCATTGCGGTGCTTGGGTGCTGCCGTGTGAAAGAGATCTGGCGTAACAGTCAAGTATAGCACACGGAGCCACAGACGTTCAGTATTTCTCCTCTTAACTTCTTCCCAACCATTAACTTCGGAAATCGGTATATCAGATTAAATCGGTGTAGATTAACCCAAACTACATTATCCTGAAGTACTTTACATTCCTCCTGAGACACTCTGTATATTGACTTGAAAATCATAATTATATTATATGCAGTGGAGACGATTTTATTTATATACCCATATTCGTGTATATATTATTACAATTTCTAGTAAGTCAGCGACGGGAAACAGTCTCTCTGAGAGCTTAGCATCTCCCACTACTTTAGCTGATGTATGCAGGTACTCATGCTGACTGCTCTATTTACAATACGTGTTAAGTCGTCTCTTTCATATCGTAAATTTTCATACCGAGCAGTCGTAATATAGAATTAAGTCAATTTTTTTGTATAACATATATTTAGGTAGTTTTTTTTAAACATCATGATAAAATTTTACAAAACATTTGAAAATCCGAACAATTAAGACTTCAGCCACGAAAGGAGGAGTGCAGGTATGCTTCACTGCAATTTATTTATTTAGTAGGCCTACAATGAGTAATTTTCATATTGCGAAAACCATAATAATGCTTCGTAACATTGAGCTCTTATACAGTTAATATTAAAATAATTAAAGAGGAACATGATCATGCAGCGTAAGCGGATTCCTGGTCTCCATACGATGGCGGTAAGGTTAGCGCACTCCAGAAGGAATGCTGACAATAACGGAACAAGGAACACGGGCGCTAGAAAAAAGGCGAGTGGAGATAAAAAGGGAAACCAAGAGTCAGGAAGTGATAGGGAAGAAAGTAGTGAAAAGATTAAGGGTGCGAGTGTAAGTGGAAATCTAGGATATGAAAGTGAAAGCATGGGGGGGGATAAAAGAGGAATAGAAGAAGAAATAAATAGAAAGAAAGACAGAGACGAACAGTAAAGAAAGGTCAGAACCTGCGACAGCTGAGGATATGACAGAGGTATTAGATATTATTAAAAAATGTGGGGATGTGATCAAAAAGTGCAAGTAAAGTGAAATTGTAAATGATAGAGAAGTATAGGGGAGAGGGAAATTGTATAAGCTGATGTGTAGAGATAAATATAAGTATTTATAGAAAGTGAGAATAATGAGAAAGGATTAGGTATAAATGGATTAGTGAGAAAGTAAAAGTGAGCGCAAATAGGAATGAGTGAAAATAGTGAAAAAGGGTTAAGAGAAGTGAACAAGTGACAGCATAAAATTAGTACTAACTTTTGAACATTGGAACAGTAAATGAATATAAGAGAAATATAGGAGAAAAGGTCAAAGAACAAATAGGACAAATAATTCAATATGATAATTTATAGAGAAAAAGTGAAATTGAGATTTTAGTGAATAGTAGTTAGAGGAAAAAGGGGGTTTGAAAGACGTATATAATATTGGATATATTAGGATTAATGAACAAAAAGAGAATAGCAAATGAAATGTAGGAGAAATACTGAAAGGGAGATTGAACAAGTAATAAAAAAGGTACATTGTGTAATTGGGAGTATTTGTGTAGACGTGTATTGCAGATAATGTGTTACTGTAATGTGTTAATGGTGGCATCGGATACAGAAATGTGAGGTACACCATTACATGTAAAGAAGTGCTGTGACGAAATATATCATATATCATATCATATTAAAATAATTGTAAAAATACTTAGATACTCAGGGTTAAGCATTTGGGCGAACTTTTTTTTTTACAGACTAGTACAACCATTGCTTTCCTTTCTCCTCTCTACTGCAAACTATGACGTCGCCCACCGGCAGAGTTAAAATTTGAGATCTGTACATTATAAACGATCCAGTAAACATATATTAAAATTCAAAATTGAAGGAATGAATATGTGGAGAAGCAGCGAGAAAAAAATAAAGAGCATAAATAGAAAGAAGAGGAAAAGAACATAAAGACGCGCAGGGAAGAAAAGGAGGAGGTAAAGATGAAAAATGGATAAAGAAGATGGCGCTAACCGTGACGTGACGAATGAGCAGCTGAGTGGGGCCCGGGTCCACATCCTTGCGACTGTTGATGACGGAGAGCTGTCGCCGCGTGGACATGTACTTCCTCACTGTCATGTCCTCCCAGAACAGAACCAGGCCAGTGTCTCGCACCTTGTACACGATGGAATTGATTATGCCCCTGTAAGGCGATCCTTTACGCAGCATGAAGACGCAGTTACCGTACACGTAGTCTTCCTTCATGACCCTCAGATATGGCATCGTGTCCTCGTTGACGAAGGAAGGCAGGAAGAAGTGACCTGAGGCAGGAAATTAAGCTTACGTTTCATACAGATTATACTACGTACTACATACATTCTTCATTACGTGCAATTTTTCAAGGTTTATAATACAAGGTGAGCCAATGAAGCGGGCGATTTTAAAACTTTAACAATTATTGTACTGATTACTTTGAAACGAAACTTTCACTTTACATTTGAAGTAGATAGATGGATTTATTGAGCATTATTATAAATACAGATGTACTATATTATCAGAATTTACTCTTAAATTCAATGCATGGATCTTCTGACCGTACGTGCTGTGTACGTAAAACAAGTCCTACTTTGTAGGTTTCACCCCCCCCCCCACCTATGATTTGATTCAACCACTCTCCAAAATAACACATATTAAAATAAAAATGGCACAAATAAAACACATTATATAATATATCCTAACCTAAAACAGGCATAAAAGTGTATAATTGAGTAGATACCATTATACCTTCTTCAGTTCGCATCACAAACTTCAACAGCTGAAGTTCTAATCTGTCTCGCCTTCAAGAGGAACAATCCCGTCTTTTGTTCGTATTCTCTTACATTTAAAGTATACACAATAGCATTTACCTATATCTCATGAAATTCTTATTTTCTGAACACTACATCTCGCAGGTGGGACCCATCGTTGCACACATTCTTCAAGTCTAAGTCTAGCCGTGTGACTGGTTGCACCATCCCGTTGAAACCACGTGTCTCTATTGATGAGAAGATTGTTGGCAATTTGTGGAGACAAACATTCTTGAATTATTCGGACATATCGCTGTGATGTTACAGTAACAGATGTCCCATTATTTATCGTCCTCAAAGAAATAAGAACTGATGATTCCAAATGACGCTATTGCACACCAAACTGTGACTTTGACAATGTGTAATGGCTCCTCATGCATTTCATAGCCTAAGGGTCAGTTGGTGACCAGTATCGAAAGTCTTCTTTATTAACGTATCCAGAGAGATGAAAATGAGCTTCATCACTCATCAGCATATTGTGGACAATGTCTTCGTTAACATTTAGATCCAAGAATTGTTAGCAAAAAGTCGTGCGGTTTACTTTATCAGCATATTTTAATCTCTGCACTACTTGAATTTTGTGTGGATGCATGTGTAAGTCCTTATGAAGAATTTTTCGTATATAGGCGTTTGACAACGCAACTGAAATTGTATTATGATGGGCAGAACGTTTAGACTACGGATCATAGCAACTCTTACGGCGTTGATGTTGCTGGCGATTTCTTCTTTAACGCAGAACCAGTTACCGCACTTTAAAGTTCTGAATCCAGATTTTTATTGCATGGGCTGATAGTATCGGATCATTGCGAAGGATATTGTAATGACGTCGAAATAGCCGTTGTGCAGTAATAAAACTATCATTATTTTTGTAATATGTCTTAGTAACAAAAGCACTTTGTTCACCCATCCAACGATCCATAATAAACAAATGCAATCACTGCGAGTGGGCAAGCACCCGGTGGCAGTGGTATACACAGTATAAACAGTCTACACTAATAATAAATCTGTAGCCGAAATTTTTCTGGTAATTTTCGATTTTCCAAAAATAATTGGTCCTAACATATATAATTAACCACCCTGAAACCGAAAATCGCTTTTTTGAAATTTTTCTTTGTATGTCTGTCTGTATGTTTGTTACTTTTTCACGCGATAATGGCTGAACGGATTTCGATAAAAAATTGGAATATAAATTAAGTTCGTTGTAACTTAGATTTTAGGCTATATGACATTCAAAATACATTATTTAAAAGGGGAATTATAAGGGGGCCTGAATTAAATAAATCGAAATATCTCGCTTATTATTGATTTTTGTGAAAAATGTTACATAACAAAAGGTTTCTTTAAAAATAACTTGCGATAAGTTTTATTCCTTGAAAAATTTTGATAGGACTGATATTTAATGAGATAAATGAGTTTTAAAATTAAAATAACTGCCATCTAAGGCCGTGTAATGAATTAAAAAACAAATGACTTCGTCTATAAGGGGCCTTGGACAGCAACAATCGAAAGCTATGAAAGATAGCCTACAGAGAATGTTTCTGTGTTTGTATGAAGTAATATCGGAAGCTAAATTAACCGATTTGTATAATTAATTATTATTTCACCATTGGAAAGTGTAGTTTCTCTAGATGGACATAATGCTATAATGTTATTACAGTAACTTCTGATATAGTATAATATAATATATAATATAATATAATATAATATAATATAATATAATATAATATAATATAATATAATATGATATGATATGATATATGATATGATATGATATGATATGATATGATATGATATGATATGATATGATATGATATGATATGATATGATATGATATATGATATGATATGATATGATATGATATGATATGATATGATATGATATGATATGATATAATATAATATAATATAATATAATATAATATAATATAATATAATATAATATAATATAATATGATATAATATAATATAATTTAAGTTATTTGAAGGGTTCAGAACCATAGTGGGCCAAGCGCCATTTACTGAATATGTAGAAAACAAGGGTTAAAATTAAGTTATTACCATAATTCAATGGACACCTATAACAAGTAAAATAAAATATACACATTAAATCTAAATGATGTCAATCTTCATTAAACTATGGTTGCATGTAATAAAAATTAAGAAACATGTTAAAGGAATTGTCATTGCACCAAATGAGTGTCTCTGGACCAAAATGACCGCATTTTAATTATTTGGATGCAATTTAAATTAACATATTAAACGATTTATCCTTCTATCAAACACGAATGTTCCCTGGATCAAATGTCCTATTTTAATTATGTAATTACTTTATATTTATTTCTAACGGGTGCAGCGGAGCGCACGGGTACGGCTAGTACACAATAAAATTACAATACACAATACAATCTATACAATACACAATACAATTTAACACAATAATTACAATTAATAATAATATATAGAATAACCTAATTAATAAGTGAACCTAATTTTACAATACAACCTACATATGTATAGGCCCTACATAAATTTTACATTGGTACTTATAATAATCTTTCACTTTACTCTCATCTCATTCACTGTTGTGGCACTATGACGCATTTCACTGACACTTTAAGACACATTCCACTGACATTATATAACACATTTCACTGACACTATAGAACACATTTCATTTACACTATAAATTATCACTGATCGGAACTATTCACTGCAGTGTAAAACCTCAAATAAGACAAATACTTACACCCTTATGCATGCTTATAAACAGAACTACATTTAAGCTAAACATTTCTAGTCTAAGACCCTCTTACACGCTATTTTTAAATAATTTACAATTCAAACCAAGGGAGTAAAGGCTGGTTCACAATAAACCGGGAACGGAAACGATAACAAGAACGAGAACGGAAACGATAACAAGAACGAGAAAGGAAATATTGTCAAAATAAATGTATTTCCGTTCTCGTTCTAGTTGTAGTTTCCATTCCCGGTTTATTGTGAATCAGCCTTAACTCGTCAGGCTAAACAAATACATGTCACCTTAAAAAATTAAATGTTAAATGTCACCTGAATTTTAATTTACACTTTATGCACAACTTTTTAAGTTATTCTTGAATCTCCTTAAGGAAGGACAGCCCTCAAAGACCGCTGCAGATAGGTTCCAATCATTTATAGTTCTATTTAAAAATGAGAATTTACCTACATCCGTTTTCTGTTTCCTACATTTGGTTTTAAAATCATGATCGTTCCTACCATAGTACGTTGGCTTTTCTAACCGATCCGTTATGTCTATCCATGCTTTCTGACCTAGATGTGCTCTATACAAAAATGTTATTCTAGTTTTCCTACGTCTGTTTTCCAAAGTTTCCCATTTAAGTTCTTTCATCGTATCGTTTCCATCTCCTCTTTTATTTTTAACAAATTTAGCTGCCCTATACTGAATGTAACAATTAAAATACCCGACAACATAAAAAAGACACGAATCTGAAAATCGCCCGTTTCATTGGCTCTTCTCGTATTTTAGACATTATTTTTATAATGAATAAACACTTTGATTTATGTATCTGTAAATTAAATAGCACCCTCACGCAGGGTTTTCAGTGCAGTCAGAGCTCAGAGATAGGACGGTACTTACGAAGAATATTATTGACATTGTATATATTTTATGTGATTTGCAATGGAAGAAGAGGCCTTGGCGTGTATTTTCTTACAGTATTTTGATTTTTTATTTACAATTTATCTCAAATTCTCTTACGTTCAGAAATAAATTGTATCTTTTATCTCCTTTAGAAGCAACGAATGCGCTTGAAGGTATAGAAGTAGAGCGCCTTGTTTTCGTGACCTCACGTAATTACTAACGATTTTATGATTTGTAAGCAAACTTTCTAACCAGGGGAAAACATATAAAAAATTAACGTACGTTGAAATAGCTAATAATAGGTGTCACTATTATTGGGGCGGTTAAAAATGCCGGGGAAAATGATGATGTAGATTAAGCATAAATTATTCTTATAATTGACAATGTCAGCGGTTTCCTGCTAAACCCAGTGTTGTTTTACAATCAGGAGAGGGATGAAATATTGAATTCTATATTGCGAGTATAGTTATGTACGATCGGAAACGCTGTCTAGTGTCTTCGCCATCTATTCATACAAGTAATAACTAGAGAAGCCACACATATACCAACAAATTATTGATCACTATCGATTAGTAGGGTCAGGTATCTTTGAAAGCCAGTGTACATACCTCTGAACGTTATCCGCCGAATGTGGTATCTGCATGATATCGATGCAGCTCACTAATCTGAGAGTTCGTCGTCATTTGAATCGACGTTTTATGTAAAGATGGATTGTTCGTGGAGCATCCATTCAATGGCCTGTCCGATCGCTAGATTTAAATTCAACGATTTTTATCTCTGGGGTCATTTGAATTAGTGTATGCTCCCCCCCCCCTCTTCTGTACTTAATGTTGACATTATGAAAGATCCTAAATGAATTTGAACAAATATGAAATAGCCCAGGCGTTTTCAACAGAGTGCGCCAAAGAATGGAACGCAGGCTCAGGGGATGCATCGACGCAGGAGGAGTTTACTTTGAGTAATTTTTATAATAAGTTTTTCTTTAAATAAGCTACTTAGTATCACTGCTTGTTTGTTAGTAATAAAGTGGTGTAACTGTGAACCTAAGCATTTTCAGGACCATGTTCATATGATATTTTTTCGATGTTTTGTTATTAAGAATACGTCTCCAAACTATTTCACATCAATTTGCATATACCCTATATATGCTATGATTAAGTCCAGCAGATGGCTTGGGTAGCGGTGACAGCTGGACCTTTCTGCCTCAGTCCCCATCTCTAACGAGTAACCTGATATACCCTAGGAACCGGAGTCCCAAGTCCTTCCTGTATCAGCATCCCCAGTGCTATTCCCAGTATTTCACTCCACCCTATTTTTAATTTTTGTAGATGTTAGGTGAAATAAGGAGGAGATATAGAATATTGGTGGAATTGTAAAAGGAGACGGGAGTACCCCTAGAAAATACTCGGCAATGTCTGCCTTGTAAACCACAAATTACATCACGACTTGGCCGGGGATCGAATCCGGGCCGCCTTGATGAAAGGCCAGCGCGCTAGTCACAGACGCTGAATATAATACATATTGAGCTACTTAAAATTATGGAATAAGAAGTTAGTATTCTGTCTCTACTATAGTGTAAGTTGTGACGTGTCATGATCCTTCACTTTCCTTTACTGGAATTTCTGTGGATCAAGTATAAACATTGTCATCGATCTTCTTTGCTGCAATGAGCTTCATATTGTACTTTTCGATATTCGTATTTTTATTGTAGTAGATATGTTTAAGAGAAAATTATATTTAATCATTTCTCATTATGAATTTGAACTAAGCTGCAATAGGACAGTCCAGAGAGAATAACCACAATTGAAAAGGTGAGATCAATAACCATTTACACAAGTTTCGAGAAAAATGTAAAAAGCACTTTTTTATTTCTTACCTAATTATTATTTTTTGCACATAATATTTCTGGTTGTTTTAGAGATCAAGACAAAGTAGTATACCAACTTTCAAAGTCGTAACACTTGTGGAAATATCCAAAATTTAATTTCAAATTTGCAAAAAATGAATGATCAGAAGTGGACTTGAATGGTTATTGATCTCACCGCTTCAATTGGATGCATTTGCTACACCACGGACGCGCAAGAGTGACTCGTTGTGCCACTGAGCGGTGACGTAATGTCTCCCATTACTGTCGTCCATGACGTGATATGAGTATAGTGAGGGACAGGCCGAGAAGGGGATGTTCTACTGACTACAGCACGCTTGCTCAACTCATCCGAGTGAGGGAAAATTATTAGGAAATGTTTCATTACGTTACAGAGGCAGATGGGGGACTTAAGCTGTTCCCTCACTCGAGTGAGTTGTGCAAGCATGTGCTATACAACTACCGTTCATCATTCTTTCAATCACGAAGCCCATCTCTCCTGTTGTTGCTTTCTTCGTTAAGTACTCCTCAGTGCCCTCAATGAAATTGTTTGCTAGTTTCTTCATCTTCGGATCCAACGACTCTTGCAAGAAAAACACATAAGCCACATCCATGCCGCCATATTTCACGTTGCGATCTGACATTTCGGTGGCCGTTTCAATAGGCTTTTCGTATCTGGAACGAAACCACAGAATAAGCAGAGCGGGTAGATCTAGATTAACCAATGACCTTAATATTAACAGATTTGACTGCCCTTTCACTTTTAAAACTGCAAAGAAGATAACTGCAGGTGCCTCATTAAGAGAAAAAGTAGACGTCAACATTTTATTAATTCTGTAATTTAATTAACGCGATAACTTAATGCTTACAGCCAGTAACAATTTGGTACAGATAAATAATTATATAAATCAATGCTATGAACATTTCCAGGTTATTCCGTTCATACTTGCAATTAAAACGTTGTCTAAATTTAAGATAGTCTTGACAAAGGTATGATATTTACAATGTAAGTTTTATATAGGCCTACCTGGATACCATATCATGGAAGATTTTGAGCTATAATATAGACCTTAATAATAGTGTACTGGTTATACAGAGTGTAAGAGCTACAAGAACCGTTCTTTTCACAGTCGTCGGGGACGGTGTACAGGATAAAAAAATGTCCATGCAACATAGGATCAAAACTTGATGGTTTTTCCAGAAAAAAAAATATTTCTTCTCTCATTTTATTCGCGTTATACTGCTTATATCGTTAGTAAGATTACGAAAACAATAACAGCAGTAGGTACTCATATCTAGCAAAGAGTTAATATTAGTTTAAATACATATTTGTGTTTTCTATTACGTTTTCGTGAAATTAAATAAAATTGCATGCTTAAATTTGTTAATATTCTGGAGTGAGAGACGTGGTTCTGTAGAGGTGTAGAATTGTACAACTTTACCTAAGTCCTCTCTTGATTTAATTATTATATTGCCTGGCACGGAAGAGTTTACGAGTTTCACAATTGCTTGTTTGTTAATATACGTATATGATAACGTTATGCAATTTGTGTCCTTTTGTGCGTTTTTGGAAAATATAATTTCAATTAATGCTCCGCCATGAATGTATCCCACGTGTTTATCGTACGGCTCGTCCTCCCCCCCCCCCACACACACGTTATCTGCACTTTGTTTACGTTTTCACTGTGGCTAAACGAGACGCTCTACTGTAGATGTAAATAGAGTGAATAAAGAAATACTGAAATGCATAGCTAAATACAAGTTTTCATTGAAGTTAACTATCAGTCTTAAACAGTTTATATACATATATCTAGCCGTCAGTATTACACAGTTTAATATACGATACATGTATTTACGCATCAGCATTGGATACTTTTATATATAGGCCTACCTAGGCATGGTAAGCACGGCAGCCAAGCCTGCGGAATATCCTGTAGTGACCACGAAGTAGAAGAGAATCAGCCACGTGACAAGATGGCGCATGGGCACGTGGCGAGGAGTGCTGAAGTCACGTTCGTCCGGAGGAACTTGTAGCACAAGTAGCCCCATTGTACGGAATAAGCATTCTGTCCACGTGGAGTACATATTCACTACGGTCTTGCCCCTTCCAGTTCCTGACAATAAAATAATCATAGAGAATAGCTCAGCGTCCTTATTCTTCATAGAGATAAACTGATATACCGGTACTGAAGCATTTCTCTTTGTTATGCACACACACCGTACAATTTGAAGCAATTTTTACAAAATAATAGTCTTGAAATGTTCAGACACATGATTTTGTACCTTTTAAGATCTGACGAATTCAAAAATGGGGAGGGGGGAAGTATGCATACATGGTGCCATAAAAAGAACACACTTTTAGCACATTCTTTATAAGATAAATATTTTTTGAAAACCTGTTCAGAATATTCTTTTTTTCATCTCCCATAACTTTTACATACATAGGCAAGTTTCTTTATAAAATTAATAATAGGAACGTTACATCCAGTGTTCCATAATTTTACTCATCAGGGAACTATTCCACCATTTAACTCGCTAACTTTTCACTTTGCAATTTGCACTTTTCATTGCAGCTTCTGCTCCACTACCACTTTTCAAAACTGGTTAGCGAAGTAATAAGTGAAAAAAAAAATTCAAACATATCATTACTTTTGTTCCACTATTAGTCTATAATAATTCTGAAAAATCGCGGGCTCAGAATGAAAAGGTTTTATCTGACATTTTTAGCAAAATTGATATTTTTGTTTCATTAAATTCTGTTACTTCACAGTTACCTATCATATAAATTATATGTTAATATCTCAATTATTGTTCGTGATAAAGTTAGCTTGAAAAGGTTCTTATCCGCATTGATTTTATTAACACTGAAACCTTTAAAATGCTCTCCTATAATTGCTAAGCACTAGATAGAACCTTGTCATTCTAAACCCTCAAAATGTAGTCATACGCTGAAAAGTGTATGGGATGTTTTTTGCAAAGAACCAAGTCACTGCCACTAAGATTAAATTATTTACTTTCAGAATAGCCTATTTTTTTGATTTGGATTCAAAATAATTAGGAGAGAAATGTGATAAAAAGAGAAAATTTAACATTAAGTGAGTGAAGTGGCAAAGAATCCCCTCCATCCCCCTCCAAAAAGATACATAAAAACGGGATAAATTTCCATAACCGAAGTTTGTCGAATGTTTTCGAATTAGGGCCTGCGCCAACTCAAGCAGATTATGTTTTCAAAAGAATTGGGACTATTCTAGAACCAAAAGTAAGAAGTTTGTCTCTTTAATCTAAATAACAATAATTATTACTCGTCATATACCTTCATTGGCTCAACAATATGGACAACGTGGAGTTGCAACGATTATTGTTATGTAGACTTTGCAGAAATAGAAATGAAAATTAATGAAATGTTACGAAGTTGTGAAGTTTAATTATGGAATAGGCCCCTGGTATAAAGAAGGCATGTACAGTACGTTTATATTGGATTATGATACGACAGTAATGAAGCAATAAGAGAATGATCACAATGAAAAGTCAACGTAAGTGGATAAAATTATTATAGTCACTTTGTTCACTATTCTTACAGTATTTTTAATTAGCTTATTTTATGACGCTTCAACAACTGCAATGGTTGTCTGGCGTTTGAGTGAAATGAAAGTGATAATTCAAGCGAGTTCACCGCTGTGGAGTAACGGTTAGCATGCCTGACCGTGAAACGAACGGGCCCGGATTCAAATCCTAGTTGGGACAAGTTACTTGGTTGAGGTTCTTTCCAGGTTTTTCTCTCAACCCTTTAAGAGAAAATCCTGGGTAACTTTCGGCGCTGGACCCTGGGCTCATTTCGCAGGCATTATCACCCCCATCTCATTCATACTCTAGATGACTATAGCAGTTGAAAAAGCGTCGTAAAATAACCAACTAAAACAATCAAGCGAAATGAGTCCAGGGTCCAACGCCGAAACCTACCCAGCTTTTGCTCTTACTAGGTTGAGAGAAACTCCCGGAAAATACCTCAACCAGGTAACTTGTCCCAACCAGGATTTGAACACGAGCCATTACTCCGCAGGAGTGGATTTCTCACAGTATCAATTGAAACGGTGAGATTAATAACCATTCAAGTCCATTTACACTAGTTTCGAGAAAAATGCAAAAACTTTTTTTTTATTTCTTACCTAATTATTATTTTTTGCAAGTAATATTTCTAGTTGCTTTAGAGATCAAGACAAGGTAATATACCACCTTTTAAAATCGTAACACTTGTGGAAATATCCAAAATTTAATTTCAAATTAGCAAAAAATGAATGACCAGAAGTGGATTTGAATGGTTATTGATCTCACCGCTTCAATTGGATTACATGCCCCTATTTTCTTTGGGAGATTAACCAGCAAACTGGATGGTCAGAGTATTGTCCTTCCTTAGTTTAGTTCCGTAGGATCAGTTTTATATTGACTTTCAAGTACTATTTCAGTTTTTAACACAACGAAGCTTCGATTATTGTCTTTAATTCGTGTCAGAAAACGACAAAGGTTGTGGAAACAACCACAATTAATTGAATCATGTAGGTCTAAATCATATTACACCGACAGTTCGTTAGGATAATAAAATTTACAGTAGTCTCATTTAAACATCATCATCGAACTTTGAAGTGAATTAGGCTATGTATTACAAGAAATATTATAATATTTTCTTAACACTGTCAAAGTGATTTAATTTAATAAAATATCATTAATAAATCCATTATAATTCTTACAAAATTGTAGCTAATAGAAAATATCTTAAATACCATAAAACTCGATAAGCTCCGAATTGCATATTTCTAGTGGACATCACATTTGTTTATAAACTTTCACATTGAAATTAAATTATTTTTTTTAACGACGCTCGCAACTGTCGAGGTTATATCAGCGTTGCAGGTGTGCAGGGATTTTGTCCCGCAGGGGTTCTTTTACAAGCCAGTAAATCTACTGACGTGAGCCTGTCGCATTTAAGCACACTTAAATGCCATCGACCTGGGCCGGGATCAAACCCGCAGCCTCGGGCACAAAAGACCAGAAATGTACCGACTGCGCTAACCAGGCCTACCTTTCACAATTAAATTTACTTCTGGCACTCTCTTAGATACGTACGTTCACAAGAACAGTGGATCTAGGAAACAAGAGACTCGCATTGGAGCGCGTGACTACAACTCGAGGTTGTGTGAATGTTAATCATCCAGGAGAAATGTACCGGTACATGATCCGGCGAAAACGATTAGTAGAATTTCGATGATAGTAGAATTTAATAGTGTTAAATAGCTAATGACGGCTAGCAAAACAACTACGATGGTTGATGACAGCGATAATCGTAGCCTCACTAATGGCAAAGTGCATCAACCTCGGTTAAAAACGCAGTAACCATAGGTTGCGAAACGACGATTAAACAGAACCGCGGTTAAAATGTAATTTCTTTGCACCATTCATAATAACCGATTACTTAAACATGGTTAGCTGACACCTCACTTAACCAGGGTAAAGTCTATGATGATACACAATTTCTACCAAATGACTAAAGGAAAACATTCATTTCCATGCAAAAATAATAGTTACCATATAAAAGCGACTGTGCTTACTCCGTTCTACATCGAAAGGAACGTGTCCTATATTTTCGCGTTGCATTTGTTTGCCTTTGGGCGCTGTTATGTTTACGAGTTGCATTTCTTTGTTAAAATGGAAAATTAAATGCAAAAATGGTTATGTCCCAACTGAGTTTAGTATTGATAGACTTAATTACCATATTTAAATATATTATATCATATATGAAAAAGATGGGATATCCATAAAGTATGGCCCGTTTTCGAATCCCGGTCGGGGCAAGTTACCTGGTTGAGGTTTTTTCCGGGGTTTTCCCTCAACCCAATATGAGCAAATGCTGGGTAACTTTCGGTGCTGGACCCCGGACTCATTTCACAAGGCATTATCACCTTCATTTCATTCCGACGCTAAATAACCTAAATGTTGATACAGCGTCGTAAAATAACCTAGTAACCCAACTCCATAAAGTAAAAGGACAAAGAGGATTAGTACGAATGTGTGTATAATCCAGGATCCCCTTTTATAGCAGGGAACTGTGCATTGTTCTAAGATCCATCCATAACCCTCTTCGTTCAGTCAGTGATGTAGAGAAAGATATACTTGAATGTTCCCTCTTAAAATACAGAAAATATCAGTTGCATATGATCGTAATATAAGCAGCCGATACATAGGAGAAATATGATTGTTTCTGTGTTATTTTAAATGACCTATTTGTCGCAGCAGAATTGACACTAAATTTTGATAAACAAAATCCCTCCTGAAATTTTCTGTCCCCTAATTCTTCGTAAGAATTCTCTCTTTCCATTAAAGAAATTTCACGCTTACCATCATCTCCATTCAAGTAATTCAAGTACTGTATAATAATAATCGTCTTCGAAATAATCACCTGTGAATCTGGCCGCCATTTTGTTTTACTTGGCTTACTAATCACTGGTTATCTCCTTTAACCGCTCGAATACGGCCGGTTAGAGATTACCGTGGTTAACTTCTTATTTAAGTCCTAACCGAGGTCGATACAACGTAAAAATGCTTAACCAGGGGTTAGGTAGCAATTTTATTCAGTACTTACACTAACTGACATTGTTGCACGTGGGATATGGCAACACGCCATCCTATCATTTTATCAATGCTGATAAGCTCAAAGTTTTGAATAGTCGGTAAATTAAATTACTAATGTTTAAAATATGGGTTAATTTTGTTCTTATTTTCATATTACAAGATTACAAACCCAACAGCTTCATGGAGCCTTGAGAAGTCATATGCAGGACTGTTGTGGACACAAAAACGGATAAGCCAACAGCGATCCACATGTTGAATTGAAAAGGATGTATTGGCACCAGCCAACCGGGCAGCAGTTTGGGTCTCGGTAGGACCGTAGTAAGAGCCGTCCGGAAATACATAGCGCTAAAAAAAGAACAATAATTATTAATAGAGACGAAAATTTCATGCACTATAAAATCCCAAAATATGCATGTATTCATGCACTATCAAACTATGAAACATAAACGATCAAGCGAAAAATACATTAAAACATGCACTTTCATTTTTGTTCCAAATTTCTTATTTCACTTCACTTCACTTTTTTTTTTGCACAGTTAACAACCTAACAACATTTCTAAATTGCCTTCCTCTTAGTCTGTGCATACAATCCATACAATGTTGTCTAAAATATATCTTCTCCTGCCCTGAACTTTTCTCCCGATCACCATTCCTTCCATTGCATCCTTCAGTAGGCAGTTTATTCTTAGCCAAGGACCCAGTCACTTAGTTTTTCTCTTTCTAAGGAGTTCCATCATTATTCTTTCTTCACCCATTATTTCTAGCGCAGTTCAAGTTTCATTATTTGTTATGAATGATGTTATAAAAGTAATAAATTCTGTAAAGAATGGGTATTCATAATATCTGTTTAAAATTGTCATATTGGCAACACTTATGATCAGTTTTCCCATAATTACTATCGGAACAGAGCGAATATACTTCAACCACAAAGCGGCAAACTAAGGAACTTCAATAAGGATAAAGACTGGTTCACAATAAACCGGAAAAGGAAACTACAACGAAAACGAGAACGGAAATAATGTTAAAATAAATGTATTCAAGTGTGAGCATTCACAATTAACTATTGTGAATGCCCACATTTAAATGCATTTATTTTAACAATATTTCCGTTCTCGATCTCGTTGTCGTTTCCGTTTCCGGTTTATTGTGAATCAGCCTTAAAAGTTACAAATCCTTCCTATTTCCCGGGATCTTCCTATTTGGCAGTAATTTTCAATAGTCTTCCAGCTCCCGTATTTTTCTTCTCTTCGATCATTTTCTTCCCTTATTTTTACATAATATAAAATCTTTATTTCAAACATTTAATTTTGCCGTGAATGAAGATGATTTACATGATGAATTTTGTTGTTCCAAAGATGCATTAAAATGTGCAGTCTTTATAGAAGGTAAATGCTTGCCAGAAAATTTTTAAATTGTTTATTTAACGACGCTCGCAACTAAAGAATTTATGTCAGCGTCGCTGGTGTGCCGGAATTTTGTCCCGCAGGAGTTCTTTTACATGCCAGTAAATCTACTGACATGAGCTTGTCGCATTTAAGCTCACTTAAGTGCCATCGACCTGGGCCGGGATCGAACCCGCAACCTCGAGCACAGAAGGCCAGCACTACACCGACTACGCTACGGAGGGCGACTGCTTGGCAGAAATGGTTTTCAATGCTGATCAGGTTAATATTGGAAATTTGGTAAAACTGATGAGTTTTGTTCTAAGCTTACCAGGTAGTAATGCTGACAGAGTGGTGTTTTCTCTCATGAACAATAAATGGACAGATGTTTAAAACAGGAGCACGACACATCTAATCAACTGAGAATTGCAAATCGCACTCAACTGCAATTATTCATGCAGAGAATTTTTTTTTTTCAATTTACACGCGAGGAAAAATCTGACTCGAAATAGCGATCACCTTGAATTAAAAGAGTTATAGTGACGTCGCTCTTACTTCCGGCAGTCAATCACGTTGCTGGTCGGCTCCATTTAAACGTGTGCGTCTTGTCATTCGCTGCTGATAACGTTATACACTTCCTAAGGCTCGATAAATGAGCTTTGAGAGCAGAAGTGGTGTAAGTTAAAAATGGGTAATGAGGGTTAAAGTAAATATTCTGTAAAATACAGCGCAAAGTAGCAATTAATATTCAATTTATTTAAACTATTAGTAGTCAGTGGATAGCACGGAGGACATATAAATTGCTACCTTGCGCTGTATTTTACAGAATTTTTACTTTAAACCTCATTACCCAATTTTGAATTACACCACTTGTGAACGGCTCAAATACTTAATATTATCGCCCGACATTTTGGCTCTTTCGTTGGCGTTCGCAGAAAGCACACGAGGACGTTATTTGCCGCTCAATTATTTTCTCAATTACAGTGTGTTTTATTTATTATCATAGGAGCTACGACAGGATAATGTTTAACGGTGCGACAAATAGATCTCTCGTTTGGTAGCTCGGCAACGAAAGAACAAAAAGGCGAACGATACTACTCGCCTAGACTTTATAGAGGCTTCACTTCCTAAGGCGTAAGAAATGAGAGGAGTCACGCCGGAAATAACAGCGACGCAACTATAAACCCTCTGGTAACAACCACCAAGGTTAACTACGTTCTAGGTACTAACCTGTAATCCGTAAAGCGATGTTCATTTTCCCAGAGGTAGATTGCTCCAAACCCGACGTCTGCCTTGTCCATGGACACGTGACCACAGAGTCCGACGCCGCTGCCATTCTCCCAGATGACGCCCCACCAATCGTCCGGCGCGTACACCACACGCCATGTGATGTTATGCTTTTTCGACCATTCGTGCATGATTTTGAATTCCAGACCGTCGTAGATAGGTGGGTCTACATCTTCGTCCACCACAGACAGCGGGGGATAGTAAATGGCGGTGAGGCTGATTTGCTTGCCCATGAGGTCCGTCACCTTGTCAGGGTACAAATCCGCATTATTCAAGAACCCTTCCTGTGAAATCCACGTGTCCAGCGAAATCCTCTCTGAAGGATTCGGTCCTCTGAAACTATGTGTGATCAGCTCGATCTTCAGGTCTCTTCCCACGGCCCTGTTTCCTGAAAATATTATAGTCTATGTTTTGCACGATCGTGTTTTTTGCTCTATTTACAGTTATTGCTAGCTACTTTTTGTTTACGGCGATCATCGACAGACGCACATCGCCGGCGATTATAAACGCTGGCGATGATTGTCAGGAAGTGGTGTCTTTATCAGCGTACATCGCTGTCAATTCTCATTTGTTTTTCTGCCATAGCTCAATTCATTTTTTCTACATGGCATTCTTCTAAATATCGATTATTGAACATGTATGCGGCGATGTGCGTTCTGAATTTGCTTCAGAAGCAACCTCCAGTGATCTGCGTCGCGTCCAACAATCTACGTTGGTGATCATCGCTGTAAATAAACCGTGCGCATTCATTTCAACTGCTAGCAACTCAGGCGACAATCGCCAACATGTGCGTCCGGCGATGATCGCCGTAAACAAAACCGCAGCTTAAAAATGACTAGAGCTGTTTTTGTAATAATGTCTTCAATTTCTACATAACATAAAACTATACTGAAATAGACCCATTACAGTGCACTCATTGTTACATAGTTACCATTACAGTGCAGTTTTGCGAAGGCTTTGGAATAATATTGCTTTAAATTGTCAATGCAAAATATATTGTATTTGCAATTTTAAAAATATGATCGTGCAAAAAATGATATAGGCCTACATTACACGTTTGTGAAGTGAATTACAAATTTTTCCTCAATTTTGTAAAAAGCGCTTTCCAACCTTGTATCGTAATATACTATTTTACATTCCTAAACTACTCGAAGAAATGTTGTAATAAATTATTTTTCAGTTTCTGCAGTTTTCTTGCAAGGAATTAGGGCCTATTATATATTCTTGGCTTACTTTTACACAAGATGAGTACAAAATTTTAATTTCGTAACCAGAATAGAAAATACACATTAGTCAAGTTAAATAAAATTCATTTCAAAGGAAACATTTAATAAGAATGGCAGAGGGGGGCCCGGGTTCGAATCCCGGTAGATCCATCCTGAATTTATAAATCCATAGTCCAGTCAATACAGGGTTTTCCTCAGAGTATTCCGGTTCCCCTGTGATATCCCAACAGTTCTCCATCATCATTATCATTAATTACGACTGCAACGTAGATCCAACGTCTGTGGTGCACTCTGGATACTCTCTGACGGACTAAGTAATCTATTCTTCTCGATACTAGCGACATCTATTAGCCACGCTCGTAGAGTCAATTAAAGGACTCTGTCATTGTAAATAATAATAATAATAATAATAATAATAATAATAATAATAATAATAATAATAATAATAATAATAATAATAATAACAATAATAATAATAGCAGTGGCAGCAGCAGCCCGAAGAAAGTCTGGTTTTTTAGTATCACTGCTTGTTTTTGGCTAATGATCTTCAGTATTCTTTTTATGAATGGGAATCTCTTCAAGAAAGAAATACTAGTGATTCATCTTGATTGCTCATTTTTTTTTTACTAATAATATTTTCTGGAACGGTAACACAGTGATGTTAAGATTCTGGGTTTGAGGCGTAAGCTAAGGTTTGCCGACTGTCCAGTTAACTTTCGTTACTTATTTCACCTGCCGAAAAACACTGTTCTTGTTGCTGTACGATGAAACCTGAATATGAGATTAAGAATTATGTTCCACAACAATTGGCATTTTTTATTCTTGGAAAAAAGGAGAAAAATAAAAGAAAACATGTAAGCTTGTGTTAATTAAATCCAACTTTGATACTTTAAGAAGAATAACAATCGTCAATCTTATATGGAGAGAAAGTGGCTTCAAAAACACTTCTTCAAAAGTTTATTTGTCAAGTTATGAAATTGTGAATCCGAAAATTGCACTTGTTAGGAAGGCAAAGGGAGCGTATTCTGCAGGCTTGAATGTAATTCTGATCTCACAACCCAATGTCATTTACTGTCCGAAGTAATAGATTGTGTACAAAGTTAAGATTAAATGGAGAGAAAGTGGCTTCAAAGACACTTCTTCAAAAGTTTATTTCTCAAGGTTATTTAGTTATGAAATTGTGAATCCGAAAATTGCACTTGTTCACTTGTTGTGACGACAAAGAGAGCGTACTTCTGCAGGCTTGAATGTAATGCTGATCCCACAATTCAATGTTATTTACTGTCCGAGGTAATAGATTGTATACAAAGTTAAGACATTACGGTAAATGAAAAGAAGCAGTAGTTTTTTAGTTGGTTATTTAACGACGCTGTATCAACTACGAGGTTATTTAGCGTCGATGAGATTGGTGATAGCGAGATGAGGCCGATGATTCGCCATAGATTACCTTTTATGCACATTATGGTTGAGGAAAACCTCGGAAAAAACTCAACCAGGTAATCAGCCCAAGCGGGGATCGAACCCGCGCCCGAACGCAACTTCAGATCGGGAGGCAAGCGCCTTAAACGACTGAGCCACGCCGGTGGCTTGAAGCAGTAGTGGTTTATCATTCAGAAAGATTTCTTTGGACTACTTTCATTGTTATAATTAATACAATTTTGAAAAAATAAGTAATATTTCGAACATTAATTGAAGGGTTCAGAACCATCGTGGGCCAAGCGCCATTTACTAAAATCATAGGAAACAAGTGTTAAATGAAGTTATTACCATAATTCAATGGAAACATATAGCAAGTAATATAAAGTATACACATTAAAACTAAATAATATGTCAATCTTCATTAAACTATGATATTCACTTAATTTTAACCCATGCTTTCTCCGTTTTTAATAAATAGTGCTTGGCCCACTATGGCTCTGAACCCTTCAACTGTACCTTCGTTGTTAGAGGCGAGAATAATATCTGTGTCCATGTACATACTACTGACCATATGTTGCAGATACTATGAATTTGTGATATTCCGGTTGAGTTTGTATCCAAGTGTAGAAATTCCAATTAACCCAATATCAACACTCCACCACACAATTTGATATTCCCCTCAATTACTTGGGGATGCCTAACTTAACGAAACCGTGGTTAAGTGTGTGTGAAATTTCCTTTCATACAAACGTTTTTTTTTTTTTTTTTTTGCATGGTTAATATGAATTATAGGGACAAATTTCAGAAAGCGATTCCTGACAGAAAAAAATAACAAAAAAGTTGATATGAGCATATGTTCGGAAATGCAGTGTGAGTTCGGAATACAGCATAATTATATTTCATTCAATTGCACGATAATAGTCATTTAATTTATTAATGTTCCAACCTGTATCCGAATAGCGTCACAGGCTGCACTGAAACGTTGTTCAAGTGTGTGTACATCAGGAACTATTACAGCAGTACAGCATACACTATACTTTTCTGGTGCCCCCACAGCTCAAAATCAACTGGGTTTAAGTCCGGTGACCAGGCGGACCATGCAAAAGGACCTCTTAGTCAGATCTATCTGCCGAGGAAAATGTTGAGATGTCATTCTATAGTCGTCAGAAATTAAATGGCTAGTGGTGTGCAATGTTATTGGTTAGTTAACTGTCTGAAAACAGATTGGAACCTCATAAATAACATAAGGCATCACTCAGGAGGCAAGTAAGCCAGGAGATAATGGGGTAGGGTAGCCAGTTCCTCTCCCCCTTCATTTCATATAACGCTGACTAGTAACAAATTTCATTAATCAGATTTCAGATGCATATAAACAATAATTGTTCTTTGTCTGACAGATATCGTCAAGTGATATATACTGCCTGATAATAGATATACATAACATCCAGAATCTCAATCACAGGTAAGTTATTGTGCAATGTAATGTAATGTAATTATGCTGTATTCCAGACTCACGTGAACTTATTTTTTTGTTCCTTTTCCTGCCAGAATTCACTTCTTGGAATCTTGTTTCTATAGTTCATATTCACCTTGTATATGAAGTGTGAAACAATATTTTTACTATTTTTATTATTATTTATTCTAGTATAATTTACGTATCATATGAGTAATTATTTATACTCTCGTAATGAGCCAGTGTTAACCCTCAATGTTGTGGATGATGTAATGATTTAACACTCACCTGCTGTCAGCAATCCATTCTCAGTGTTATTTGACATTACATGATTACTGTTCATCACTTTTGCAATCACCATATCTGGCATGAAGTCCATCTCTCTTGTCACGTACAATTCGCTTATTATAGATTCGAAAATATGTTCTGGAATTTCTTTTGAAGGAAGATATAGAAACCTCCTATTGGCCCTGTAAACGGACTCAGGAGAATGGGCTAATCTGGCAAACGTCTTCACCATGAACCTCACATCGCTTGTTTGGATAACAAAAGCCAAGCAGCCAGCGTCCATTGGGCCCAGAAGAAATTGATCCCATGCATATTCTTCGAAACCTATATAGATGAAGAGTATAGTTTTAATAATAATAGTAGTAGTAGTAGTAATAATAATAATAATAATAATAATAATAATAGTCACGCGACAGCCCATAAAGAGATAATAATAATAATAATAATACTAATGATAATAACAAATACGCAGAATAAATATGGGAAATGCCTGTTATTATTCAGTTGAGAAGCTTTTGTCATCTAGTCTGCTGTCAAAAAATCTGAAAGAATTTATAAACAATTATATTACCGGTTGTTATTTATGGTTGTGAAACTTTGACTCTCCTTGAGAGAGGAATAGAGATTAAGGGTGTTTGAGAATAAGGTTCTTAGGAAAATATTTGGGGCTAAGAGGGATGAAGTTACAGGAGAATGGAGAAAGTTACACAACGCAGAACTGCATGCATTGTATTCTTCACATGACATAATTAGGAACATTAAATCCAGACGTTTGAAATGGGCAGGGCATGTAGCACGCATGGGCGAATCCAGAAATGCATATAGTGTGTTGGTTGGGAGACCGGGGGGAAAAAGACCTTTGGGGGGGGCCGAGATGTAGATGGGAGGATAATATTGAAATGGATTTGAGGGAGGTGAGATATGATAGAGACTGGATTAATCTTGCACAGGATAGGGACCAATGGCGGGCTTATGTGAGGGCGGTTCCTTAAAAGCCATTTGTAAGTAAGTAAGCAATAATAATAATAATAATAATAATAATAATAATAATAATAATTATTATTATTATTATTATTATTATTATTTATTCTGGCGAAGTTAAGGTCATCAGGCCTTCTCTTCCACTTAGCCAGAAACAAAAGAAGCTGATGCAATTTGCAGTAATACAAGGGATCAGGTCCACCAGCCTACTGCTGGACTCACGTTCACATCTCATAAGCAAACGTTCTGATAGGGGCAGATAAAAAAAGTTACTTTTTTTTTATTCCACTATGTTAATAATGTCGAAAGAAGTGCTTATACAAATTTTGCCCACTCGACCGCAAATACGAGGGCCGTAAAAAAATAAGTTCGCCAGGGGCAGTTAACAGAAAAAAAAAAAAAAATTTTATCGGACAAATTTATTGGAACAGACACAACAATTGTTGAGCTCGTTTTCAACATATTTTCCACCGGAACTGAGACATTTCTCATATCATGGGATGGACAGAGAGAGGTGCAGTCGCTGGTTCCGATCTGAGGCGGCTGACTTCTACGACACAAATTTGATCCCATGGTATGAAAAATGTCTCAATTCCAGTGGGGGATATGTTGTCAAATAGCGCAACAATTGCTGTATCTGTTTCAATAAATATTTCCATGCACTTGTGCTTTTTTTCTACAAACGGCCCCAGGGAAAATCACTTTCTGAACGGCCTCGTAATTGCAGTCGAGTGACCAAAATTTGTATAAGCACTTCATTTGACATTATTAACATGGTGGAAGAAAAAAAAATTAACTTTTTTACCTGCCCCCATCAGAACGTTTGCTTGAGAGCAGAGATGAACTATTTCCAAACCAATACGGAGATAACGTGTAGTTAGCACGATGATTCTCCCACCCGTTATAGCTAGTTTTTGTAACCGGATTTAGCTATTTACTCGTATCATAGTTCTCCAAATTCATCACGAAGCTGGGTAGGCACCGGTCCGATACACTGACCGAAATTTTATGAGAAAATTTCTTCCTCATAAGGAATCGAACCAGCACTCACTATATATCACTAGGCTATTGTTTTGATCTAGAATACGTCTTTGTTCCCACTGTGTACAGGGAGACAAATTCACTCTGAACGTGTCACGAAATTAGAAGAGAATAGAAACTCCTACTGTGAGAGAAATAATAAAGATATCCAAATAAACCAAATTTCACTTTCGAGTAGAGGAACGAACGTTTGTAACATATGCGGTCCGATCGATGAGTCATTGCTATAGAGTGGTGAAGGTAACGACAATAGACTATATTATAAAGAGGTTCGCCGAGTTAGCTCTGTGGTAGTACGTCTGTCTCTAGACTAGCCGGCCCGGGTTCGAGTCCTGGTGGGGTCAGAAATTTTCTGTGGCTATTAGATGGGTTGTATTCATCCTGTTGTGGTAGTAGTATTATCTATTTCAGAGCTGGGCTCTCTAAGAGATGCTTAACATTCATCCGTCACAGCATCAACGCTGCTCGGTGTTCGGCGTGGAAGAAAGGGATTGAAGAGAAGTCATATGGCTCCCCGTGGGAGAGTAGAAATCGCTATTGGTGCCCAGCCCTTATCTATTTAGTTTCTAAATCCTTATCTAACCTAAAAATTACATATCAAAAATAAAGACAGTTTAAGCAATTCAAATAATTCCATAAATTCCTTGTTATTTTTTTTAGGCGTTTCAATACTCTTTCCTCTAAATAGTGGGGAACACATGCAGCCATTTACAGTACTTCTCGACAAATGATCGACCTATTGCAAAAGGTCAGAAGAAGACATATGAAAATTATGTTACGTAGGATTATACGATTCGGCAGGAAGCTAGTCGTGGCCCTTGTAATTAATACCTACTATCCTAGCATTCTCCTAGAGAGACTTAAGCAACAACGAAAAACATAAGTAAAGATAGTCGGAATCCACCGCTGTGGAGTAACGGTTAGCACGTCTGACCGTGAAATGAGCGGGCCGAGTTAAAATCCTGGTTGGGACAAGTTAACTGGTTGGGGTTTTTCCTCAACCAATCGAAGCAGAATTTCTGGATAATTTTCGGCGTCGGACCTCGGACTCATTTCGCCATCATTAATTCACGTATCATCATCATCATCATCATCATCATCCATACCATAACCTGGGTTAAGTTCACGGTGCGGCGCGGCGTGCTGTATACTTGTACAAGAGCGTGGCCGTTCGGCTACCCAATCATTTACAGAATAGGAGTGGCAAGCACAATAAGCCTCAGGCTGCAGTGTAAACCTTCGGGTCCCTCCTCCGTAAAAGAGAGAGAGAGAGAGAGAAAAAAAAGATGGCCGGACCTGAATGTAAGACGGATATGTTAACCACTACATCACTTTCCTCGTTATTTCTTTAATTTGTACACCATTAGATCGAGACTTTACTCTTGACCATTATTCAAAACCTTCTCTTCTAATATAAGAATTATTGCTGTTTTTTATTTTAGTATGCAATTACAATATCATTTCTTATTGAATTTAGTACTTTCTCGAGCAACGAATTCGATTTTGTACAATCCCCTCACCTGTGCTGCTACTATTGGACCTATACTACAAACGTTCACTTCAATAAACTTCAAATTGTATAGAATAGAGCTCTGAGGATCGTCGGCGACTATGACCAATATACTCTAATAATTAAGGTGCATGAATAGTTTAATTTGTTGTATTCCATAGATCGTACATTAGCATTGAAGTTTTAAGATGTGGAACAAGTCAAAATTTTACAAGATTATAATTTTTTTGCGAGATGAAATGAGGTGAGATCGAGGATTCGTCATAGATTACATTGCATTTGCCTTATGGTTGGGGAAAACCTCGAAAAAATTCAACCAGATAAACAAACCAAACGGGGATCTAACCCAATCCCGAGCGCAGCTCCGGATCAGCAGGCTAGTGAGTTTACCGACTGAACTACGTTGGTGGCTCTACAAAAAATATATAGTACATAGCAAGCAGATGATTAAATTCATAAACCTACAAGTTATAATGTTAAAATAATTCACCAGAATTTTAAGTAAAAGCTTCTGTGAATCATCCTGTACACATTTAAATAAACCTTTTGATCAATTAGGAGTTTACTAAGTTCAAGCAATGCGATTTTACATACTGGTGCTGCAGAAATAATTTCTAAAGGTTTCTGAAGTGATTGTTAATAAATATGCAGGGGTATGGTCCTAAATAAATCTTTCAATATTAAAAAAAATATTAAAAACTAAAGCAAAATAAGAACTTGAACGA